>NC_061508.1:356327162-356367162 GCF_022539505.1 Lolium rigidum
CCGAGATGGGACCGGCGGCGGCGGCGTCTCGGGAAGGTTTTCCGGTGTGACCGGGTTCTCAGCATCGGGGTTTCGTCACGCAGGCTTTAAGTAGGCGAAGGGGTAGGTCAAGAGGCGGCGCGAGGTGCCCGGGGACTCAGGGCCGCGCGGCCGTGCGGTGGGCCGCCGCCCTATGCCCGCGCGTCTCGTGGCCCCTTCGTTTCATCTTCGGGATTCTCGGAAGCTTCGTGGAAAAATAGGCCCCCGGGCCTTGATTTCGTCCAATTCCCCTGGAGAATATTTCCTTACTAGATTTCCTTCGCTCCTCGTTGGGATCGACATTCTTACTTATCGAAAATACTACGATACACCCCCTATACTTGTGGGTCATCATAGCCTTTGTCGGATATGTAGAGAACGGGTTGTATGTTGTTGATTTCTCCGGAAAGACAACATCTTCCGCTCTTTGCCTATTCGCTAAAGGTGACAAGGGTTGGTTATGGCATCGCCGATTAGCCCATGTCAACATGAGGACTTTGCAAAGTCTCCACAAGGGTGGCCACATTCTCGGACTAAAAGAAGATGTCTCCTTTTGCAAAGATCGTGTTTGTAGTGCTTGTGTACAAGGAAAAATGCATGGAGCTCCTCACAAAGCCAAGACAATCATCTCTACCACAAGATGCTTGGAGCTTCTACATGTTGATCTCTTCGGTCCACCGTCTCATGAAAGTCTTGGAGGGAAGAAGTATTGCCTCGTCATTGTTGATGACTATTCACGCTATTTTTCGGTATTCTTCTTCAAGTACAAGAGTGAGACTCAACGGACCATGATGGAGTTTGCCAATCAAGTTCAACGCAAGTAGGACACCAAGATCCTCGCAATAAGGAGCGACAATGGAACGGAGTTCAAAAACTACACCTTGGATGACTTCCTCGGCGAAGAAGGAATCCAACATCAATACTCCACGCCATATACTCCCCAAAAAAATGGGGTCTTCAAGAAAAAGCAAGATGAACATGGCATCGTCATCCGCAACAAAGCAAGATTGGTGGCACAAGGCTATTCTCAAGTTGAAGGCGTGGACTTTGGTGAAACCTTTGCACCCGTTGCAAGGCTTGAGTCCATCCGTATCCTTTTGGCCTTTGCCTCTCATCATGGCTTCAAGTTGCAACAAATGGATGTTAAGAGTGCTTTTCTTAATGGTCCTTTACATGAGGAGGTATATGTGAAGCAACCCCCGGGGTTCGAGGACCCCCATTTCCCGGACCATGTCTTCAAGCTCAAAAAGGCCCTATATGGACTCAAACAAGATCCTAGAGCTTGGTATGAGCATCTAAAGGAGTTGCTTGTAGACCATGGTTTCGAAGTGGGGAAAATCGATCCCACTCTTTTTACTAAGAAAGTCAATGGGGAGCTCTTCGTATGCCAAATTTATGTAGATGATATCATATTTGACTCGACTAACACAAAGTTCAATGATGAGTTTGCTAAGTTGATGACTAATATGTTTGAGATGTCGATGATGGGTGAACTCAAGTACTTCCTTGGGTTCGAGATCAAGCAAATGCGACAAGGAACCTTCATCAATCAAGCAAAGTACCTCCAAGACATGCTCAAGCGCTTTGACATGAAAGACGCCAAGGGCATTGGAACTCCGATGCATCTCAAATGTCAACTCTCCCTTGACGAGACCGACAAGGCGGTGGATCCCAAGCTCTACCGTTCGATGATAGGTTCGCTTCTTTACCTTTGTGCCTCTCGCTCGGATATAATGTTAAGCGTCGGTATGTGTGCACGGTTTCAAGCGAGCCCGAAGGAAAGCCATATTGTGGCGGTCAAAAGGATCTTTCGATATTTAGTTGATACCCCACACTTCGGACTATGGTATCCAAGGGACACGGACTTTCCTTTGGTTGGCTTCACCTACTCCGATTTGGCGGGCGAAAAGGTTGACAGGAAATCTACATCCGGAGCTTGTCACTTTCTTGGAAGATCTTTGGTGTGTTGGTCCTCGAAGAAGCAAAATTGTGTCTCCGTCTCCACCGCGGAAGCCGAGTATGTTGCCGCGGCAAGTAGTTGTGCTCAAATCTTGTGGATGAGGCAAACCTTGTGGGATTATGGACTTGAGTATAGCAAGGTGCCTCTTTGTGTGACAATGAGAGCGCGATCAAGATCGCCTACAATCCGGTTCTTCATGGCAAGACGAAGCACATTGAGGTAAGGAACCACTTCATTCGAGATCACATTGCTCGCGGAGATATTGTTCTATCCTTCATTGGTACCAAGGAGCAATTGGTGGACATCTTCACGAAGCCCTTGGACGAGAAGCGTTTCATTGAGTTGAGGCATGAGCTAAATATCATTGATCCATCGAACTTCGCTTGACCGTCGTGCGCACATACCACTCTCAAACTATATATCTAGATGAAAGGCACGCATGAACATAGGGGGAGTGCGATTTAAACTTATTGATCTATCCCTCCCCCCATAATGCATAAAGAAATCCAAAACATATGCTATTTGTCAAACAAGTGACTAATGAGCTTCATGTTGAGTTGTAGTCGTGAGTCCTAGATACATCTACGCGACCTCACACTACTATACTCTTACACGGTGGCTTCGGCCACCAACCTCCTCCTTGAGGAGTTTTCGTTTCTTCGTGTTTCTTTGTGACCTTCTTTTGTCCTTCTTCTATTGTTATCTTTTTCTCCATGTTGTTGGGGAGTCTCATCCAAGCTTTGTTTTCCTTTTGGTTTTTGCAAGCTTGGTTGTGTGTTTTCTCTTACCATCCTTGTAGTTTCCTTACCCTCCTTTTTGGTGTTCCGATGCCAAAGGGGGAGAAGTTCCTATTCGGATGGGTTTTTGCATGGGGACTTTCGTTGTTGTAGCCTTTTGGTCCTTGTTGTTTATCTCTTCTTGTGGCTACATCAACTCTACGGAGGCATCTTATTGTGAGTTTGGGTATTCTCAAGGCAAAGGTATGATAACTTCACCCAAAACTCCTTGCATGATCTTGTGTTGCCTCCATATTGTGCATATGCTATTTGAACATGTCAAGTATCCTTGTTGCATATGTGCTTGGGTTTGTAAAATCTAGGGGGAGTTATGTCTCTAGGATGTGTGCATTTGTATTCAAATACATATTCATAATATGTACATGTCTAGGGGGAGCTCCGTCGAGCTTTTGCAAATCTAAATATCACATCATAATATCTTATGCCATTGCAAATTCATGTGTTGTCATCAAACACCAAAAAGGGGGAGATTGAAAGAGCAAAGTCACCCCGGGTTTTGTTTGTTTGATGACAACACTTGAACAATCTCATCGTGTGCTATGAGTATCCTTGTTAGATTTGCAAGTGCATGGTGACCTCGCGGGATACGTCAAGATCGGAGGACTGAAGCGTAGTTTATAGGTTTTCTGGTTTTGTGTGTGTATCGCGAGGTGACATGGTTGGAGAGGAAAAGAGGAGAAAACAGTTTTTGTCAGGCCGGTACTACCGGTACCAGTAGCGGTAGTACCGCTACCCCTACTAGTACCGCCCCACGGTACCGCTCTGGTGTTCTATGCTGGTATTGACCCACAGAACAAGTTGCGGTACCTTTACGGTACCTTGAGCGGTAGTACCGCCCGAGGTACCGCTTGAGAGCGGTAGTACCACCCGAGGTACCGCTTAAGTACCGTAACGGAAGTTACGGCCGTACCGCTCTGGTACCGCTTCGGTACCGCTTGGGATCCAGTAAGATCTGGAGACCATTGCGGTACCTCGAGCGATACCGCGAGCGGTAGTACCGCTATGTGTCCACGTGGATAAGTTCTGTGGGATTTCGAATCCAGAGCGGTAGTACCGCTTCCCAAAGCGGTAGTACCGCTTAGGCAAAAACTGGAGATAACGGTTGGATTCGGGAGGGCCTATTTAAAGGGCCCTTCTTCCCCAACACGATTTTATCTCTCCTCTCTCTCTCCTCCATTGTTGCTGAGCTTAAACCTTGAGGATCTCCCCAACCATCCAACCAATCTTGCCCAAATTTTGAGGAGTGGTGGAGGAGGCCCCGATCTATAGTTCTACCAAGAGAGATTTCACCAATTCGTTATAGTCCTTAGTGGATCTTAGAGTTAGGGTTCCTATGGTGGGATCTTGGAAGAAGTGCACCTATGGAGGCTAGCTTGGTGTTGTGCTAGCCCCATAGGTTATTGGGAGTCTCCTAGTGTTGTGGAGCTCGCCCCAACCTTGTGAAGGAACCACCGCCTCGACCGGTGCCATGATACGTCTCCAACGTATCGATAATTTCTTATGTTCCATGCCACATTATTGATGTTATCTACATGTTTTATGCACACTTTATGTCATATTCGTGCATTTTCTGGAACTAACCTATTAACAAGATGCCGAAGTGCCGATTCTTGTTTTCTGCTGTTTTTGGTTTCAGAAATCCTAGTAACGAAATATTCTCAGAATTGGACGAAATCAACGCCCAGGGTCCTATTTTTCCACGAAGCTTCCGGAAGTCCGAAGACGAAACGAAGAGGGCCACGGGGTGGCCAAACCCTAGGGCGGCGCGGCCCCACCCCTGGCCGCGCCGGCCCGTGGTTTGGGCCCCCGTGCCGCCTCTTGACTTGCCCTTCCGCCTACTTAAAGCCTCCGTGACGAAACCCCCGGTACCGAGAGCCACGATACGGAAAACCTTACCGAGACGCCGCCACCGCCGATCCCATCTCGGGGGATCCGGAGATCGCCTCCGGCACCCTGCCGGAGAGGGGATTCATCTCCCGGAGGACTCTACACCGCCATGGTCGCCTCCGGAGTGATGTGTGAGTAGTCTACCCCTGGACTATGGGTCCATAGCTGTAGCTAGATGGTTGTCTTCTCCCCATTGTGCTATCATTGTCGGATCTTGTGAGCTGCCTAACATGATCAAGATCATCTATCTGTAATTCTATATGTTGCGTTTGTTGGGATCCGATGAATAGAGAATACTTGTTATGTTGATTATCAAAGTTATATATACGTGTTGTTTATGATCTTGCATGCTTTCCGTTACTAGTAGATGCTCCGGCCAAGTAGATGCTTGTAACTCCAAGAGGGAGTATTTATGCTCGATAGTGGGTTCATGCTGCATTGACACCAGGACGAGTGACGAAAGTTCTAAGGTTGTGTTGTGCTGTTGCCACTAGGGATAAAACATTGATGCTATGTCTAAGGATGTAGTTGTTGATTACATTACGCACCATACTTAATGCAATTGTCCGTTGCTTTGCAACTTAATACCGGAGGGGGTTCGGTCGATAACCTCGAAGGTGGACTTTTTAGGCATAGATGCGGTTGGATGGCGGTCTATGTACTTTGTCGTAATGCCCAATTAAATCTCACTATACTCATCATGATATGTATGTGCATGGTCATGCCCTCTTTATTTGTCAATTGCCCAACTGTAATTTGTTCACCCAACATGCTGTTTGTCTTATGGGAGAGACACCTCTAGTGAACTGTGGACCCCGGTCCTATTCTTTACATCGCATACAATCTACTGCAATACTTGTTTTACTCGTTTTCTGCAAACAATCATCTTCCACACAATACGGTTAATCCTTTGTTACAGCAAGCCGGTGAGATTGACAACCTCACTGTTTCGTTGGGGCAAAGTACTTTGGTTGTGTTGTGCGGGTTCCACGTTGGCGCCGGAATCCCTGGTGTTGCGCCGCACTACATCCCGCCGCCATCAACCTTCAACGTGCTTCTTGGCTCCTCCTGGTTCGATAAACCTTGGTTTCTTTTCTGAGGGAAAACTTGCTGCTGTGCGCATCATACCTTCCTCTTGGGGTTCCCAACGAACGTGTGAGTTACACGCCATCAAGCTCTTTTTCTAGCGCCGTTGCCGGGGAGATCAAGACACGCTGCAAGGGGAGTCTCCACTTCTCAATCTCTTTACTTTGTTTTTGTCTTGCTTAGTTTTATTTACTACTTTGTTTGCTGCACTAAATCAAAATACAAAAAAAATTAGTTGCTAGTTTTACTTTATTTGCTATCTTGTTTGCTATATCAAAAACACAAAAAAATTAGTTTACTTGCATTTACTTTATCTAGTTTGCTTTATCTACTATTGCTAAAATGAGTAACCCTGAAGTTGAAGTTCGTTCGTTTAAGAAACAAGGGGGAGAATGTTTAAGAGATGCTTGGTATAGAATTAGTAATGCCCATAATAGGTGCACTAAGAAACACTCCACCATTATTTTACTCAGGAATTTTTATGTTGGTATCTCTAGCTGGAATAGATATGTTCTTGATAGTCTCGCAAAAGGTGACTTCCTAAGTACTCCTGCATTAGAAGCTAGTTGCATTATTGAGAGTTTATTTGGAATACCCCCTGTTGATAAAGTTAAAACTGAAATTTCTCTTGAAGATGTTATGAAAAAATTGGAAACCATAGAGAAATTTTTTCCAAGTATTGAAGCTAAATTGGAAATGTTACTTGATAAAACTGATGAACTTGATAAATCTTTAGGAGGAATTGATGAAAGAATTAGTGTCCTAGGAACTTGTGATGTCCATGATGATCAAATCAATAGGATTGATGAACTTGAAAAGGCTATGGGAACCTTGGGTTCAACATTTTCATCTCTTAAATATAAGGAGAAAGCTTATGTGGGTAAGGAGCAAAAGTTTATGTATGTCTGTAAAGTGCCTAAACCAAAGAAGTATTATTATAGGCCTAAAATTGACAAAGCCCTTGGTACCACTGCGAATGGGGGAGCTCATAATAACGATACATCACTCTCCGATAATACTTGATACACACTTTCTGCGCCTAGCTGAAAGGCGTTAAGAAAAGCGCTTATGGGAGACAACCCATGTTTTTACCTACAGTACTTTGTTTTTATTTTGTGTCTTGGAAGTTATTTACTACTGTAGCAACCTCTCCTTATCCTAGTTTTGTGTTTTGTTGTGCCAAGTTAAGCCGTTGATAGAAAAGTAAGTACTAGATTTGGATTACTGCACAGTTCCAGATTTCTTTGCTGTCACGAATCTGGGTCCACCTCCCTGTAGGTAGCTCAGAAAATTAAGCCAATTTACGTGCATGATCCTCAGATATGTACGCAACTTTCATTTAATTTGAGCATTTTCATTTGAGCAAGTCTGGTGCCATTTTAAAATTCGTCAATACGAACTGTTCTGTTTTGACAGATTCTGCCTTTTATTTCGCATTGCCTCTTTTGCTATGTTGGATGAATTTCTTTGATCCACTAATGTCCAGTAGCATTATGCAATGTCCAGAAGTGTTAAGAATGATTGTGTCACCTCTGAATATGTCAATTTATATTGTGCACTAACCCTCTAATGAGTTGTTTCGAGTTTGGTGTGGAGGAAGTTTTCAAGGATCAAGAGAGGAGTATGATGCAACATGATCAAGGAGAGTGAAAGCTCTAAGCTTGGGGATGCCCCGGTGGTTCACCCCTGCATATATCAAGAAGACTCAAGCGTCTAAGCTTGGGGATGCCCAAGGCATCCCCTTCTTCATCGACAACATTATCAGGTTCCTCCCCTGAAACTATATTTTTATTCCATCACATCTTATGTGCTTTTTCTTGGAGCGTCGGTTTGTTTTTTTTTGTTTTGTTTGAATAAAATGGATCCTAGCATTCACTTTATGGGAGAGAGACACGCTCCGCTGTAGCATATGGACAAGTATGTCCTTGGTTTCTACTCATAGTATTCATGGCGAAGTTTCTCCTTCGTTAAATTGTTATATGGTTGGAATTGGAAAATGATACATGTAGTAATTGCTATAAATGTCTTGGGTAATGTGATACTTGGCAATTGTTGTGCTCATGTTTAATCTCTTGCATCATATGCTTTGCACCCATTAATGAAGAAATACATAGAGCATGCTAAAATTTGGTTTGCATATTTGGTTTCTCGAAGGTCTAGATAATTTCTAGTATTGAGTTTGAACAACAAGGAAGACGGTGTAGAGTCTTATAATGTCTTCAATATGTCTTTTATGTGAGTTTTGTTGCACTGGTTCATCCTTGTGTTTGTCTCAAATAAACCTTGCTAGCCTAAACCTTGTATCGAGAGGGAATACTTCTCATGCATCCAAAATACTCTAGCCAACCACTATGCCATTTGTGTCCACCATACCTACCTACTACATGGTATTTTCCGCTATTCCAAAGTAAATTGCTTGAGTGCTACCTTTAAAATTCCATCATTCACCTTTGCAATATATAGCTCATGGGACAAATAGCTTAAAAACTATTGTGGTATTGAATATGTAATTATGCACTTTATCTCTTATTAAGTTGCTTGTTGTGCGATAACCATGTTTACTGGGGACGCCATCAACTATTCATTGTTGAATTTCATGTGAGTTGCTATGCATGTCCGTCTTGTCTGAAGTAAGAGAGATCTACCACCTTATGGTTAAGCATGCATATTGTTAGAGAAGAACATTGGGCCGCTAACTAAAGCCATGATCCATGGTGGAAGTTTCAGTTTTGGACATATATCCTCAAATCTCAAATGAGAAAATTATTAATTGTTGTTACATGCTTATGCATAAAAGAGGAGTCCATTATCTGTTGTCTATGTTGTCCCGGTATGGATGTCTAAGTTGAAGAATAATCAATAGCGAGAAATCCAATGCGAGCTTTCTCCTTAGACCTTTGTACAGGGCGGCATGGAGGTACCCCTTTGTGACACTTGGTTAAAACAGTGCATTGTGATGATCCGGTAGTCCAAGCTAATTAGGACAAGGTGCGGGCACTATTAGTACACTATGCATGAGGCTTGCAACTTATAAGATATAATTTACATGATGCATATGCTTTATTACTACCGTTGACAAAATTGTTTCATGTTTTCAAAATCAAAGCTCTAGCACAAATATAGCAATCGATGCTTTTCCTCTATGGAGGACCATTCTTTTACTTTCAATGTTGAGTCAGTTCACCTATTTCTCTCCACCTCAAGAAGCAAACACTTGTGTGAACTGTGCATGGATTCCTACATACTTGCTTATTGCACTTATTATATTACTCTATGTTGACAATATCCATGAAATATACATGTTACAAGTTGAAAGCAACCACTGAAACTTAATCTTCTTTTGTGTTGCTTCAATGCTTTTACTTTGAATGATTGCTTTATGAGTTAACTCTTATGCAAGACTTATTGATGCTTGTCTTGAAGTGCTATTCATGAAAAGTCTTTGCTTTATGATTCACTTGTTTACTCATGTCATATACATTGTTTTGATCGCTGCATTCACTACATATGCTTTACAAATAGTATGATCAAGATTATGATGGCATGTCACTCCGGAAATTATCTCGTGTTATCGTTTTACTCGCTCGGGACGAGCGAGAACTAAGCTTAGGGATGCCGATACGTCTCCAACGTATCGATAATTTCTTATGTTCCATGCCACATTATTGATGTTATCTACATGTTTTATGCACACTTTATGTCATATTCGTGCATTTTACGGAACTAACCTATTAACAAGATGCCGAAGTGCCGATTGCTATTTTCTCGCTGTTTTTGGTTTCGGAAATCCTAGTAACGAAATATTCTCGGAATTGGACGAAATCAAAGCCCGGGGTCCTATTTTTCCACGAAGCTTCCGGAAGTCCGAAGACGAAACGAAGAGGGGCCACGGGGTGGCCAAACCCTAGGGCGGCGCGGCCCCACCCCGGCCGCGCCGGCCCGTGGTTTGGGCCCCCCGTGCCGCCTCTTGACTTGCCCTTCCGCCTACTTAAAGCCTCCGTGACGAAACCCCCGTACCGAGAGCCACGATACGGAAAACCTATCGAGACGCCGCCACCGCCGATCCCATCTCGGGGGATCCGAGAGATCGACTCCGGCACCCCTGCCGGAGAGGGGATTCATCTCCCGGAGGACTCTACACCGCCATGGTCGCCTCCGGAGTGATGTGTGAGTAGTCTACCCCTGGACTATGGGTCCATAGCTGTAGCTAGATGGTTGTCTTCTCCCCATTGTGCTATCATTGTCGGATCTTGTGAGCTGCCTAACATGATCAAGATCATCTATCTCGTAATTCTATATGTTGCGTTTGTTGGGATCCGATGAATAGAGAATACTTGTTATGTTGATTATCAAAGTTATATCTACGTGTTGTTTATGATCTTGCATGCTTTCCGTTACTAGTAGATGCTCTGGCCAAGTAGATGCTTGTAACTCCAAGAGGGAGTATTTATGCTCGATAGTGGGTTCATGCCTCGCATTGACACACGGGACGATGCGATGAAAGTTCTAAGGTTGTGTTGTGCTTGTTGCCACTAGGGATAAAACATTGATGCTATGTCTAAGGATGTAGTTGTTGATTACATTACGCACCATACTTAATGCAATTGTCTCGTTGCTTTGCAACTTAATACTCGGAGGGGTTCGGATGATAACTTCGAAGGTGGACTTTTTAGGCATAGATGCAGTTGGATGGCGGTCTATGTACTTTGTCGTAATGCCCAATTAAATCTCACTATACTCATAATGATATGTATGTGCATGGTCATGCCCTCTTTATTTGTCAATTGCCCAACTGTAATTTGTTCACCCAACATGCTTGTTTGTCTTATGGGAGAGACACCTCTAGTGAACTGTGGACCCCGGTCCTATTCTTTACATCGCATACAATCTACTCGCAATACTTGTTTTACTGTTTTCTGCAAACAATCATCTTCCACACAATACGGTTAATCCTTTGTTACGGCAAGCCGGTGAGATTGACAACCTCACTTGTTTCGTTGGGGCAAAGTACTTTGGTTGTGTTGTGCGAGTTCCACATTGGCGCCGGAATCCCCGGTGTTGCGCCGCACTACATCCCGCCGCCATCAACCTTCAACGTGCTTCTTGGCTCCTCCTGGTTCGATAAACCTTGGTTTCTTTCTGAGGGAAAACTTGCTGCTGTGCGCATCATACCTTCCTCTTGGGGTTCCCAATGAACGTGTGAGTTACACGCCATCATGCCATAGTGGAGAAGGGGGAGCCCCTTCGTGGAGCTCTCTCGAGGAAGAAGGTGAGGCCTTCCTTCGTGGTGTGGCCGCCTAGCCTCTTGTGTGAGGCTAGCACCTCCTCAACGCAGACGTACTCTCTTTTGTGGGGGGAACTGCGGGAAACAAACCTCGCCTCATCTCCGCGCCATCCGGTTGTCCCGCTCCTTACTCTTACTATCAAGCTTGTTCCTTTATTTGTTGCACTTGTCTAGGATCATACTAGGATCATCTCCACCACTAAAGCCATCACCTTTACCTTCCACTTTGCTAAAAACTGAAAAAGACATAAAAATTGTGTAGCGTCCATTCACCCCCCTTGTTCGCTACGATCCATTCATGCGTTAATGGCCACCCGCGTGGAAACCAAAACGGCGAGGGCGGCGACTGGACACGCGGCGTCCACCTACCTTACCCACGCGCCTTCAATGCGCGTCCGCCGCCTCCCATAAAACCCCATCGGCGTGCACTTCTCTCTTTTCCCCGCCGTCCAACCCTAGCCGCCACCGTCCTCAACCTCCGCGCGAACCCTCACCCACACGCACCCTACCGACGCGATGACGCACAACGACCAGGCCGGTGACAGCGGCGGCGGCATGCTCCGCTCGACGCAGCTGACGTTCGATGAGGCCGACGTGCTGTACTGGCACCGCATCCCCGTGCCAGTATAGTACAAGTTGCCGCACGGTTGGCACGTCTCCAACGGCGGCTTCGCTGTGCCGCCGCCACCGCGAGGACCGCAGACGCGGGCCCTCACCAAGGAACGGCGGGCCAAGATGATGCCGGAGGAGAGGAGCCTGCATGAGAACGCCCTCGACAGCCCGTCCTGGGGAGGGCGCTTCGAGGATGAGCGCGTCGTCGAACTCACGCGGACGCACAACCCCTCGGGCGGCCGCTTCAACAACGTCGGATGTCGTGCCTGGTGGTACGGCCGCTCCATTGACGACACGCTCCGGGAGTACGGATTTCGGCCACGCGTCTGTGGGCAACGGGAGCCGGTATATTTCCCGCAGGCGGTGGACATGGCGCCGCCGCCTATGGCCCCGAGGGCGCCGGAACGGACCGCGGCGTCCGGAACCTCATGCACCGGATCGCCTGTCGTCGTGCGCACGCGCTCGGACGCGCCCGCGCGGCGTCCGGAACCTCATGCACCGGATCGCCTGTCGTCGTGCGCACGCGCTCGGACGCGCCCGCGCCTCCTTCCGGAGGCGTCAGCATCCGCGACGACGCGAGGCGCGCGTCCTCTACTCCGGCTCGTCGGACGACGGTGTTGGGCCACCGCTCCCGCGTCAAGGAGGAGGATGCCTCGCCACCACTTCTGCCGGCGAAGAAGAAATGGTGGGAGAAGGAGGCCGAGGCGTAGGCGGCTGTCGAGGGTGCTCCTCGGCAATGCCCTCCGATAGGGGCTTAGGGTTGATGGAATCCTGCAAGCTGACACGAGACATCGGTACACAGACAAGCGGGGAGAGCGATTTACCCAGGTTCGGGGCCCTCGATGAGGTAAAACCCTTACGTCCCGCCTCGTCCGTTCTTTTGATTATGATGAAAACAGGTTACAATGGGGTGCCGAATACTTCGGCCGAGATCTAGTCGAGATTGGTAGTTGCTAGGGTTACCTAGCTCTAAGCTTTTCGCCGGCTATTGCTGCTCAGATTGATTGTGTCCCTCGGCAGGCCCTCTCCTGGCCTTTATATAGGAGGCCAGGTCTCAAGGGTCCTACCCGAGGACGACTAGGTTTACGATAGATTAAATCTAATCTTTCCTTGTTTGTCCGTTTCCTGATCTTGTCCGCCAAGGAATCTTCTGACGCACCGGCCTAGTGGCCCATCTCGCCTTCGGTAGCTTCATGGGCCTCCAACTTGTCAATATAGATAGGGCAATACTGGTTACCCGAAGGGTAATGCCCACGTCAGTAGCCCCCGAGTGTCTAGCCGAAAATAATTCGGGTAGAGACTGATGCATGTTTTCTTCTCCTTCACTGTTCTTGCTCATCTTATTTGTGCTTCATCTTCTTCTTATCGGGTGCGCGTCAGCGCTCCCGATGGGAGTAGCCCCCGAGTCTAGGTACGGATGCTTGCAATCCGTGCGTAGACTCAAGTTGTACCACTCGAATACTTTCCTCTGCCGAGGTCTTCATAAATCATCTGATATATTTTTTACGCAAAGGATAATGAGTAACGTGCCCAACTGTTGTTTAGTTAACTGCCGATGGAAAAACACCGTTACCCTACAGAATCAAGTCCCCGGGCATGATCCTGGAGTACAAAAAATTTCTATCGGGTGTGCATCACGAACTCCCGATGGGAGTAACAGGCCCCGAGTATCTGGATGCGAGCGTTTTGCAACCGAGTACTGGCTCAAAACTTTATCCTTTGACTGTTCATTCTGTCGAGTCCTCATTTATCGAGTGCGCGTCACGAACTCCCGATGGGAGTAGCCCCCGAGTCTAGGTACGGATGCTCGCAATCCGTGCTTAGACTCAAGTCCTTCATCCGATAACTTTTCATGTTTCCTTCGAATGCTTTCAAATTTTTCTTTATGACGTCATTGTTGACGTGTGTCGTCCGTGACCCGATTGACAAGACTTGACCTGACGGGCCCACCCTAGTTCTGCGCAGGCAGTTTTTAGGGCTTGATCAATGCACGCGTGGCGATTGAGGCGCCTCCTCGATTTTCGCACGACGTGGGAATAATGGGCCGCCGGTTTTACTCCTTATTCAGGCGCCACGTGTACAGCCAGATCTGCCCCACTTCCCACGACTCTTTGGGGAGTTATGGCGACGATTGGGCACAAATTCTTACGGGATAAATAGGGAGTCTCTCCTCTTTTTTATCTTTTACCTCGCTTACTGCTCATCTTCTTCCTCAAGCCCCCTTGTTCCTCCGCCTCTTCAACAGGAGCTCCGTTCACCATGGGCAAGAAGAAGAGTGGCAGCACCTCGGAGGCGGTCAAAGTCAGCCGCGATTGGAGCGCCTCCGCCATTTCCAGCCGCAACATCAATAAGCTTCGCGCCCTCGGCTTCATCTCCGCATCTGAGGAAGACATTCGTCTCTCAGGTCCAGTTACTCGCCCAAAACCTCCGAAGGGTTTCACCATTATGTTTGCTGCTTTCCTATTTCGTGGTCTCTCTCTTCCGGCACACGAGTTTCTTCGCTCCCTCCTTTTCTTCTATGGGATTCAGCTCTGGCAGCTGACCCCAAATTCCATCCTTCATCTTTCCATATTTATTACCGTTTGCGAGGCTTTCCTCGGCATTGAGCCTCACTGGGGCCTCTGGAGGAAGATCTTTTATGTGAAACGTCACAATGACAGCAATGGCCCCCTGTCGTTGGTGGCGTTGGTTTCGTCGTCGAGGAAGGAGGTCGACTACTTCGACTACCCGATGAAGGAATCCGTCCAAGGCCGGCGCAACCAGTGGTTCTACCCGCGAGACCCCGCTGTTCCTGGGCGGCGGTCAAACCTCCCCCCTTTTGACGATGTCTTGGTGGCTCACAAGAAGAAATCTTGGAACAACGCCCTTTCTCCCGAAGAAAAGGCAACAGCCGACGAGCTTTTCAAGCAAATTGTCATTTTGAAGAATTCAGGAGGCATGACGATGTGCGGTACTGAAGTAGTTTCAGTTTTCCTACAACGTCGAGTGCAGCCGCTGATGTCCCTCCCTCATCAGCTGTGGCTTTTTACCGGTAAGAACGACAAGTCGAGAGTTAATTCTGCCGTTCTGTTGGCAGAGGAGCTCCAGAACGAAATTCGTCGGCTAACATGCCTCAGCACCAGGGACACTATTGTCTTGACATTAGCACGCCCTTTTTCTGCTTGCACCTTATGTGTTTTTTATCCTTTCGCAGGCTCTCACTGTCGCCCGATGTTATCCTCCCTCACCCGAGAGCGGAGTGGTATTAGAAGATGACGATGACGACTCTGAGGGAACCGAGGATGCTCAGCATGCCCTTGAGGACAGCGATGTCCAAGAGGAGGAAACTGCTGAAAATGACGCCTTCTTCAGGAGCAAACGTCGCAAGCAGGTACATGATGATCTTATCGCTTCGGCTGAATCAAGTTCTTCGGGAGGAGATAATGATGCCGACGAAGCTGCTTCGCCCCTCTCCGCTAAGAAGGGTTCAACAAGTTTCTTCGTGGACGAAGATGATCTGGACCTGTGAGCATTCATACTCTTTGTTACTTTTATTTCTTGTCACCTTGTATACTAACTGCTCGCCATACTTGAACAGCTCTGCCGATGACGATGACGATGTTCCTCTCGCAAAGAGGGCTAAACTAGCCTCTGAAAGGGTAGCATCGGCTAAGGAATCGAATCCTTCTCCTGCCAAGTCGACACCTCCATCCCGAACGGGTGTAGAGAAGGTCCCAGTGTCGAGAGTTATTCCTTCCGATGATGCTCCCACCCCGCCGGCTGGTCGTGATCACGTAAGTATTTTAATCTGTCAAGCTTTGCTGAATTTCCATCACCTGACTCCTCTTGACTTTTTCCTGGCTGCAGCCAATTTACGCCACAGTCGATGCTGTAGCGGACTTTGCGGAACAATTTACCCGCCTCGAAGCCGAAAACCTCCCAACTTCGGAAGGCCGTCAAATCTTCGGCTGATCGGTGGTCGAAGTCAACGAGCTGGCTGCCGATGCCAAAAGTGAAAATGCTTTGTTGAAGGAAGAAGTAAGTCGGCTGAAGCGTCAAATGAAGGATGACCAAGATGCCAGGCGTGCAGCGGCGGCTGTGATTGATGAGAAGGAGGGTGTCCTTCGTGAATCTATCAAGGATTTATTGGGTAGAAATCCTTATGGTGCTCCGTCCCTTTCTTGATGCTTTCTCCGTTGATTACTAATACTCTCTTTTTCAGAGGCCGCCAATTTAACTGTCAGCCTACGCCATCAGCTTCAGGAGGATTCTACGGCCGACGCCTTGTCACCGGGCTGCCGAGTCAAATGTCCAGATCCTCCGATTACTGCAGAAGTCCAAGGGAGCATTGTCGAAGTTATACTCGATGATCTTCCCTAAGGCGAAGTTGGACAAGACTCTTGACGAGATGGCTGAAGCCTTCCTTGTCGATCCCTCCGAACCTATAGAGGTACTGAAACGTCGTAGCCGCTTGATTGGTGCAGTTCTTACTTTCCAGTTGCTTATGGGCCACGGGATGGGGTCGGAATTGGAAGAGTTTTCTAAGGCATTGCATGTTGATGATGAAAATCATCGAGTCGACCTTGAGCCTTTCAAAAAATCGGCAATTACCTGCGCCAACCGGCTTCTGAAGTTGGTGGATGGAGCACGAGCCGAGCCTGCTCCTGAGTCAGCCCCTCGTTTCAACGCTCGGCTGATCCTTGAACTGTTATTTGATTTGTTGTACATAACAATTGTTTAAATTTGGCTCGTTGCCAAACATCCTTTTGCCTGTATGATGTGCACTTAATGCTCCCGATGGGAGTTTCTTTTGTATATGAATGCTTTGGTCTGAAGTAAGGACGTGTTGCAGATTCCCTCGTCTTCTTCCCGTGCCGAGCTTTTTCCGAATCCTTCGGATAATGATGAATCAGGCCTTGTTCGTCAGTTACGCGACCAGGTGTCTAGTCTAAATAAAGACATTACTTCTCTTCGTGCGATGGCTGCCTTGGTGAAGAAGAAGGGAGAGATAGCGACTGCCATTGAACAATACGCTCTTGATGGTCTTCATGTTGCTACCGAAAGCTTGAACCGTGAGTGTTAGCCCGCCTCCTGTTTCTAGGTATAGCTTGAATGTTCTAACATTCGTTCCTTTTCCAGACCGTGGCTTCGGATGCAGTCTGAGGAAAACAAAAAAGATCCATGAAGAGGTTGAAGCCATGACCGACGTTGCGCATCCGAATCATGGTTTGTGGTTGCATCGTCCGAAGGCTGTCGTCATGGCGAAGTTTAAATATCGGATGGGAAAGGCGCATTATTACTTTGATAAGTTCCATGCTCATCTTCTAATGGTTTGGAACACCTTGTTTCCTCTAGACCAGGCACCCGCAAACTTATCTGCCTTGTTCACCCGATTCAAGTCTCCCGAAAGGATTCGGCTGTTGGTACGGAAGGAACTCCTGGCTGGTGCGAGCTTGCTTTTGCTTCAATATCGGCATGCCATCCATCTTTAGATTTGGGAGCCGTGGCGAATACCGAGAGGAGCTTAGGCCGATATTATGATGCTCGCTAGGGGTCCTGCTTTCACCATCGTTTCTCGGATGGAGTCATGCCTTGAGAAGGACCCGAAGTCACATTGGGAGCGGGGAGTTCGACCATGAATGTAATAGCCTTATTTCCCGCATGAAATCATTTTGTGTAAATTTATTGCATACGTTGTATGCTATATTAATTTGATTTGTTCGTGGGGCGGCTGAGTGATCGGCTCAGCCTCGCTCTCCCGACGACTTCGTTGGATTGTGCAACGTTATTGCGAAGCCTTTGCGTAAGTTTTTGCAAGAGCGAGACCCATCGACTTAGTCGAGGGAATTAGACGCTTGGCTTCGTCACGCGGTGCACCGGTTTGAGCCTTGTTTTATGATAATGTTACCATCGACTGCAGCACTCGTATATTTTCTCGAGGCTTGGATTGGTTGTTTTTTCTTTTTGTGTGCCACTAATCTTAGCTCTCGCTGCGAGTATTTAATTAATGGCACTGCGTGTTTCTTGGGCCAACGTTCCCGATGGGAGTAAGAGCCAATGGTAGGGGCCTCAGTCGACCTGTTCGGGTGGTGGGGCCTGAGTTTTAAGAAAAGAGGCAGAAAAACCTGATTAAGACTTTATTTATAAACTAAAGCAACCTTAAGGGCTGTAAAAAACAAAAAACAATCGCGCTCTATGTATAAAATCGTCGCAGGTGCGCAACATTCCATGGATTGTCGACATCTTTTCCTGAAGTTGGATTTTTGAGCCTATATGCTCCTCCTGGTATCACTTCGGTGATGATGTAGGGTCCCTCCCATGGAGACTCGAGTTTCGAGGGTCTTTTTTGCTTTAGCCGAAGTACCATATCTACAACGTTAAAGCATCAGTTGCGTATGCGTCGGCTGTGGTAATTCCTCAGCGCCTGCTGGTATACCGTGGTTCGGGCTAAAGCAATGTCTCTGGCTTCATCCAAGAGGGTCAACAGCGTCTTGCAAGTGCAATGTTGGAGGAAGGTTCTCGTGTATGCCGTCACTCGAGGTGCTTCGAATCGAACATCAGCTGGTAGGACTGCCTTGGCCCCATGTACCAGAAAGAAAGGAGTGTACTGAGTCGACCTATTCGGTGTGGTACGCAAACTCCAAAGTACTGATGGCAACTCTTCGACCCAAGCTCCTGCTACGCCTGTAAGGCGTTTCTTGAGGCCGTCTCCTATTAGACCGTTGATCCTCTCCACCTGCCCGTTTGTTTGCGGGTGAGCCACTGATGCAAATTTCAACTTTATTCCTCTGTCGTCACAAAATTCTCGGAACTCTTTGGAGTCGAAGTTAGTCCCATTATCTGTGACGATACTGTGAGGTACTCCAAATCGACATGTTATTTCCTTGAAGAATTGGACTGCTGTTGTTGCCTTCTGGTTTCGTACTGGTGCTGCTTCGATCCACTTTGTGAATTTATCAACTGCCACTAGTAAGTACGTGTGTCCCCCAGGCGATGACCTCGGCAGTGGCCCAACTTGATCGAGTCCCCATTGGGCGAACGGCCACGCCAAGGGTATCGGCATTAGATCCGTTGCAGGAGCGTGTGGTTTTGGGGAGAACCGTTGGCGGGGGTCGCACTTCATGACCAGATCCCGAGCGTCTCGCCGCCGCCGTTGGCCGCAAAATCCTGCCCCGAAGGCTTTTGCTACAAGAGCCCTACTTCCTGCATGATGCCCGCAAGTCCCCTCGTGTATCTCGCGCAGCAATGCCCTTCCGTCGTCCATGGCGATGCACCTTTGGAAGATACCAGATATGCTACGCTTGTAGAGTTCACCATTTACTATGGTGAAAGCTTTCGATCGCCTGACGATTCGTTTTGCTTCCAATGGATCCGCCGGCAATTCCTGTCTTGTAAGGTACGCCAGGAATGGCTTAGTCCATAGCGGTTCGAGGAGGAGGACTTGTGCGGCTGGCGTTTCGTTGGTAACTTGTTGCGGGTTTGGTTCTGCATCCTCGCCGATGGTTTCAAGGGCGCCGCCGCCTTCTCTTTTATCGATCGCCGAGTAATTACTTCGTAAAATACTCCGTCCGGGATGGGAGAGCACATAGAGCTGATGTTCGCTAAGGTGTCGGCTTCCTCGTTGCCGGCTCGCCGATATGCTTGAGCTCACACCCTCGAACTTGGCTTCCATATTTTGATACAGCTGCCGATAGGCGACCATGTTGTCACTAACTGCGTCGCACAGATTCATCGACTGTTGTACTACCAAGTTGGAGTCCCCGTAGATTTCCAGGCGAGTCGCTCCGCACGCCTTTGCCATCTTCATTCCGTGCAGTAGTGCTTCGTATTCTGCCTCATTGTTTGTCGGCAGAGAAAAGTTCATACGTAGTATATATTTCATCTTATCTCCTTGTGGTGATATCAACACCACTCCTGCTGCAGCGCCTGTGCTTCGCTTTGACCCGTCGAAATACATTATCCATGATCCCGACATGTCGGGTGCTGCCAGTGTCTGGGATTGGATCCAATCTGCCACAAAGTCTGGGAGGATTTGAGATTTTATGGCCGTCCGGTTAACGTAAGTTATGTCATGAGGTGCTATCTCGATGGCCCATTGAGACACTCGACCGGTGGCCTCTGGATTGGTCATTATGTTTTTCAACGGAGCTTCACTCACGACGACGATTGGATGCTCTGTGAAGTAATGCCGTAGTTTGCGGGCTGACCTCCAAACTGCATATGCCAGCCTTCCGATGATGAGGGTACCTCTGTCTTGCGGGTGTGAGTACTTCGCTGAGATAGTAAACGGGCCTTTGTACGCCGTGTACTCTTCCTGCCTCTTCTCGTTCGACGACCAAGACGCTGCTGAAGACTTGAACTGTCGCAGCGATGTACATGAGCAGAGTTTCCTTCTCGCGGGGGGTTACGAGGACTGGAGACGTCGACAAGATCCTCTTTAGATTATCGAAGGAGTCCTGCGCCTCCTTCGTCCACTCGAACTTTTCCGATTTTTTCATCAAATTGTAGAAAGGCAAAGCTTTTTCTCCTAGCTTGGCAATAAACCTCGCCGAGTGCCGCCAAACGTCCCGCCAATTGCTGCACTTGGTGCAGATTCTTTGGCGGCTCCATGTCGAGAATAGCTTTGATTTTCAAAGGATTGGCCTCAATTCCCCTGGCCGAGATGAAGTACCCTAGTACTTGCCCCCCTGGTACTCCAAAGAAGCATTTTTTGGGGTTTAACTTGATTTTGTACCTATCCAGGTTATCGAAGGTTTCCCGCAAATCGTCGACGAGGGTGGCAGCGTGCTTCGTTTTCACCACGATATCGTCGATGTAAACTTCGATGTTACGCCCGATCTGCTCACCAAGGCAAGCTTGCATGCAACGTTGGTAAGTTGCTCCCGCATTTTTCAGCCCGAAGGTCATGACGTTGTAACAGAAAACGCCGTGTGGGGTGATGAACGCGGTTAGCTCCTGATCTTCTTTCTTCAATTTGATCTGATTATACCCAGAGTAGGCATCGAGGAAGGAGAGGCGATCGCATCCAGCTGTGGAATCAACTATCTGATCAATCCGAGGCAACGGGAAGTGATCTTTCGGACAGTGCTTGTTAAGGCCGGTGTAGTCGATACACATGCGCAGAGCGGTGGTGTCCTTCTTGGGTACCATGACAGGATTAGCCACCCATTCTGATTCCTTGAGCTCTCGGATGAATCCTCGCTTTGCGAAGTCGATTGATCTCTTCGCCAATTGCTCTCCGCTTGGGTTCGCAGAATCGACGCATCGACCGTTGCACCGGTTTGGCTGTTGGGTCAACATTAAGGGCGTGCTCAGCCGAGTTCCCTGGGGATACCTGGCATGTCGGATGGTTCCCATGCAAATATCTCCCAGCGCTCACGGAGGAACTCGATGAGCGCGCCTTCCTATGCGATCGCGAGGTCAGCCGATATATTGACCGTTTTCTTCGGGTCATTGGGGTGCACCTGCAGTTTCTTGGCTTCCTTTGTAGCGTCGAACTCGTCGGATCTTACGTTTCGGTTGTCGGCTGGTGGTTGCGTATGATCTACTGCTGCATCGATTGCGTTGAGTTCCTCCTTGGCGCCGAATTTGGAAGCGATCTTCTGAAACTCCCTATCACAGGTGTCTGACCGAGCAAAACTCCCGTGAACGGTTATTGGGGTCCCGTTGTTGCCTGGCATCTTTAGCTTTAGGTACGCATAATGAGGTACGGCCATAAACTTGGCAAACGCAGGCCTGCCGAGGATGGCATGGTACTGGGATTCCCAGTCGACGACTTCAAACTCGATCTTTTCTTTCCTAAAATTGGTGGGTGTGCCGAAGACTACATCCAACGATGTTTTCCCAAGAGAATAAGCGGGTCGAGTCGGTATAATGCCATGGAATCCTCGTATCGGATTCCTTCAAAGCATATCGACCGTTAAACCCATTGCTTTCATTGTGTTGGCAAATAGTAAATTTAGGCCACTTCCTCCGTCCATGAATACTTTGCTCATGTTGTACCCTCCGATCTGTGCCTCAAGGACTAGAGCTGCATGGCCGGGTCTAGGAACGGCTTTCGGGTGATCCGTTCTGTCGAAGGAGATGCTTTGTTCCGACCAGTTGATGAATTCGGGTGTGTCAACCATAGCGACTTCTGCATACTTCACTTCCCACGAGAATTTCTTGATTTCTCTTTTTGAAAAGCTGGTTTTATGAATCATGCTGACGTGTCCACGCGGCTCTGGGAATACCTCGGCTTGTACATACTCGTCCTTCTCCATTGGTTCATATGGCTTCTGCACATATGGCTCTGGTACGTACGGCTCTGCCCGATAGCTGTAGGATCTCGCTCTCTTCTCCATCATGTGGACTCTTGATATAGCTTCACTCCTGAGGTCATCGCAGAACTGACGGATCTCCAAGAAGTGTCGGCAGTTCTTTAACAGGTGACTGGATTTCTCTCGACCGTCCTTCGGGTCGAAATAGGAGTGGAGATAGCATGGTGCATCGAGTTGCTCCGTGGCCGTCAGGTGCGGCGAACGAGCGCGGCCATGGATTGATTGCATGCCCTCCTGTTCCCGTTCGGACTGGCGAGGATGAGGCGCTGCACGTTCTTCTTCTCCATAGCATAATTCCCTTCGCCTTTTCTTCCTTGCTGTCGCGAGGTCAAAACTTCCTCGGCTATTTCCATGCATGCTCCTGGGCGGAATTCCCGAAGTTGCTGCCAAGGTATCCTCTGCCGAAACCGAGGGCTCGAAAGATCCGCAGCGGATCGAATCCTTCGGGTTTGGGGGTGTTGGTGACTCAAGCACGAACACTGCAGATGTGACTGGTACTGCCGATGCTCTGCCTTGTGCCGACAGGCTTCCCACAGACGGCGCCAATTGTCGAGGGTGCTCCTCGGCAATGCCCTCCGATAGGGGCTTAGGGTTGATGGAATCCTGCAAGCTGACACGAGACATAGGTACACGTACAAGCGGGGAGAGCGATTTACCCGGTTCGGGGCCCTCGATGAGGTAAAACCCTTACGTCCTGCCTGTCTGTTCTTTGATTATGATGAAAACAGGTTACAATGGGGTGCCGAATACTTCGGCTGAGATCTAGTCGAGATTGGTGTTGCTAGGGTTACCTAGCTCTAAGCTTTTCCTGGCTATTGCTGCTAAGATTGATTGTGTCCCTCGGCAGGCCCTCTCCTGGCCTTTATATAGGAGGCCAGGTCTCAAGGGTCCTACCCGAGGACGACTAGGTTTACAGTAGATTAAATCTAATCTTTCCTTGTTTGTCCGTTTCCTGATCTTGTCCGCCAAGGAATCTTCTGACGCACCGGCCTAGTGGCCCATCTCGCCTTCTGGTAGCTTCATGGGCCTCCAACTTGTCAATATCAGATAGGGCAATACTGGTTACCCGAAGGGTAATGCCCACGTCAGCCGGCCCTCCGTGGCGACGGCTACGAGGACGAGTTCCCTGCTATGCAGTACATTGTCGGCCGCTCCGCCGACGAAGACTATCGGCATATCGCGATCGACCCGCGGCAGGCGGCGGTGTGGTCCGCCAGGGACCACGGCACCAACTACATCGACCTCGCCGGACCTTCGGAGCTGCCGGCGCCAAACGAGGAGAAGGCCGACGAGGAGAAGACCGATGACGCCGACAGCATGTCCTTCGGGGCGTCCAGCGGCGACGAACTGGACTTCAGCCCCTTCGACTCCTCGCGCCGCTAGATGTTTATTTTTAGTTTTTTAGTTTGAATTCGCGTTAAATTTGTACAAATTTTATTCGAACTTCGTATGAATATCGTTTTCAACATTTGAATTTTATTTACTAAATACATCGGAGCCGCCAGTTTGGGAACACCGGTGTGGGAGCAGCATCCCCAAATAGAGAATGTTGTGCTGGAGATGGAATTGCCGGGGCCGTTTTGAGGGCTGCCCATGGAGATGTTCTAAGAGCATCTCTAACAGAGCCCGTAAAAGGCCCAAAACCGAAAAATAACCGCCGTTTTACGGGTTCGGGGCGAAAAACGGCGCCGATTAATGACCGAAAACGGCCCAAAACTGAAAATAATTTTTCGGGCTGCGTTCGGTTCGCTCCGTCGGCCTGTATTTGTAGGGGCCGACGGAGCGAACCGAACGCTCAATCCCTATCTAGGGCGCGCTGAAGTTTCAGCTGACGCAACCGCTCGGTCGCTCCTTCCCCCACGCTCCCCGCGCCGCTACCACACTCCGCCGTCGCCGCCCCGCCCAATTCGCCCGAGCCCCGCAACCCGGAGGTAGCGCCGGTCGCCCGGTACCCCGTCCGCTGTTCCTCGCCCAACTCGGGCTGCCGCCCCCAACCACCGCTGCCGCCGCTCCGTCGGAATCGAGGATGAGCTCGGGCGACGATTTCGATCTGTCAGATTCGTCGAGCTCCGACGATTCCGACCTCGACGAGCTGCTCCAGGACGACGACTTGGAGGCCACCATGCTCCTCGTCGCCGTCAAGGACCTGGAGGACCGCGCAAAGCTGCTGAATCGGAGGCGCGGCTCCGTGTTCGCCCGGAACCACATCCAGCGCAATCGCCTCCACGGCCACGAGCAGCTGATGGAGGACTACTTCGCCGAGGTACCTACCTATCCTGCCCATCTGTTCCGTAGGAGGTATCGCATGCGGCGTAGCTTGTTCGTCCGCATCGTCAAAGACTGCGAATTGCATTCGAATTACTTCAAGCAACGTAGGAATGCCGCCAGGGTGATGGGTTTCAGCGCATTCCAAAAGATCTCTGCTGCCATGAGGGTAATTGCGTATGGCATCCCTGCGGATTACACCGACGAGTATCTTCGAATTGGCGAAGATACTACGACGGATTCAGTCCGCAGGTTTGCTCGCATGATTATCAAGTTGTACGGGCCTACGTATCTCCGAGCTCCCACCGAGGATGACACCAAACGGTTGATGGAGATAAATGAGAAAAGAGGTTGGCCTGGAATGCTTGGTAGTCTCGATTGTATGCATTGGACATGGAAGAATTGTCCAAAAGCATGGCATGGACAGTACTGTGGCAAGAGCAAAGATGCAACCATTGTTCTTGAGGCCGTAGCATCGCAAGATTTGTGGATTTGGCACTGTTTTTTTGTTTGCCGGGGACACTCAATGACATCAACGTCCTGCAAAGGTCTCCTTTGTTTGCTAAATTAGCAAAAGGGGAAGCACCCACTTGCAACTACAAGGTCATGAACAATGAGTACACAATGGGCTATTACCTAGCCGATGGCATCTATCCTGATTGGGCAACTTTTGTTAAGTCTGTCAAGGATCCCCAAGATAGAATAGAAGCTGAATTTGCCAAGGCTCAAGAAGCAGCTCGCAAGGACATTGAGAGAGCTTTTAGTGTTTTGCAAGCAAGGTTTGCCATTGTTCGTGGCCCAGCCAGATTTTGGGACAAGAAAACCCTTGTCAACATCATGACATGTTGTGTGATTCTTCACAACATGATCATCGAGGATGAAAGAGACTTGAGCTTGCCCTGCTTCTATGACAATGTTGGCACCCGAGTGGAACCCCAACGCAATCCGGATCGCATTCAAGCTTTCCTTGAGGCACATCGGCAGATTGAGAATTCCACTACCCATGCCCAGCTCGTCTATGATCTGAAGATGCACCACTGGCAGCGACATGGCCGTCGCCTTTGATCCTACCATTCCATTCATTTGCTTGTCACATGTATCATTGTTGAGACATTTGTGCATTTGTCCAATTTTTCCGAAGTTGTTGTAATTTGGTTGAGACATTTTACATTTGTACAATTTTCCCAAAACTGTTGTAATAATTTGGTTCAGACAATTATTTATGTGTTGTAATAATTTGGATGATTATTTGATTAATTAAGATACATTGTTCTATGTGTTGCATTTGAAAAATCCTGCTTTTACGGGTTCGGTGTTTTTCAGTTTTCGTTACGGGCTCTGTTCTGCGCCTGCCATTTTCCGGCCCGTAAACACGAGTTCGGTGCACTGAACTCGGGTTTTTTGGTTCGCGTTTTTACGGGCTCTGTTAGAGATGCTCTAACAACCTTGGAAGACCGAGAAGATGTGCAAACACGTTTCTCCTGAACACCCAGCTCGACAAACTTGTTCACAAGAGGAGGGTAAAGTCATGGACCTGGAGCAGAACGTGGCCGCTCAAGCATCCGACAAGCAGAGGCGTGCCAACAGGAGGCCATCAAGAGTCAGCAGACCTGAATGGACCTGCTGATGATACAATTACAAGGCGACAAGTGGACGCGCCCATGTATGAAGAGGTGTCACTAATGTCTCGATATATCCACATGTTTAACGGCACAGAGAGAGTATTTTGCTTGTTCAAACTCATGCTTTGACCAACAATTAGTGCACTATTAGATATTCTTATATTCATATTCAAAAGCACTATCTTATGATTGCGATTTTTTTTTTTTTGAGTGTAAGAGAGCATTATATTATCGGGTAGACAATCGAGTTTTGGTCCTGTGTTACAAGGTCACAGATAATGTCCGGTAACTGGCTCCACCAAATGCAACTTCCAGCTGATCTAGCCATCTTAGCAAGGGCATCAGCCACTCTGTTGCTCTCTCTTCTAGTGTGGATTATACGGTGATCATCAAGGCTTTTTAGGATGCTCTTCGCATGGTCATAAGTAGCCCATTGTTTTGATCTGTCAATATCAACAGACCGAAGAGCAGAGACCGCCCCAGCGCAGTCCAACTCCAGAATGACTCTTGTGTGCCCAAGGCTGAAGGCAAGATCGATGCCTCTCAGCGCCGCCTTAGCTTCAGCATCAACCGCGTCACTGCAGTTCCGAATAGGAGAGCATGCTGCAAACAGAACCACACCATTGGAATCTCTCGCAACAGCCCCACCACCGCTAGCTTGATCAGCGGAGATGAAGGAGGCGTCCGTGTTGAGCTTGATCCAGCCTTGGGGCGGGGCGTCCCAACCCCCAGTGCTGCCCCCCAAAGAGGCGCCATCACCGTTTTCCTTCGAGCTCCACATGGGAGTTTTCCCTTTCTCATCCGCACAGACATCAAGGTTCTCATGGGCAGTGGCGTAGGAAAGGAGAAAGGAGATCGATCGTTCGATCGTCTCTTTGCCGTTATCATGCACAATGTTGTTCCTTAAGTGCCAGGCTCTCCAGAACATAAGTAAGATTCTTGCCCCGGTGTCCATGTCAACTTGGTTGAGAAGGATAAGCAACCAATCTTTCCCGGTTTTTCTGAAGGTGTGCTCATGTGGAAGCTTCCAGTGTTTGCGGAGAGCATAGCGGAGCCCATTCGCCTTGGTGCATCTGACAACAGCATGATACGCGTCTTCTGCATCCCTACCACAGATGTCGCAGCGGTCGCAAACCTCGAGTTTCCGACTGAGTTTGTTTGTTTTAGTAGGCAAGGTATTGGTAGCCAGCCTCCAAGCAAAGACGCGGACCTTCGGAGGCACCCTTGATTTCCAGATACAGTTCCAGAGCGAGCGTTCGCCATCCGCGTTGGTACTGCTGCTCACATTGTCCCTATTTTGGTGTTTAAGCTTCATGGCGAGTCTGTATGCACTTTTCACGGTAAATACCCCGTTACTCTCATAGTGCCAAGCAATCCGATCACATTGGGCCTGAGGAGGGATCTGGATGCTTTGGATAGCCTGTACATCGTGTTCAAGGAATAATTCTTGGAGTAGTGGCACATTCCAACTCTTACCTTCCGTATTCATCAGTTGGCTAACCCACCGTTTCCTGGAGTTCTTCTTTAGAGCGGTAATCTTCAGACCACTTGTCTCTAGGCAGCCACTCGGTCACGCATAATCCGGGTATTCCTCCCATCGCCAATGCGGTTAATGATGCCTAACTTCAGCAATTCCAGCCCAAATTCCACACCTTTCCAAACTGGGGAGGGGTCCGATGCGAAAACAGTGTCAAGAATATTTCCGTGGGGAAAGTATCTCGCTTTTAGTACCTTAGCACATAGACTGTCCGGCTTCTGGATTAGTCGCCAAGCCTGTCTCGGAAGGAGCACTACGGGGACGACCGGCTACACCGACGGCCCCGCACCGTCGGCACAACAATGTTCACCGTCGGCACAGTCTCTGCCGACGGTCACCGTCGGCGTCTCCCCGTCGGCATACCAGGCGTCGGGGTCTGCGCGCGCACCGTCGGCACAGCAAGGTACCGTCGGCACAGTCGTACGCCGAAGGCTAGACGGTGGCCGTCGGCCGCCCCATCGTCGGCAGAGCCACCCAGCCGTCACGCCGGCGCCGTCAACGTCCCCAGCTGTGCCGACGGTGTAACCGTCGGCATAGTTTCCCTTTTTTTCCCCAGAACTGGCGGCAAACCGGTGGCATTCAAACTGGAAAAAAAACGCGCGAAACCTGGGCCGGCTGTGCCGACGGTGTCACCGTCGGCACAGACCCTGCCATTTGGCACAGCTACGGGCCTGTGCCGACGGTGACACCGTCGGCACAGCCGGTGCCCGCTTTTTCTGATTTTTGCCAATTTGGCCTCATTTGCTCGTAAAATCGCACAAAATGCACATATTATAAGATTGAATATCCAAGTAACATATATAGCACCATATAGCACAAAGATATCACCGTATAGCACCAAATCTCACAAATATAGCATCAAATCTCACAAATAGCACAAATATAGCATACAAGACCATGGTACATACACCGGATCCACTACAAAGATGGAGCGTGTCATCATGTGCTAGTACAATGTAGAAACTATGGTGGTGCACCACCCGAGTGACGATCTAGCTACAGTGACGAGCTAGCTCCGAGTCGGTGAAGTGAGGCCGCTGTATCTCGACGGTGCTCGGGGAGGTAGAACCACGACGAGAGGCACCGGAACCAGAAAAATGCTGAGGTTGGGCAGAAGCACCAGGAGAATGGCGACCGGGGTGCATCGGCGTACCACAAGGAGTGTCGTTCCCGGATTCTCCCAATCCCTACATGTTGGAGGGAGTTAGCAACTTAGCCATGTCACACCAAGTTAGCAACTTAGCCAAGTTAGCAACTTACCGGGGTCAACTGACGCTGACGCTTGTACATGATATAGAACTCCTCCTTGGACGGGAACACTGGCGTCGGCCCCGGATGAGCTGGCTCTGGGAGTGGTTCCTCTCGCACTCCAGTCATCATGAACCGAGTGAAACTCTGCAAGAAACGGGAGAGATAGCTCAGATTCAAACATGGGGACTTATGATGTTTTGCAACCATAGAGATTGAAACTTACCGCCATCCGGTTGCTCGTCCACCTGGACATAGGCATCTTTCACAAGGTCATGCTCCTTAATCTTCTCGAGATACTCCTCGTAAGCTACCGCATAGGCCTCCTCGAGCTGAGTCTACAATTTCAGAAATAATGCGTCTCATCAACATAGCCATTCAGGAACAAGAGTCAAAACAGAGGATGAAAGTGTGGATGACTTACATCAACCTCTACCCGAGAACGGCATGTAGTCCGCGAGGAGGTAGCGTAGGCTGCCGGAGGGAGGGTAGCCTTGATCTGCGTGAAGTTCCTCTCGAGGCTTGAAACCCCCGAAGAAGGCGGGCGGGACGTCCATGCGGCTGGCCGGACCCCGCCAGACATCATCGCCACCTCGTCGACCGGCTCGGTCATAGGGTCCTCCACCTCCGGATGGAGCTTGGCGTACTCCTCGCAGTATCTTTCCTTGTTCTCTTTGGCCTTGCCGTAGTACATCTCGGGCGCGGGCCGAGGCTCGTTCGGACCGGGCGTCACCAGCTTCATGTGCGTCCACGCTTCCATCTCACCAAGTTCCCTCCCGAGCTTCTTCCCCGCATCACAAAACAAATGTTATGCATATCATCGAAAATCAAAAAAATGCAGCTTGTTCCATTTTTATATGTACCGGACGCTCCCGATAGCGATCGGTGCTGCTGCTCCCCGCGAGTGTGTGTTCCCCGAGAACCACGGTTGGCCTTGTTCCGGTCGCTCACGGCCTTGAAATCGGGGTTTTCGCCGACCCAATTCTTGACCAACTCCATGAAGGCGGCCCTCTTATTATTATCAGCCCAATGTGGTACAACTCTGCAAAATCAAAACTCATTTGAAGAACAAACAATATAGTTGCAAGTTAGCCGCGGTACATAGAATCGCATTGACAATTACTTACCGACATGAAGTCATCTATCGTCATAGCCGGGCGAGTCCCCGCACAATCTCAGGCTTTGTGTACCTTACGCCCTGCTCAGCATAGAAGTGGCCGATGCACGTGATCCTCTGGTTGTACCACTGCTGCCATGTCAACTTCCGACACATGTTACGGAGCACCACGTCCGCCCTATCCTTATGCTCAGTCGCCACCCTATAATTGCGCTGCAATCAAGCATAACAGAAAGTGTGAGAGGCATGAGTTATCACGGTGGGGTTATCAACTACATATGAACGAAACCCAAAGAGTATGCATTACGTACCCAAAACTTCTTGATCACGGCGTCGGCGGCGGAAGTAAAGCCAGGGTAAGGCGCTATCTCATAGTCTTCCCAAGTGTAGGCTAGCTTGGACTCGCCCCCAAGGACCGGAGTGTACATCCCCGGCCAGTACTTCCTAATAGCAGCTCCAATCAGACTCCCTGGCACGCGGACATTCTTCCCCGTGTATGTGAAATTCCTGCACAATTATCAAACATTAGAAAATGCTAAGTGTCATAACGAAAATGAAATCACCTTACTACTTACTCTATCTTTCCCGGGACAAGGAGCCACTTCTCATCCTCCGTAGCAGGTTCCTTACTCTCATCGGGAACCTGCGCTTCCCCACGAATCCGCAACTTCTTCGGAGCCATCTCCGTCGAAGCCTCCTCGTCCCTAGACTCCTCCTCCTCCTCCTCCCTAGTGTCCTCCTCCTCCTCCCTAGTGTCCTCCTCCTCGTCCATAGACCGTGAAGCCACCGAGCCGAAGCGGAGGGAATGTCGGCTAGAAGGAGCTGTGCATTCCCCCTCGTCCTCCAGCTCGTCCTCCCCCTCGTCCTCCGGCTCGTCCTCCCCCTCGTCCTCCAGCCTCGTCCTCCCCCTCGTCCTCCCCGTCCTCCGTCCGCGTCTTCGTAACGCCGGGTGGGAATAATGGGTCTTGCACTCCGTCCGGAAGCACCCGGCCACGGCTTCCGCTGATGCATCTGATCAAGCAAGGAGCTCGATGATGCCTTCCGTCCGCTCATATTGGGCAATTACCTGCATAAGAAAAAGAGAAAATAATTAATAAGCATGTTGAAAATTAATAAGCATAATGACAAATATAGGTACTAAGCATAATGAAAAATGTAGGTATTAAGCATAATGACAAATGTATGTATTAAGCATAATGATAATGTAGGTACTAAGCATAATGACAAATGTATGTATTAAGCATAATGATAATGTAGGTACTAAGCATAAAAGACCCTCACCATTCATCACCACTCTCATCTCTAGGCATTGGGTTCTCAGCCTCACTATCAAAATCGGTATCATATGAGTATTCATGGTCGGCATTGGGTTCCGGTTGAGTCTCGACAATGTTGTCTTTGCTCGCATGGCGCTTGGTGAGCATAGCTATGTCCTTCAGGTCCACCACGGTCTCACCACGCATTTGTACATCGTTGTGGAGATCCTGAAGACCTATGTCTATTTGAAGAGCCCCGAACTGCTCTTCCTCTTGATAGAAAATTCCCTCATATGTTACCGGGTGACATAGGCATCCCAAATGGGCCTGCCTAATATAGTACCCGGGGTTTATTGAAGGCCCACTACCCGAAGAATAAGAAGACTCGAGAGCCCAAGATGTATTTAAGGAAAAGATAGAGTTGTAATAGGAAGTATTATTTGTAATCTGGCGGGATGAGTTAGAAACCGTCCCGGACTATGTAATCCTTGTATAGCACGAATCCCTCGGCTCCACCTATATAAAGGGGGGGCGAGGGACGAGAAGATCATCGAATCATTGTACGCAAACCCTAGTTTTCATATTCGTCGAGTACTTTTCGGGCTGAAACCTTCGAGATCTACTTGCCCTCTACTTCTAACTAAACCCTAGCCTATAATCCATAGGCATTGACAAGTTAATCCCTTGTCAATTGGCGCCGTCTGTGGGAATTAGAGGCGTAAGGATCCGATCTCGATGGCACGTTCAAGATCTTCGACATCGTCAACCGGAAGCAACACTATGGATCGAGGTAAACGGATCGCTACCGGTCCTGTTGATTTTGTTCCTCACCCACCCTCCCGTTTGGATGCATATGCGTATCTGGCGGAGCCCTTGGAGATGACGTTCGGAAGGTTCCACTTTCGCGTCGAGAAGGAAGGATCGTATCGTGTCGAAATTCCGATTTCATCGGGATCGTCGGCGGTCGATTCTGATTTTTCAAGCTATGAATCGTCAACTGAGTCAGAAGAAGAAACTTCGGCAACACGCTACGTCAGCACCAGAGCAAGAGAGAAACTCGCCAAGATCTTCAGCAACGCATCGTCTGGGTCATCTGCGGACTCATATATAAGCGATGGCTCAAGCGATGTCGACAGTTACGACTTCATCGACAAATCCCTCACAGTGGGCAAGGTCTTCATCAATCTCAACAATGATGTCACCGAACCCAACATAGATCTGAGCACAAAATATCATCAGATTTATGCTATCGAAGATCAAGAGGAAACATCGGAGGCTTTCGATCAATTGGGAAATCCTTTTGTCGATCCCTCAGATCTAAGGAGAGGTATGGGCACTAAATATGTCGGGCCCACACCACGCGTCAGAGTCCAACTTCCACGAGCAGCACTGGGATAGAGCGGCAAAAGCCATAGATGGTTCGGAACCAATGACGACAACAGCTACAGCTCAAGAACTGCAAGCTTATCAATATATGCTCGCACGAACCGCCCGAGAAATAGAAAAACCAGACAGCTGAGTTGAACAGGAGAAAGGCGGCAGCTTCGCATCCAGCAGGAGAAGGGCAGATCTAAGTGGACAGTCTAGAATTTCGGGTGATAGCCACAGGGAGGCTCGGAACAGAGGAAGATCAAGGTTACAACACATACCCGAAGCAGAAAGAGAATACTTGGTACAAAACCTCGACATTGTCTTTTATGTCGATAGACACAAGAGGAAATATTATCCCTAAGACACCAGAAGCTGGGTACATGGCGACACAAGCTTACATCCTCGCATCCAAGCCACCCCCAGGAGATCCAAGGGAAACATTATACAACATGGCATTGGCAGGGGTTGGAGCTATGGGGACAGCGTTCGTAGCAACACCTCCCGAAGGAGCAGCAAGGCAAAATAGTCCACGACCTGCAGCAGCAACGGCGGCAGCTCCGGAAGGACCAAGTGGAGCAAGAGACATAGGAGTACAAGCAAGGGTCGACAGAGCAAGGCAAAGCAGAAGGGATCATCGACAGTCCCCGGAGCTTAATGACGAGGATATGTGCGGTTTACCATGCTTCACGAGAAGAGTCCGAAAAACTCGAGTCCCCTCAGGATTCAAGTTACCCGATCACTTCAAAAAGTTCGACGGCCTGCAAGACCCGGAGGACTGGCTAATTGATTACCTCGAGACGGTGAAGCTAACTGGAGGAACTAGAGCAACAGCCATGCAAAGTATTCAGGTGCACTTAAGTGGAGCCGCACGGTCTTGGATCAAAAAACTTGCGCCAGGATCTATCGACAGCTGGGAAAGTTTCGAGGACGTATTCGTCAAGAACTTCAGGTCCACATGCAAAAAACCTGCATCGTTAGAAGAGCTGAGGGCATGTCGACAAAAGCCAGATGAGTCAATGAGAAAATATATCCAAAGGTGGAACATCATAAAAAACTCGGCAGAAAATATATCTGACGAGAGAGCAATCGATGCGTTTGTCGCAGGAATTAGGCGTGGAGATTTTGTCGAGGATTTGGGAAGGACCAATCCAAAAACAGTATCCGCGTTGATGGAAATAGCAAATAAATGGGCAGACGGAGAAGACGCTGTCCACAATAAACGACACAGGTCGCCAGAGGAGGACCGTGGTCGAAATTATCAGTCAAGGCGACGATTTCCTCGACAGTACCAGAACTACGACGCTCCAGGGCAAATTTCGGCTGGATTCCGAGCCAACGCAGGTGGAAACAACAGAGATGATTATCAGAGAAGCAATGAGCAGCGAGGCGATAATAGGGACGACTCCCGTAACAGGCAAAATAGTGGGCCAAGGTTTCCACGACCTTTTATGTCTCCCGAAGAAATGCTGAACGGACCGTGCCAGATGCATTTTTTCCTCGATAGCAATGGGAAAAGACAGTCAGGACACCTGCGAAAAGATTGTCGAAATTTCCAAGCAATGTTCGGATGTGCGGAAAACGCTCACGCACGAGCAGCACGAGAGAAACCCACGGGGAGCCTAGGAGCGAAATTCATCTACCGCCACCTCCCGCGATTACAGAAGGCAATCAACACCAGCTCAGAATAGCGGCAGCACCAGCACCACCACCCTATGTTGATCCTAACTCCAACGGAGCAGTGTCGATGATTCAGAAGGGAAGGCCATCCAATAGAGCTCAAAAAGTAATATCGCGACAGTGTTCATGGCAGAGAAAATGCCTCCACCAACGAGTTGAGTACCTCAATTGGTCGGGACAAGACATCGGTTTCACCATAGCGGACCACCCGCAGCAGGTTCCTCGACCAGGGCGGTCAGCACTCATTCCGCCGGCGGTTATCGCGAGGATTTGACGTTTCTCGAGTATTCATAGATGGCGGCAGCAGCCTAAACCTCATGTACGCAGATACATTGAGGAAGATGAACATATCCTTAGCAAACCTGAAGCCAACAGACACAAGGTTCCACGGCATCACACCAGAAAAACCAAGTTACCCATTGGGGAAGATCAACCTCGACGTTCAGTTTGGAACCCGAGAAAATTATAGAATCGAGAAACTGGAGTTTGAAGTCGTGGATTTCCCGTCGCAGTACCACGCTTTGTTGGGACGACCAGCATACGCTAGATTTATGGCAGTACCACACTATACATACCTGTTATGGAGATTGCCTGGACCCAAGGGACCAATCACGGTCAAAGGGAGTTTTGCTTTAGGCGATAAGTGCGACAAGGATTTCCATCGATTATCAGAAACCTTCGGGATGCAAGCGGAATACTTGGCGTCGAAGAGCATGACTGATTACGACGTACGCGCGGACGTCGGAAAGCCAAACAAGGAATCAACTTTCAACACGAGAGAAAAATTCCAAGGAGGTGCAGATTCACCCGACGGATCCAAAAAAGACGACATCCATTGCAAACAACATGGATATCGCATAGGAAAGCGCGCTCGTCGAGTTCCTCCGTGAGAAGCTGGAAAATCTTCGCATGGTGTCCAGGCTGACATGCCGGGAGTACCCAGGGAACTTGCCGAGCACCACCTAAATTTGGATCCAACAGCGAAACCAATCAGACAACCTTTGCGGCGTTTTTCGGAACCAAACCGCAAATCCATGCTATCAGAAATAAATCGACTAGAGGAAGCTGGTTTTATCGGAGAGATATCTACGAAGCCACATGGGTAGCTAACCCAGTGATGGTGCCGAAGAAAAACACGACAGTCCTTCGCATGTGCGTCGACTTCACGTGTCTCAACAAACATTGCCCTAAGGATCACTTTCCCCTCCCAAGGATCGACCAAATTATCGACTCCACGGCAGGTTGTGAACGTCTTTCCTTTTTGGATGCATACTCTGGTTATAACCAGATTAGATTAAAAGAAGATGACGAAGCCAAAACAGCGTTTATTACACCTTACGGCGTCTTTTGCTACAAGACAATGCCCTTCGGTCTAAAAAATGCGGGAGCAACATATCAGAGGATGATGCAGAAGTGTTTAGCAACACAGATTGGGAAAAACGTGCAAGTATACATCGATGATGTCGTCATAACATCAAAAAAGGGGGCAACGCTGATCGAGGATCTCAAAGAAACTTTTGACAACCTCGACAAATTCTGCCTCAAGCTGAACCCGACGAAGTGTTCTTTTGGGGTCCCAGCGAGGAGAACTTCAGGGATTTCTAGTTTCAGCAAGAGGGATTGAAGCAAATCCCGACAAAATACAAGCCATAGTAACAATGAGGAAGCCAACGAAGTTGAAAGAAATACGACGACTAACCGGGCGAGTCGCGGCTTTGAGCAGATTCGTCGCCGGGTTAGGAGAAAAAGCGTTACCATTTTATGCAGCGATAAAACAAGGAGATAAATTCCCAGTGGAACGAAGAAGCCGATAGAGCTTTCGAGGATCTGAAGCGAAAAATCTCGACACCACCAATCCTGGTGGCTCCAAAGGAAAAGGAACCTCTCTTGCTGTATATTGCAGCCACACCCCAAGTGGTTAGCTCGGTGTTAGTTGTCGAAAGAGAAGAAGAAGGGAAAATCCATGGAGTACAGCGACCAGTATACTTCGTGAGCGAAGTCTTGTCTCCCTCAAAACAAAGGTACCCTCGGTACCAAAAGCTAGCATATGGAGTGTTCACGACGGCACGAAAATTGCGCCACTATTTTTCGGCACACCCGATCATAGTGGTCAATGAAGCTCCTTTGTCAAATATCTTGAACAACCCGGAAGCTACGGGTCGTGTCTCCCTTTGGGGAATAGAACTTTCCCCTCGGGACATCACGTATGAAAAAAGAAAAGCAATAAAGTCGCAAATACTACCGAGACTTCATCGCGAGTGGATGGAGTTACAAAGTACGAGGACCCCAGATTTATCGAGAACCTGGACTATGAACTTCGATGGGTCCAAGAGGCTTGAGGGGGTGGCGCAGGAGTAGTACTCATATCACACTGAAGGCGACAAGTTGAAGTACATCCTTCGGATGACGTTCCCTAACGCATCTAACAATGAAGCGGAATATGAGGCTCTCATACACGGGATGAAGATGGCGAAAGCACTGCGGAGCAACTCGACTAAAAATCTTTGGCGACTCACGGTTGGTAGCTCAGCAAGTTATGAACCAATGTGACGCGATCAATGATAGCATGATGGCATACAAGGAGGTGTACAATGAGCTCGAGAAATTGTTCGATGGATGCGAAGTAAATCATATTAGCAGATTGAGCAACGACGAAGCCGACGTTCTTGCAAACATCGGGTCGCAGTGCCTTGCAGTCCCACCAGGTGTATTTTGGGAAGAAATAACAGAGAGATCCACTGAGTCGACAAAATCAAAAAAGAAGGAGAAGAAACCCTCGGGGGCTATCAGGGAGAAGCAAGAGGAAGAAGAAGAAGAGCAAGACCTGGTCCTAGTAATACAGATACCATGGATGCAGCCATACATATCATATATCCTCGGGAAAGAAATACCCGATGATCCGAGTTGAGGCAAGGCGAGTAATTCGACGCTCCAAAGCTTTCACGGTGGTTAAGGGAGAATTATATAAGCGAAGTATTTCAGGCGTCTTGCAAAGGTGCGTTACACCCGAAGAAGGAAGAATAATTCTAAAGGACGTACATGAAGGAATATGTGGCCACCACGCAAGTAGTCGAGCTATCGCAGCCAAGGTTTTTCGGGCAGGATTCTGCTGGTTGACGGCAATAGAGGACGCTAAGGACATAGTACGAACTTGCGACGCGTGTCAAAGGTTTGCCGCAAAACCTCACTCTCCGGCAGCGAGCTAGCACCAATACCTTTGTCATGGCCCTTTGCACAATGGGGACTCGACATGGTTGGCAAGTTACACAAATCGTCGCCGGGAGGAAAGGAATACATGCTAGTAGACTGTCGACAAATTCACAAAGTGGATAGAAGCAAAGCCGATAAATTCACCGGACGGAGCATCCGCGGTAAAATTCATAAAAGACCTCGTCTTCGGGTTTGGAGTGCCCCACGGCATCGTCACGGACAACGGCGGCAACTTCACGTCCAATGAATTCAAAGACTATTGCGAAGAGGTGGGTATCAAGCTGAACTTTGCATCAGTTGCACACCCTCAAACCAATGGGCAAGTCGAGAAAGCCAATGGCATCATCTGCAATGGCATCAAGAAGCGCTTGCTAGGACCACTAGAAAAAGCTCGACATACCTGGCCTGAAGAACTACCAAGTGTGTTGTGGAGCATCCGAACAACTCCAAATACAGCGACACAGGAAACTCCGTTCTTTCTGGTACATGGAGCAGAAGCAGTACTACCAATCGAGATAGAGCACAACTCTCCACGTGTCGCGGAGTATGACGAAGAAACGTCGAGGAAAGCATTAGAAGATGATGTGGATGCACTTGATGAAGCTCGAGACGAAGTATTGTCTCGAGTAACCAAATATCAACGGGACTTGAAGAATTACCACGGTCGACGTTTGCGGCCAAGATCTTTTCGGGTGGGCGACCTAGTTCTTCGGCTCACGCGGAAAAGTCATGAAAAACTCGAGTCACCGTGGCTCGGCCCTTACATCGTCACGGAAGTAATCGGAGGAGGAGCATACGGGATAAAGGACAAGAAGACAGGGGTGGAGGAGCCAAACCCACGGAACGTGGCGCAACTCAGGCGGTTCTACGCCTAGAGTCGAAATATAGTCCTTGTGAAACTTCAATGTAATGAAACGCCCGCGAGTTTTCAGACGCACTCTTTTCCTTTTTCGGGGCACCGAGTGGGGCCGGAGAAGGTTTTTAATGAGGCGGGCTCGCGGTGCTGCAATATAATAAAGATAGTGGCTATATCACCTTCTTCTTTGTCAACGCGACCAAAGTCATCGTTCCGACGAATTTCAATATAGTTCATCGATAAAAGAAGAAAAAATCTTGCCTTGGTATTCAAATACCTCGTGAGTCAATAAAAATACAAAATAGTACTCAATAAAAGCTCGGGGGCTCACACTTGCCTTCAATATATAAATGCCTTGGTCCACAACCTCGCAAATATACAAATATAGAAAAAGTCACCGAAATACTCGGGGGCTAGGCAAACATAGAAATATAATGGTTGCTTTACAATATGGTCATGGACTACAAAGAAGAAATTTCTACAAGAAGCAAATAACTAGTCTTGATTCAGTATGTCGTCAAGAGTAACTCTGTTCTCCTCAGGAGCAGCACCAAGAAAGTCGGCATAATGGCCATCGGCAAAAAAGTCGGCATCCATCCGAAGAAGGTCCTCAATCATTTCTTCGGCTATAGGTGTAACCTTTGTGTTAATCCTATCAACACCAACTCTCCGGCGTTTTACCTTTTGATGAACCCTATCGACAACTTGGGCAAGGTCAAGCTTTGAGTGACAGATGCGGAGCATGATAAGAGCAAATCCGGCACCGGCTACCAGTTGTGCTTTGACAAAATCGTGGATACTGCGAGCATCCTTGAATCTCTCCATCAATTAAGGAAGAGTTTTTGGTGGGACATTCCGAGGAAACATGGAGTTGTAAACCATAGATAAGGTTTTGGTACGAAGTGAAGGAAATCACGGGTTTGAGAGGTACGATCCTGAAATCTGATAATTTGGCGGGTCCTCTCCGGAGTGGCCCAAAATAAAGAACCATGGTCCAAGGAAAGATTGACAAGGAGGTTTGTCCTAGTGTTTACCCTCTCTTCCTCGGCAGCGACATCAATAAAGGCACCTATCAACACAACAAAGGGACAACCTTTAGGAGACAATAGCATGAAGATGAAAGATATCACAAGACGAGACAAACATACCCGACATATACTGCACCGGCTTCATTCATTAACTCGAGCATGAAATTTTCTCGAGTGACCGCTTTTCGGCTTCGAAACGACAATCTCCTTAGCAGCCATAGCCTCATGGACCTGCTCGAAGGGCAACTTTTTCGGCTTCGGATGATTTACGAGACTGCTCCATCATCACAAGTGTTTGCTTTTCGCATACTGAAGTTGTTGTCGAAGATCATTCAATTCTTGCGACGAGGTATCATCGACGAGTGCGATATCGATAGCCAGTTCTCTCGCGCGGGAAGAAGGCGAAGCATTGGAAGGAGTAGGAATTGGAGTATAGTTATCAAATATCAACTGAAATTTAAAACGAGAACAACATTAAAAAACGAGGCAAAGATAGAGTTCTTCATTAATCTCTCGAGAATAATTACAAGGGCCCTACGGTGGGGCTAGGGAAATACGTGTCGCCAAAAGACTACTTTGGCGACAAGAGCAAAAGAAGCAAAAGAAAAACGAGAGGCATGCAACTAGACCTCCGGCCTTGACGAACTAGGAGTCGACGTTTGGCTGGATCCCGAGATACGCCAAGATTTTCTTCGTATTGGGCTTGGCCGCCTTCATCAGTGACTTCCACCTCGACTGTTCTATCAGATCGGTGTCGCCAACCTTTGTCCAGTCGAGAGTCTGCTGACTGTCAGCAACCAGAGCAACAGTATTTTCAACCGCTACCTTCATGTTCTCATGGCGCAGCTTCAGCCCAAGATCTTCTGATGTA
>NC_061508.1:356372162-356432148 GCF_022539505.1 Lolium rigidum
TAGTGGGCACATCATTGGCATAGTACATTGTCGTGGCGTCGCCATCTCATGGAGGAGAGTTGCCTCAGCTATGCATGCTTCAATCTTATTTTTGTTTCCACATTTGTACCGAATATATTTGAACTCCCTCTCAATACAAAACCGCCAACGATATCGCACCGGTCCCCCCAAGAGTGCCTCGTTGGCGAGATGCACGATGAGATGTAACATCGGAGTGAAGAAGCACAGGGGAATATCATCTCTAACTTGCATAGCATGTCCGGCACTTGCTGCTGCAGCTTCTCAATCACCTCGGTACATATCCGCTTAGCACGGACCGTGCGGAAAAAATGGCTCACCTCCGCAAGCACTCGCCAGACATGATCGGGGAGATACCCTCGAAGCATCACCGGCATCAGCCGCTCAATCCATATATGATAGTCGTGACTCTTGAGCCCGTTTATTTTTCCTGTAGCAAGATTGACTCCCTTACTCATATTCGAACAATAACCATCAGGGAACATCACGTCATATTTGAGCCACGTAAATGCCTCCTTCTTGTCGGCGCTATCAAGACAGTACTTGGCATGCGGCTTTAACCAACCTTTTCGATTGCCCTCGAGAGGCTGCATGTGTAGAGCCACCCTGTCACATATCTCCTCAATATCGACTCTAGCTGAAACATTATCCCTTGACTTGCCTGGTATGTTGCAGCAGGTGTTAAGGAATGCCTCCCCACAATTCTTTTCGGTGTGCATCATATCGATATTATGGGGAAGTTCAAGGTCTTTGTAATACTCGAGCTCGTTATGCTCGCTATGTGAGTCCAGTTGTGCGTTTTACCATATCCCTCAAATTGGTGGCCGGGTTCCTTACTAGGCTGGAGAGCACGTAGCTCAGCATCAACAGTTGCACCATTGAACTTTGGTATTTCTTTATGTTCAAGCACAACTACGCCTTTCGTGAAGTTTTTCTTGTCGGATCCGAACCGATGCCCCGGACTCGAGGAACTTGCGGTGTTTGTCAAAGGCAACATATTTGTGTCCAGCTTTTAGGTGCCTGAATTCTAGTTCGTGCTCGCACACTCGGGCATGGAAACTTACCAGCTGTACTATGCCCACGTAATAGGGCGTACCCGGGTAGGTCATGCATCGAATAGTGGAACCAAACTTTCATGATGAAGTTTCTCTTTGATGCTCGGTCGTATGTCAATGTACCGTGATGCCACGAGTGGTGCAAATCATCCACAAGTGGTTGCATTAAGACACTCAATTTCTTCCCTGGATATTCAGTGCCCCGGAAGGATCATCGACAAGAATATGTTCTTCCTTTGCATTACGACTCCGGGAGGGAGATTGAGCGGAATAACAAACATGGGCCAGCAGTACGTACGCGGCAGTCGACATACCATATGGGTTGAATCCATGATTGCTATCACAATTCTAACATTCCGAGCCTCACTTGCCTCATTTGCAATCTTATCCCGGTCTTATGCCATGTCATCTGCTTGGCAGTCTCCTCGAACATGTAAAGCCGCTGGATTCTTTTGATGAATGGGAGATAACGAAGAATCTTTATGGCTACTTTTGTCTGCCTCTTCTGACCATTGCCTACATCTACCTCATGATACCTAGAGTGACCACACTTGGCACGAGTACTTGTCATCCGCATAGTCTTTCCAAAACAAAAGGCAAAGTTTTGGACAGACATCATATGTTACATAATCCATTTTCAATGCTTTCAAGATTTTCTTCGTTTCGTACATGGTCTTGGGCAAGCAATGACCTTCGGGCAACATGTTACCTATCTGTGCTCGAGTCTTTTCAAAGGATGCTCGAGTACTCTCAAACATGCACTTGTCGGCTAGCAACCGCGTGATGCCATCAAGTTGAGACATTTTTGCACCCGGGTATAGAGGCCTCCTAGCTGAGGCCATCATATCAATGAAGGCCCTCGCGGTTGGCTCAGGTTCCTCCTCTGGAAGTTCCTCCGGTTGTGGCGGTCCCTCCGGTTCAGGTGGTTCCTCCGGTTCGGACTCGTTCGTCCCATGGTAACTCCGGCATGTCAGCATCCCGAAGATCATCTAGCAAGTTTAAGATGCCATCGTTCTCATTGCCATCGATCCGCTGCCGCATCACCTCACCTCTATCACGTTCGTGCCGAGAAAAATCGACCGGCGGGTCGTAGTCACGCATATACCCATTCCACCAAAGGTGTTTAGTCATCTCTAGAATATCCTTAGGATGACGCCTCCTGCGGACATTGCAAGGGCAACGGGGACGAACAATCCCCTTCGAACCACGAGCTAACTCCTTCACTAACAAATCGGTCTTCCATTTCCATTCATCTCGTCACTTGAGTCGAACTAACACGGCCACTGTACATCCACTCATTATCGGCCATCCCGCTTTATTGCGTGACAAACAACAAATAGTAGCATGAAATTGAATGCATCATATTTTTATTTTTCTACCGGCGAAAACGCGTGCATCAACCTACATCTCTACTAGGTGGGCTCCTAGCAGCCCCGGACCCGTAGTTGGGTACGTTCTCCACGTTATGCTCGGGTGCGAGACAGAATTTCGGCAGCACCTCCCGCTGCTCTCCCGATACACGTCTCGGCAAAAAGCCGAGAGGATGTGCATCCGGAGAACAACAGGGAGGCGCCGACGAAATCCTGTCTCGCACCCGAGCGTAACATGGAAAACGTACCCAACTACGGGTCCGGCGACTGTCCCGTAAATGCCACAAGCGTTACGGTTCAAAATATGCTGACCACTAATGCATATTTATCCGCGTAACGCTTGCGGACGGGAATTGACACCTAGGTTACGCGACTTGACGGATAAATTAAATCTAATGACATAAAAAATGCGAAGGGGGAGTCGGCAATTCAGCTCACCCTCGGCTGTAGAGGAAGTAGTCGAACAACCGGCGATGTCGACGGCCGTAGAGATGCGCCGCAAGATCCGGGGTCGTCACGCGGGGTGCTCACTACGGTACCTAGTTAAAATAATAAAAATTTGTCAATGCAAATTTCAATTTCCATTTCTATTCCTTCATTTTCATTTCAATTTACATTACAATTTCAATTTCAATTTCCAAATTCTTTACTTCATTTCAATTTCAATTTCAATTTGCAAATTCTATTTCAATTTGCAAATTTACAATTAGAATTCTATTTTCAATTTCAATTTCAATTTCAATTTCAATTCAATTTCAATTTCAATTTGCAAATTGTTTACTTCATTTCAATTTCAATTTGCAAATTTACATTACATTACAATTACAATTACCTACCTAATTGCAAAAACTAAAAAGCGGAAAAAAAGAAACTTGCGGGGCAGGGGGCGGGGCTGCGGGGACGGCGCGGTGGATGGCTGCGGCGGGGACGGCGCGGGGGCAGGGCGGCGGCCGGGAGGACGGCGGCGGCGTGGGGCAGGCGGGCGGGCCGGGAGGGACGGCGGCGGCGCGGGGCAGGGCGTGGGCGCGGGCCGGGGAGGGTGCGGCAGGCGGCGGCGGCGGCGCGGGGCGGGCGTGGGCGCGGGCCGGGGAGGGTGCGGCGAGGCGGTGGCGGCGCGCGCGGCGGGCGGCGGCGGTCGGGAGGACGGCGGCGGCGCGGGGGCAGGGCGGCGGCGGCACGCGCGGGGGGAAGGGCGTGGGCGCGGGGGGAAGGGCGTTTGGGGATGAGGCAGGGCGGCCCGCGTCGACCCCACTTAAGTGGGGTTCTGTGCCGACGGCCAGCTTGTGCCGACGGTGACCGTCGGCACACCTTTTTTTTTTTTTTTTAGACTCTTTTTCTATTTGTATTATAGATGTGTGTATGCATCCATATATGTATATACATGTTTTTTTTATCAAAACTTCAAGCCAAGAATACCAAGGTTTAGGATTTACGGCTACACCGCACATGTTCTTCTCCTCGGTGCCGACTACCCCTTTGACTGCATCCCATCGGGGTTCCCCCGGTGGGCGTATGCCTACGTTTGAGCTTGGTTAGGTCATAGGTACATGTGGAAACAAGTACCATACCCTATGATCCCAAGGTTCTCTCCGGTTCACCTCCGAGGGAGTTCCCCCCTATACATGCAGAATCCGCCTAAGTGTAGGAACCCCCTGTCCGAGAAGCGGGCACACCGGGGGGGGTAGCATCGGATATCGAACCATCTTAAATCACTTTTTTGCATGCCATGTGGACACACACAAGTTTTGGGGCCATTCCCTAGATCCGATGCTCGATTTCTGACGAAACCCTAGTTCTGTTGACCGCGCCGTCTACCCCTTTGATCGCATCCCATCGGGGTTCCCCGGTGGGCGTATGCCTACGTTTGAGCTTGGTTAGGTCATAGGTACATGTGGAAACAAGTACCATACCCTATGATCCCAAGGTTCTCTCCGGTTCACCTCCGAGGAGTTCCCCCTATACATGCGGAATCCGCCTAAGTGTAGGAACCCCATGTCCGAGAAGCCGGGCACACCCGGAGGGGTAGCATTGGATATAGAACCATCTCAAATCACTTTTTTGCATGCCATGTGGACACACACAACTTTTGGGGCCATTCCCTAGGTCCGATGCTCGATTTCTGACGAAACCCTAGTTCTGTTGACCGCGCCGTCTACCCCTTTGATCGCATCCCATCGGGGTTCCCCGGTGGGCGTATGCCTACGTTTGAGCTTGGTTAGGTCATAGGTACATGTGGAAACAAGTACCATACCCTATGATCCCAAGGTTCTCTCCGGTTCACCTCCGAGGGAGTTCCTCCCTATACATGCAGAATCTGCCTAAGTGTAGGAACCCCATGTCCGAGAAGCCGGGCACACCCGGAGGGGTAGCATTGGATATAGAACCATCTCAAATCACTTTTGTGCATGCCATGTGGACACACACAACTTTTGGGGCCATTCCCTAGGTCCGATGCTCGATTTCCGACGAAACCCTAGTTACGTTGACCGCGCCGTCTACCCCTTTGATCGCATCCCATCGGGGTTCCCCGGTGGGCGTATGCCTACGTTTGAGCTTGGTTAGGTCATAGGTACATGTGGAAACAAGTACCATACCCTATGATCCCAAGGTTCTCTCCGGTTCACCTCCGAGGGAGTTCCCCCTATACATGCGGAATCCGCCTAAGTGTAGGAACCCCATGTCCGAGAAGCCGGGCACACCCGGAGGGGGTAGCATTGGATATAGAACCATCTCAAATCACTTTTTTGAATGCCATGTGGACACACACAACTTTTGGGGCCATTCCCTAGGTCCGATGCTCGATTTCTGACGAAACCCTAGTTACGTTGACCGCGCCAGTCTACCCCTTTGAGCGCATCCCATCGGGGTTCCCCGGTGGGCGTATGCCTACGTTTGAGCTTGGTTAGGTCATAGGTACATGTGGAAACAAGTACCATACCCTATGATCCCAAGGTTCTCTCCGGTTCACCTCCGAGGGAGTTCCCCCTATACATGCGAGATCCGCCTAAGTGTAGGAACCCCATGTCCGAGAAGCCGGGCACACCCGGAGGGGTAGCATTGGATATAGAACCATCTCAAATCACTTTTTTTCATGCCATGTGGACACACACAACTTTTGGGGCCATTCCCTAGGTCCGATGCTCGATTTCTGACGAAACCCTAGTTCTGTTGACCGCGCCGTCTACCCCTTTGATCGCATCCCATCGGGGTTCCCCGGTGGGCGTATGCCTACGTTTGAGCTTGGTTAGGTCATAGGTACATGTGGAAACAAGTACCATACCCTATGATCCCAAGGTTCTCTCCGGTTCACCTCCGAGGGAGTTCCCCCTATACATGCGGAATCCGCCAAGTGTAGGAACCCCATGTCCGAGAGCCGGGCACACCCGGAGGGGTAGCATTGGATATAGAACCATCTCAAATCACTTTTTTGCATGCCATGTGGACACACACAACTTTTGGGGCCATTCCCTAGGTCCGATGCTCGATTTCGACGAAACCCTAGTTCCGTTGACCGCGCCGTCTACCCCTTTGATCGCATCCCATCGGGGTTCCCCGGTGGGCGTATGCCTACGTTTGAGCTTGGTTAGATCATAGGTACATGTGGAAACAAGTACCATACCCTATGATCCCAAGGTTCTCTCCGGTTCACCTCCGAGGAGTTCCCCCTATACATGCGAGAATCCGCCTAAGTGTAGGAACCCCATGTCCGAGAAGCCGGGCACACCGGGAGGGGGTAGCATTGGATATAGAACCATCTCAAATCACTTTTTTGCATGCCATGTGGACACACACAACTTTTGGGGCCATTCCCTAGGTCCGATGCTCGATTTACGACGAAACCCTAGTTCCGTTGACCGCGCCGTCTACCCCTTTGATCGCATCCCATCGGGGTTCCCCGGTGGGCGTATGCCTACGTTTGAGCTTGGTTAGGTCATAGGTACATGTGGAAACAAGTACCATACCCTATGATCCCAAGGTTCTCTCCGGTTCACCTCCGAGGGAGTTCCCCCTATACATGCGGGAATCCGCCTAAGTGTAGGAACCCCATGTCCGAGAGCGGGCACACCGGAGGGGTAGCATTGGATATAGAACCATCTCAAATCACTTTTTTGCATGCCATGTGGACACACACAACTTTTGGGGCCATTCCCTAGGTCCGATGCTCGATTTCCGACGAAACCCTAGTTCCGGTTGACCGCGCCGTCTACCCCTTTGACTGCATCCCATCGGGGTTCCCCCGGTGGGCGTATGCCTACGTTTGAGCTTGGTTAGGTCATAGGTACATGTGGAAACAAGTACCATACCCTATGATCCCAAGGTTCTCTCCGGTTCACCTCCGAGCGAGTTCCCCCTATACATGCGAGATGCCGCCTAAGTGTAGGAACCCCATGTCCGAGAAGCCGGGCACACCCGGAGGGGGTAGCATTGGATATAGAACCATCTCAAATTACTTTTGTGCATGCCATGTGGACACACACAACTTTTGGGGCCATTCCCTAGGTCCGATGCTCGATTTCTGACGAAACCCTAGTTCTGTTGACCGCGCCGTCTACCCCTTTGACTGCATCCCATCGGGGTTCCCCCGGTGGGCGTATGCCTACGTTTGAGCTTGGTTAGGTCATAGGTACATGTGGAAACAAGTACCATACCCTATGATCCCAAGGTTCTCTCCGGTTCACCTCCGAGGAGTTCCCCCTATACATGCGGGAATCCGCCTAAGTGTAGGAACCCCATGTCCGAGAGCCGGGCACACCCGGAGGGGTAGCATTGGATATAGAACCATCTCAAATCACTTTTTTGCATGCCATGTGGACACACACAACTTTTGGGGCCATTCCCTAGGTCCGATGCTCGATTTCGACGAAACCCTAGTTACGTTGACCGCGCCGTCTACCCCTTTGATCGCATCCCATCGGGGTTCCCCGGTGGGCGTATGCCTACGTTTGAGCTTGGTTAGGTCATAGGTACATGTGGAAACAAGTACCATACCCTATGATCCCAAGGTTCTCTCCGATTCACCTCAGAGGAGTTCCCCTATACATGCGAGAATGCGCCTAAGTGTAGGAACCCCATGTCCGAGAAGCCGGGCACACCGGAGGGGTAGCATTGGATATAGAACCATCTCAAATCACTTTTTTGCATGCCATGTGGACACACACAACTTTTGGGGCCATTCCCTAGGTCCGATGCTCGATTTCCGACGAAACCCTAGTTACGTTGACCGCGCCGTCTACCCCTTTGATCGCATCCCATCGGGGTTCCCCGGTGGGCGTATGCCTACGTTTGAGCTTGGTTAGGTCATAGGTACATGTGGAAACAAGTACCATACCCTATGATCCCAAGGTTCTCTCCGGTTCACCTCCGAGGGAGTTCCCCCTATACATGCGGAATCCGCCTAAGTGTAGGAACCCCATGTCCGAGAAGCCGGCACACCCGGGGGGGTAGCATTGGATATAGAACCATCTCAAATCACTTTTTTGCATGCCATGTGGACACACACAACTTTTGGGGCCATTCCCTAGGTCCGATGCTCGATTTCTGACGAAACCCTAGTTCTGTTGACCGCGTCGTCTACCCCTTTGACTGCATCCCATCGGGGTTCCCCCGGTGGGCGTATGCCTACGTTTGAGCTTGGTTAGATCATAGGTACATGTGGAAACAAGTACCATACCCTATGATCCCAAGGTTCTCTCCGGTTCACCTCCGAGGGAGTTCCCCCCTATACATGCGAATCCGCCTAAGTGTAGGAACCCCATGTCCGAGAAGCGGGCACACCCGGAGGGGTAGCATTGGATATAGAACCATCTCAAATCACTTTTTTGCATGCCATGTGGACACACACAACTTTTGGGGCCATTCCCTAGGTCCGATGCTCGATTTACGACGAAACCCTAGTTCCGGTGACCGCGTCGTCTACCCCTTGATCGCATCCCATCGGGGTTCCCCGGTGGGCGTATGCCTACGTTTGAGCTTGGTTAGGTCATAGGTACATGTGGAAACAAGTACCATACCCTATGATCCCAAGGTTCTCTCCGGTTCACCTCCGAGGGAGTTCCCCCTATACATGCGGAATCCGCCTAAGTGTAGGAACCCCATGTCCGAGAAGCCGGGCACACCGGAGGGGTAGCATTGGATATAGAACCATCTCAAATCACTTTTTTGCATGCCATGTGGACACACACAACTTTTGGGGCCATTCCCTAGGTCCGATGCTCGATTTACGACGAAACCCTAGTTACGTTGACCGCGCCGTCTACCCCTTTGATCGCATCCCATCGGGGTTCCCCGGTGGGCGTATGCCTACGTTTGAGCTTGGTTAGGTCATAGGTACATGTGGAAACAAGTACCATACCCTATGATCCCAAGGTTCTCTCCGGTTCACCTCCGAGGAGTTCCCCCTATACATGCGGAATCCGCCTAAGTGTAGGAACCCCATGTCCAGAAGCCGGGCACACCGGAGGGGTAGCATTGGATATAGAACCATCTCAAATCACTTTTTTGCATGCCATGTGGACACACACAACTTTTGGGGCCATTCCCTAGGTCCGATGCTCGATTTACGACGAAACCCTAGTTCCGTTGACCGCGCGAGTCTACCCCTTTGACTGCATCCCATCGGGGTTCCCCCGGTGGGCGTATGCCTACGTTTGAGCTTGGTTAGGTCATAGGTACATGTGGAAACAAGTATCATACCCTATGATCCCAAGGTTCTCTCCGGTTCACCTCCGAGGGAGTTCCCCCCTATACATGCAGAATCTGCCTAAGTGTAGGAACCCCATGTCCGAGAAGCCGGGCACACCGGAGGGGTAGCATTGGATATAGAACCATCTCAAATCACTTTTTTGCATGCCATGTGGACACACACAACTTTTGGGGCCATTCCCTAGGTCCGATGCTCGATTTCCGACGAAACCCTAGTTCACGTTGACCGCGCCGTCTACCCCTTTGACTGCATCCCATCGGGGTTCCCCCGGTGGGCGTATGCCTACGTTTGAGCTTGGTTAGGTCATAGGTACATGTGGAAACAAGTACCATACCCTATGATCCCAAGGTTCTCTCTCGGTTCACCTCAGAGGAGTTCCCCCTATACATGCAGAATCTCTCCGCCCTTTTTTTCCCGCCCACCCTTTTCCCGCTGCTTCTCTCCCGCCCTTTTTTCCCCCCCCCCCCTTTCCCGCTCCTTCTCTCCCGCCCTTTTTTCCCGCCCACCCTTTCCCGCTGCTTCTCTCCCGCCCTTTTTTCCCGCCCACCCTTTCCCGCCCATTCTCTCCCGCCTTGTTTTCCCGCCGTTTCAGCCCCTCGTCGGCCTATATATAGCCATGGCTTCTCCACTAACAGCACCAGCAACATTTCTCCCTTCATCACTTCTCTCATCCAATAGAACCACAAAATCCTCTGAGCTGAGCTGCCGCTGAGATGGCTCGTCGTCGCCGTAGCAACACGGGCTTCATCGGCGTTCGCCTGCGGCCTGCGGGACATTTCGCGGCTGAAATCACCGCCGGTGGTACGCGTGTGTGGCTCGGCACCTTCTACACGAAGGAGGCTGCTGCCCGCGCATACGACGTTGCGGGTTGGAGGTTTGGCCGGCCGCGCCACGAAATGAACTTCCCGGAGGTCAGGTCTCTGACGGAAGCTCAGAGTCTCTCTACTGAGCCACTACTTCGCTCACAGGGTGAAGCGCGGCGGTACAGGGCTGGCCAGCGGCGGATTGATACCACCGAGGCGGACGAGCAGTTCATGGCACAGTGGCGCAGAGACCATCCCGGAGACGTCGAGGCAACGCGCGCATTCTGGAAGGAGAAGCAGACGTACAGGAGAGATAGGAGGGCGGGAAAGCGGCAGAGGAAGGCCGAGGTTGAAGCAGAGTACGCCAAAGGAGAGGCGTCGACATGGGGGGAGAATGATGAACGGTGGTTGTGGAACCTCACAACCACCGCTTCGCAGGACACCCCCGGCGAGGATGAAGATTTCGACTTCTCCGATTAATATGTGTGTGTCGAGTCCGTGTGTCTAGCGGGTCATGTGTCGACCCGGTGTTCTTTAAAAGCTTTGGTTTGTGTGTGGGTCTAGTTCTTTAAGTGTTTTGGTTCATGTGTGTGGGTGTAGTTTCTTTAAGTGTTTTGCTTCCTCTCGTGTGGGTGTAGTTCTTTAACCTGTTTCGGTTCGTGTGTGGGTCTAGTTCCGTAAGCGCTTTGGTATGTGTGTGAGTCTAGTTATTTAAGTATTTTGTATCGTGTGTGGGTCTTAAGTATTTTGTATCGTGTGTGGGCCATTCACCCCCTCCGAGGTTCGATTTCTGGCGAAGGGGTTCTATACCGCCCTTATACATATATATAGGTTTCTCGCAAAGGGGTTCGCCAAAATAGCAGTGAGAAATAAATAAACAAAAAAAATGATATGGATTAATAATTATATGGGTAATAATTATCTCTTTGATACAAAAAAAATAGGAAAAACCAAAAAATGTGCATAATTGGCTGTGCCGACGGCCGCCGTTGTGCCGTGGGTCACCGTAGGCACAGCATAAGGGGGACCCAGCAGTCAGTCGCTGTGCCGACGGCCGCCGTTGCGCCGTGGGCTACCGTCGGCACAGTGCAGACGGCGCCGTGACAGTTTAACAGCTGGGCCCTCCTGTCAGATCGTGTACCGACGGTTGCAGATGTGCCGACGGTGACCTTCGGGCTCCACCTAGCTGTGCCGACGGCCGCGGTTGCGCCGAGGGTGGCCGTCGGTGTACCGTGCGTTGTGCCGACGGCCATGCTGTGCCGACGGTGAGCTCCGTCGCCGGTAGCTGGAGGCCTCTGTGCCGACGGCCCCGACATTTGGCCGTCGGCACATGGGCTGGCCGTCGGCACATGGAGTTTCTCCCGTAGTGGAGAGCCTGATTGAAAAGGTGCATGTCACGGAAGCCTAGCCCTCCTTTGCCCTTCGGTTTAGTGAGGTTGTCCCAGGCAGTCCAGTGGACTTTCCTTTGGTTTTGGTCATCGCCCCACCAAAAGTCGCGAATCAGTTTTTCATATTGGTCACAGAAGCCCAGCGACATCTTGAAGACTCCCATAACATGACCAGGTAGAGCTTGGGCCACCGATTTAATCAATGTGTCCTTTGCTCCATGGGACATAAACCTTATGATTGCGATTTGTAACTCAGGCATTTCACAAATAATTAGTTAGGCGAAGATGACAATGAACTTGCCACACTGCCATGCAAGAACAACATTAATTGACCGCAGTGCTATAACAGATCAGCAGCTTTTGTCCACTGGAACACTACGATAAACATGAAAGATAAAATGGCTCGGAACTAATCAGATGGTACGCACACGCAGGCATGCACACAAGCTTGACCATGGTCTCTCCGGACGGCGACTTCAAACGCCACGATAAACTGCGGGAACAGGGATGGCCTTGGTGAGGATCTCCTTAGCTGGCACGGTGACATCGCAGATTATACTGAAAACATCGTCCTCGAGGCAAACTGATTCTTCCAGGTCGCTCCTCCTGATAAAATTATTAAAGCCCCACGAAGCTTTAGCAACTTCACTGCCACAGAAGCTACGCAGCGAGCTTTGCTTGGTGTACGACGGCATCCTTTTACCAGCATGATCGAGCAAACTGATAGTGAATTTGGCTTTGACATCATTGACATAAGTGGGATAAAGGTGCAGGAAGACGGATATCGAATCTGAATAGCTTGAGTCGACACCGCCAGGGTAATATTCTAGCCACCAACGATGGATTCCAACGACGAATGTCTCGGACTTGAAGGATTTGCCGCTACCGAGACACTTGGTGTGGGAGTAGCCGTCGATGCGGAGGATATGCGACCCAACGGCTTGGGCCACGATGGCCGAAGCTGTCACGGAAGACACATAAGCGTTGGACATACCTAGCCTATTACTGTGTACTGGAGTAGCAAGAACGGGAGATGGGGAATGGCAGATGAGAGGGGAGCTCGAGAGGTTCTTATATACTGTCATGGACTGGTCGCTAGTAGCATACTTTTATTTTTTAAAAAAATCGCTAGTACTACTTCTTTGCACTAATTACTCACGCGTGTCATCCGAGCAGTCGGGCGGCTCGAGTCCGCCGATCGAGGGGACGCGCGCGGGAGAATAGCATACGAATCGCCGGTTTTTAATTACTTCGGTAAAGCAACCATGCGCCGGCCGAAGTGCTCTTCGGTTTCCCTATGCTTCGATAGACACTGTGTCACGTTTGATTTTTAGAGGCATTTACTTAGAGGCACTTTTAGGAAGTGGCTGGAAAAATATGTTTCAGAGGCACTTTCAAATTACTGCCTGCTAAAATATGTTTTTTCTTGGTGTTTTCGAAAAGTGCCTTGGAAAACTGATTATTTGAGGCACTTTCACATGGGAGTGTCTAATTATCAGCTAGCTGATTTTCGATTTCGCCTTAAGTCAGATTTTGATTCTGACTCATCTCAGAAATCTCATTCGGCCTTCATTTGTTTTTCCCGTTGCATCATTTAAGCACGTAAGTTCGCACTAATCCTCTTTCTGGTTCGGTTGTTGTTTTTCCGGTTTTTTTTCTTTTCAAACCCGAACCAGCTCCTTCATTTAGTCCCAATCATTAGTGGGCTTTGTTCAAAATTAAATCTGATCTACATGAATTTTGACAAGGTTTTAATGAGCAATTTTTAGTACTCCATAGACACATCTAAATTAGACAAATCTCATGTTTCATGGAACCGAGGGAGTATTTACATAGTACAAAAGAGAACGAAAAGAAAAAAAACATAACTAGACAATGGGAAATGTACTATATGGGCGAAACATTGAAGAGGCATAGTTCTGGAGCAACGAAAAGCAAAGCCTCTGGTAGCATGAAAACTTAGCTGGATCTAACACTCAGTTACCACTGCGCTGACTATGGCCGTGTTGGACAGTTTGCATGGATGACTGCTGAGTTTGATATTGCATCTGGTGTAGACAGGATTCTGAGTCTGTTGGAATTGCAAGGGAAACAGTGACTGTTTCGCAGGATTCCGAGCTCTAATTTATCCAGTGTTGCTGCCATTTGCTGCTATGTATCTGGTTTAAGACCCGGCAATCGAGTATCTATTTGTGGCTGCCATGGTGACACTCCAACAACCTGGAAGTTCAACGATTGATGCCCTCTATCCCCATCTCCAAGCCACATGAGATGAATAACGAGCAAAATCATCACTCTTGGAACCTGCACAAATGATATAGAACATAACTTGATTAAGAAATAGTTGGTTGAATTGTATAAGAGAAGCATATATACTGGCATTCCTGTCATGCATTGACCAGCCTACCATTGAACATGTCATGCATAGACAACAGCCCTAAAGCCCATAAAAGCTTCAGTCTGAAAAGATAGGCAGTTGGATACATCGGAAAAGTTGTCAACGACTCTTTCCCACAGTGAAAATCTCGGTTTTTCCTCACCAGCAGTGGACTCATGCGAACCAACCAAAAGCATTATACAAACCAAAATTAAGGGATTTTGTTTGAACGGGAAGGTAATTATTATTGAAAGTGTAGTTCTCACAAAGGGAACCATGAAGCATGTGGTACAAGATCTGAAGTGAAGTTCTACAAAGGGAACCATGAAGCATGTTGTAACAGATTAATGAAACAAGAGACCAACAAGTATTCTGGAATCATGACACATTACCTTCACATAACGCCAATGTGAAGTTGGGCAACACATTGAGTCAAGATCACTTACGGTTCCCCGCAGAAAAAAAATCACTTAAGTTGTGATAGTTGATAGTAACCATGTATATGAAAGACCAAATAACTATCAGATCATAGTATTCATCATATTACTCGGTTTCAAAAAATTTACTTACCGTCTGACACTTGAATCCTCTTGTCTAAAAAAGCATTCTAAACCACACTTCAACAGACACACGTGCGGTAAACAGATATGAAATATTTGGCCTGTGGAATGATAAATTCAGAAGGACTAGACCTGATAAAAAATACCAATGTTAATTAGGTGTAAAAATAAGGTGGTATATTTGTTGAAACAGGGTTGTAATTAATAAACTGAGTGTCATAGAAAATAGTGAAATGACAGTTTGTGGCTAAATCATGAGCAACTGCTGCTCCTATATGCGTGTATTGCTTCATAGCACAGAATTCGACATAATTGTCTGAGGACCATTTGAGTGACGAATCGAAGAGAAGTTGGTTATTATTATTTCTGGCAAATATGGGGAAGTATTTAGTGTAATAAAAACAACAACCAGCGTAAAAGCATAAAATTTGGTTGAAGTAGCCGGAATTAAATGAATAACACTTACAAAGACACTCCAACCTGTAGCCAGGAGATGCCAAAGTCTAATAGAATTGGCCAACTAAGATTCAAAGATATCACACACCAGAATTCAATGCATCACCATTCACCAGCTTTGCAAGATGGGAACTACAATAGGTGAAGGATATTATCATTACAACATTTTACACAGAAAGTTCCTAACCAAGTAAGACCACACTTGAAATGAACAATCCTAGTGACTAAAAAGAATGCTAGAACGTTCTCGTCGAAAACTCGCATACATACTTATTGTCTAGAATTCTTAACAACAACTATTTTTTACTTGTTCAATAATAAAACATAACCGTCTACGCATGTTTTACGCATAGTTTCAGTACATACCACGGAATATGTGGAGAAATCTCCATTCATTATTAGGCAGGTCCCTTGCGATCAGCTTCTGGAATGGAGGCTGCAGAAATCCTGTAGAAAATAGAGCGTGTCAAATTTAAATGCACAAAACGTGACCAGCTCTTATAAATGTATTGAGAAGAAATGACAAATGAGAATAACAGGTTGAGACATTAAGAAACCGAGAGACTGGAAATGATGAAGACTAAGGTCATTATATAGAAAATGAGAACTTAGAGGAAGACTGAGAACTGACAAATACTCAACACTGAAGATAAGACTGAGAGAAGAATAACTGAGGAAATAAGCAAATAAGACTGCAAATATGAGATAAACTGAAGAACTACGACTGAACAAATATTTGCTAAACTGAGAAACCGGGAATAATAATATTGAGAGAAGAGAGCAGATAACACTGAAACTGAGATAAACTAAAAGACTGAGCTACTGGAAAGAGAGATGATAAGACTGAACAAATAAGAGCTACAAAACAGTGAGACAGAAGAAACAGAGCAGAATGAGGAAATAAGAGAAAGAAGGATAGATAAAATACTGAGAGAAAAATGTGACTGGGCAAATACGAGAAAAATATACTGAGAGACTAAATAATTAACTGAACAAAGAAAATTGAAAGAAAAAAAGACTGAAGAAATATTGAGATAACTGAGTGAATAAATTATGGAAAAAAATATTGGAAAAATGAAAATATACGACTCTTTCCCACAGTGAAAATCTCGGTTTTTCCTCACCAGCAGTGGACTCATGCGAACCAACCAAAAGCATTATACAAACCAAAATTAAGGGATTTTGTTTGAACGGGAAGGTAATTATTATTGAAAGTGTAGTTCTCACAAAGGGAACCATGAAGCATGTATATGAAAGACCAAATAACTATCAGATCATAGTATTTATCATATTACTCGGTTTCAAAAAATTTACTTACCGTCTGACACTTGAATCCTCTTGTCTAAAAAAGCATTCTAAACCACACTTCAACAGACACACGTGCGGTAAACAGATATGAAATATTTGGCCTGTGGAATGATAAATTCAGAAGGACTAGACCTGATAAAAAATGCCAATGTTAATTAGGTGTAAAAATAAGGTGGTATATTTGTTGAAACAGGGTTGTAATTAATATACTGAGTGTCATAGAAAATAGTGAAATGACAGTTTGTGGCTAAATCATGAGCAACTGCTGCTCCTATATGCGTGTATTGCTTCATAGCACAGAATTCGACATAATTGTCTGAGGACGATTTGAGTGACGAATCGAAGAGAAGTTGGTTATTATTATTTCTGGCAAGTATGGGGAAGTATTTAGTGTAATAAAAACAACAACCAGCGTAAAAGCATAAAATTTGGTTGAAGTAGCCGGAATTAAATGAATAACACTTACAAAGACACTCCAACCTGTAGCCAGGAGATGCCAAAGTCTAATAGAATTGGCCAACTAAGATTCAAAGATATCACACACCAGAATTCAATGCATCACCATTCACCAGCTTTGCAAGATGGGAACTACAATAGGTGAAGGATATTATCATTACAACATTTTACACAGAAAGTTCCTAACCAAGTAAGACCACACTTGAAATGAACAATCCTAGTGACTAAAAAGAATGCTAGAACCTTCTCGTCGAAAACTCGCATACATACTTATTGTCTAGAATTCTTAACAACAACTATTTTTTACTTGTTCAATAATAAAACATAACCGTCTACGCATGTTTTACGCATAGTTTCAGTACATACCACGGAATATGTGGAGAAATCTCCATTCATTATTAGGCAGGTCCCTTGCGATCAGCTTCTGGAATGGAGGCTGCAGAAATCCTGTAGAAAATAGAGCGTGTCAAATTTAAATGCACAAAACGTGACCAGCTCTTATAAATGCATTGAGAAGAAATGACAAATGAGAATAACAGGTTGAGACATTAAGAAACCGAGAGACTGGAAATGATGAAGACTAAGGTCATTATATAGAAAATGAGAACTTAGAGGAAGACTGAGAACTGACAAATACTCAACACTGAAGATAAGACTGAGAGAAGAATAACTGAGGAAATAAGCAAATAAGACTGCAAATATGAGATAAACTGAAGAACTACGACTGAACAAATATTTGCTAAACTGAGAAACCGGGAATAATAATATTGAGAGAAGAGAGCAGATAACACTGAAACTGAGATAAACTAAAAGACTGAGCTACTGGAAAGAGAGATGATAAGACTGAACAAATAAGAGCTACAAAACAGTGAGACTGAAGAAACAGAGCAGAATGAGGAAATAAGAGAAAGAAGGACAGATAAAATACTCAGAGAAAAATGTGACTGGGCAAATACGAGAAAAATATACTGAGAGACTAAATAATTAACTGAACAAAGAAAATTGAAAGAAAAAAAGACTGAATAAATATTGAGATAACTGAGTGAATAAATTATGGAAAAAATTATTGGAAAAATGAAAATATATTAAGAATGAAAAAATGAGCGCGACCAGGTGGCGTGGTGAATAAAGACTAATGAGAAACTGAAGAAACACCGAGGAAATGGGAAACTGAGGAAGATAAAGAATGAAATGTGCTGATTGAAAAATGAAGACCAATATTAAGACTAAATAATGATTGTAATTCTGTGGTAGAGTAATAAAATGTCGAGTATTCTTCACACAAAAAAAAACCTTTGCTTGTACGCAAGTCAAATGGATATATGATTCAGTTCATGGCCTCAATTGACTAGATGCCAGAATGGCTACTAAGGGCACACATCAAGCTTGGTAAGGAAATAAATCAGTGCTCGAAATTAGTGGTCCAGGCACCAAACTGAACAATAAAACATCTACTGGAAGATATCACCATTCCATTCAAACTGAACAATGAGACAGCCAAGCAAAACAATCCTAGGCTTACTGAATTTGCGTGTAGCCAAAAGATCTCAGCCTAAAGAAAACTACTCCATCAAACTATGCCACCATTCAGTGAATGAACTAGAGCAACTGCAGAATAGAAGAAATAGGCTACGGTCTACTAAAAGCCTAGAAAATTGTGGGAACAAACGGAGCATCCATGCCAAAATTAGTCTACTCGAAACAGAATTGGTCACCATGGATTGCAGTATCACCGAACTAAGCCCAGAATGAACCAGAGCCGCACCAAAATGAGCAGATCTACTATTCAGATATCTAACATACCAAATAAAAAGCAGGAGACGAATCAAAATGATACGTACCCGGCCGGCCGGAGGCACTAGCTCCTACCGCCTCCTCGATACGGTGGTCTCTCCACGGGCAGCTACGCCATGGAAGAGTCCACCTCTCCAACTCCTCGCCTACTCCCTCACTCTCAGAACAAGAGAACTCGTGGAAGTGTACGGAATCCACACCAAAACCACCGCTCCTCCTCCCTCCCGTGACCTCCACAGGTGGTAGATCCTCCGCCATGGGGCAGAACGAGGGTCCGCCTCGACGCCATGCGGTGCCTCCCCCTCGCACTGGCAGCGGAATGGTGAAGGGGAAAATGAAGAGGAAAGAGACGAAGCGGCACCGTCCCGAAAAATCGAAAAGGAAAAAAACAAACCTCGCCGACTGAAAAAACCGGGAACCGGAATAAAGAAAAAAAAACCAGACAGACGCGGGATCCAGAAACCTGCAGACATGAAAGGCGCGGAGATTCGCGTCGCCATCTAAAAACGAACGGGCACTGATCTGACTTATGGCCAAATAAGATTTCAGCTAGCTGAAAATTAGCAAAAGTGTTCATATAATGCCGGCAAAGAGCTATTTTTTGAGGCACTTCGGAAAGTGCCTGAAAAAATACGTACGCATTAACGGAAAACCCCTTCATGATAAGCAAAAGGACGGTCCTCCCACCTTCTCTTAAACCTTAACCGAAAAAATCAGGCTTGAAAAGGTTCACGATCAAATCACCCCTTGGACTCTCTCGCTCGTGAGTCGTGAGAGCATCTCTAGCAGAAATCCCATATTGGTAAATTCCGGATATTTGCAAGCTGGTTTGAGGATTTAGGGTGTTTTTGGCCCGGTCCAAACACCCCAAAGTGGTCAAACCCGTAAATTTTTTGGAGATTTATTTGCAAATCAAGCCCGTTACCTCTATAGTTAGGGTTTCGAAAGCATTTTTGATAGCTTAGTAGTCGGAGGATGTGAATACCTTTTACCTTACCTCCCCGGCAACGGCGCCAGAAAATAGCTTGATGTCTACGCACGCTTCTATTTCTGTAGACGGTGTTGGGCCTCCAAGAGCAGAGAGGTTTGTAGAACAAGCAGAAGTTTCCCTTAAGTGAATCACCCAAGGTTTATCGAACTCGGGGAGGTAGAGGTCAAAGATATCCCTCTCAAGCAACCCTGCAATTAAGATACAAGAAGTGTGCCCAACACACCTAATACACTTGTCAGATGAATAGGTGCACTAGTTCGGCGAATAGATAGTGAAATACAAGTAATATGGATGATTATAAGTACTAATTGCAATCTAAAATAAAAATGGCAGCAAGCGAACATGTAGCAGAACTTGTTGGAAACGGTGTTTCAATGCTTAGAAACAAGGCCTAGGAATTATACTTTCACTAGTGGACACTCTCAACAATGATCACATAATTGAATAAATAAATGTTATTCTCAAACACTCTCTTGTTGCATAACAAACACCATTCATTGTGTAGGGCTGCAAAAGCACACCTCAAGCCGGAGTAAACAAGCTCCACAACGTCATAAAGGAATCACACACGATGCGCACACTGTCACCATCACAACGTGGAGAGTGACTCCGGAGTTCATATTAAAGTAACCTCTAGAGTGCATAATAGACAAGAGTAACATCTACATATTCAACTAGATTACAAAACTCATGATCACATAAAGATCACACCATGGAAGAGAGAGATGAACCACGTAGCTACCGGTAGAGCCCTCGGCCTCGGGGGAGAACTACTCCCTCCTCATCATGGGAGACAGCAGCGGCGATGAAGATGGCGGTGGTGTAGATGGAGATGACTCCGGGGGCAATTCCCCGTCCCAGCGGCGTGCCGGAACAGAGATTCTGTCCCCCGAAACTTGTCGTCGATGGTGGCGGCGCTGCGGAACTCTTCGTGGAATATGACTTGACTTTTTAGGGTTTTGGGCCGCGCCCCCCTATGGTGTGGCCAGCTCGTGGCCCCCCTTCGTCTCTCCTTCGGACTCCGTGAAGCTTCTGGAAAAATAGGAACGTGGCCTTTTGTTTCGCGCAATTCCGAGAATATTTTCTGTGTAGAATTTCTGAAACCAAAAACAGCAGAAAATAGGAACTGGCATCGGCATCTTGTTAATAGGTTAGCCCCGAAAAATGCATAAAAATGATATAAAGTATGAATAAAACATGTAGGTATTGTCATAAAACTAGCATCGAACATAAGAAATTATAGATACGTTGGAGACGTATCAGCGTGCAGAACATGGCAGCCGCGACATTGATGGCGAAGATTGCAGCGCAGACGCGGAAGCGATGACCGTGGAAGCGGTGGCCGCAGAAGCGATGCGTCGATACAGCCCTATGGCACGCTGCCAAGCGGGCCCGGTGGAAAAGCGAGCAGTTACTTGGCGCGTCAGCCCAACGTCCGCCACGACGCATCCTTGCAAATATGCGCCACATTTGCGTCACCGCGGATGGGTCGGACATTATACGTTGGGCCGCTGGAGCGATGTACAGACACATTTTCTGCCTACGCAGACGCAAACGGTCGCTCCGTTGGAGATGCTCTTATGATTCCAGGACGAGAAAACTGGCACGAGGAATTGATGGAGCAGGATACTAGGCCAGTATGTAGATGGATGCTAAGGTGAAGCATGCACAAGGTTGTGCAATTGCAACAGATCATAATTTTATAGTCCCAAATTAACTGGATTCAGTTTTGTAACTTGAATTTAATGTTGCAAACAATGGAACTTAGTGATTTTTTGAATGGACAAAAGCCATATATGTCTGCTGCCGAATCATTAATTGTTCATCATGATATCTATGAAATGCAAGTACAATGTGGGCTTGAATTCACATTTAAAAGTCCTCGAAAATTAGTGCCTTTAATTGTTTTCAGAGGCATATTCCATAATGCCTACAATTGTTTTTAGGGGCATTATGGCATAATGCCTACAAATTTTTTTAAAGGCATTTTCAATAGTGCCTTAAAAATCTATTTTAAAAGGAATTTTCAATAGTGCCTCAATTTATAATGTAAGGCAGTTTTAAAAATGCCTTAAAAAACTATTTTCAGAGGCATTTTAATAGTGCCTTAAAAAATCTATTTTTAGGGGCACCTTTTGAATAGTGCCTTAAATGATTTTTCCCTACACCATTTGATACAACACTTTTTTTATTGCCTTCAAAGATTTTTAGAGGCACTTTTGCAATTTTTTAAGGCACTTTTGTGTGCCCCTAATAATCAACTATGGTGTAGTGACAGCAGCCGGATTACGCGGTTCGACTGCTCGTCATGCCGGGAAAAGTTGAAACGAATCGCCGGGTTTGGTCCAGCAAACTAATGTTGAAACTGGCTCTGACTTCATCCACACCAGTGTCATCAAGACGCAGGAAGATGGGTATCCAATGTGAATATCTTAAGGAGCTACTGTTGAGGTAGTAGCATAGACACCAACCATGGCCTTCGTCGGTGAACGTCTCCGATGCGATGAACTTGCCGCTGCCGAGCCCCTTGTTCTGCGCTGACCCGGTCTAGCCAGCGGTCCGGCGCGACGATGGCCAACGCAGATAGCTGCCCGCCGGTGGCACTGATGGAAGATGCAAAAGCCTGGCCGTGGCCAGTGTATGCTGAAGAAACCGATAATCCAATCCTTCCAACGAAGGTCGTTTGCATCTAATCTGAAGTTTCTTAATTTTGTTAGTTCATATCTTGGTTTGTCTGTCTCCTAACGGCATCACCAGTGGGCCGATGTACCATTCGCGTCCACGCGGACAAAAAGTGGGTTTACATACCAGCCGAACGGGCCGACACAAAATGTCCAGCTTATCTATAGAGACACAAATGCGGCCAAATTTCGGGTTGAAATACGTTGGCGTGGACGCTGCGTAGCGTCAGCGCGCTTCCTCCGCTGCGTCCTACATGGTCTGCCCGTTAGTGGCACATAGGCCACACCCCTCCCTACAACTTCCGAAAATGGTATTGAGGCGGAGGCCAAAACCCTACCTAAACATGGAGACCTTCGCCGTCGTTGCCACCTTGCAAATGGAGAACCTGCCGTGGACGAGACCGCCCCTGCAGCATCTGCCGTGGACGCGAGCACCTCCATGGCGGGCTCAAGCGCGCCAACGACAATGAGAGGGGGTGCCAAAAATCCAAACAATTTGCATTTGCATGTGCATAGGGCCTTAGATTTTTTAAGGTCAAGTACAAGAAGGGTTTCCACATGCTTCGTTGTTTGAATCGGTTGAAGGAGGATCCCAAGTGGAAAATAGGCTATGCGGCCCACAAGGAAACTCTTAAGATTGGCACAGATGCGGTCCTTTGTCGATGGCGAAGATGATACCCGAGTTCGCTTCCATCTCTTTCTAGGGGCCAAAAATCCACCAAGGCCGATCTCCCCTGCCAAGCTTCAGCGTTTGCCTTGAGCGACATGCTAGACAAGGTGATGGCCGCGTCTCAAAATGCCATGGCTAAACGGGACGAGATGAAACGACTAGAGAAGGAGGCCTTGGCTGCCATCTACATAAACCTCACCAAAGAGGTCATAGAGGTGCAAAAGCTAGACGCCGAGGCCAAGTGTTGGGTGTAGGACAACATGATCATGCTCGTCGACTTGAGCAATATGGATGTCGACCAGCGTGCATGGTTCGAGAAGAAGTGAGCTGAGATCCAGCTCCTTGACGCCCGATCTCCCGTGCATACATTGTGAGCATTATGATCTCTTTCATCCCTTCCTACTCTTGGCCCTCTAGTGCCCATTTTGGTTTATTTGGTATTGTACTATGCCCGCTATGTATTGAACTACATTAGATGTAATTCGTGGTACTCATGCCACGGCTTCAATCGCCTAAATATGGCTTGAACAGACAATCAATTTGGCTAGAGAAGTTGGCTAGACTGGGTCGAACGAAATGCGCCGGGGCGCTGCAGGCATCCTACATGCAAACATACATTAATTCCTGGCCTGACAAGCATTTTCGCTTCCGTGGTCCGACGCAAACAGGCGCGTGTGGTTATGTTTAGCGTTCGAAATGTGTCAAAACGCTTGAGATGGCTTAATCTAAAAGGGCACTAGGATCTGTCCGTCTCCTACTCGTGTTCCACGCAGAAACTATGTCTACATAGTGGGAGTAATAGGCAGTAACACACTTTAAAATGTTTTGGTGACATGGCATAGCAATAAGTGAAGAAAAAGTGTAAGATGGTAACTAGCTATGTTATCATAACATCACACACTTCAAGACAAGATGATTTTACAACGTAATAAATGATATAACATGAAACCACATATATGTTAATTACTACCCACTATAAAAGTAGTAACATAAAATTGTAACATGTGTATGTTACTACCGTATATTACTTCCCACTATGACTAGTCTAAAGTGTTAAAAACAACTCCTTGTATAGATCTGAATTCATGATGGAGTGCAAAACCAGCACAAATTGGCCTGCCTAGTCGGTGCAAGCTGCAAGGCAGCTGCAAGGCCATCCCGCCGGTGCCACCCGAGGCGGCGAGATAGAGCAACCGGGGAAACTTGGGGCGCGCTTGGTAGGCTGTGAGCCCTTTTGTTCGCATCGACCCAACAAAAAACCGGTCCGTTTGGTTGCCTGTAAGAGGTCCGCGTTGTGGCCCAACCAGTTCTCAAAGCACCCTGGACAGGCCCTGGAGGAACGCCCGAATCAGCAGTTTCTCCGGGGCCAGGCCCGTTGTCGTGCCATTTTGCACGCCCGCGTGCAACGGTTGCACGCATGGAGAAGCGCGAGAGACAGCTATTCTTGGTCCTCGCTCCCCACTTCTAGTCACCGCTTCGTCCTTCTCTCTCCCCATTCACTCCTGGCACAAAGAGCATCGCCTTGTCCCTTCAACGGCCGCAATGGCCTCCTCGCCTCCTCCTCCACCATCCTCTCCCGCGCCGACGGATCCAGCCGTGCAGCCGACGGCCAGCAGGTCCAACGAAGCGCTAATGCGCCTCGTCCGCGAGTACGAGGCCGGAGGCGGCGACTCGGCGGCCTAGATCGATGTCGGCCGCGTGCTAGTATTGAATCGACCATCGCTGTTCGCGAGCACGAGGCCCGCCGGCATCGCAACCCGGAGGGCCGCCGTCCTGGCTCTTCAAGCCGCTAGGATTCGACTGGCGGATCCGTCGGGGACGGGGTTTTTTTGCCTCGTCCCCACTAGGGTTTCCGACGGCGAGGGCGGTTGCAATGGCGGGCGGTGCACCGGGCTCCAGCAGGGAGATGGAGCCCCCGTCGCGGTTCGCGTCCACCCCGATGCAGGCGGTGATGCCATGGGGCATGCCGCGTCTGCCTGCCCCCTATGGCGTGCCTCCCGTCCCGCCGCCGTCGGGGCTCACCCGACCTCGTGCTCGGCGCCAGACGACAGCACCATCAAAGCATGGCTTCCCGACCGCTGCACCGCGGCCGGAGCTGAGGACCTACTTACCGGCTACGCCGCCTCCTCCTCCACCGGGATTTGCTCCTCTTCCTCCTCAGAGTGGGGTGCTGTCGATCCATCCAATCGTAAGTACCTTCACTCAATCTCCTTGTCGCTTGTTTACGTCGACTAGATGACATTGTAGATGTGAATGTATATAGGATTCATTGCAATGTGCTTATGCTTGCCATGACATTGCTTGATTGTCCATGCCATTGCCTGCTTGTGATTTTCCATTGCTTGCTCGTGATTGTCCATGTCATTGCCTGCTTGACCTTGACATCGCTTCCTTGTGCTTGCGCAGAATTGGCCCTTCCTGTAATTCTTCTCGGATGGGCCCATACTGGACGCTATCGACAATATCGTCCGTGTGCAACTGCGTGTCCTGCTCCAGCGTCTTCGGCTGCAAGAGGCACCGCGAGGGTCCTTTTGCCGATCCTCACCATTAAGGTGCTGCTGCTCCATCGCTCCCTATGTTTATGGCTGATCCTGTTAGTTGTGCTAGCCTCTAGGAGGCTGATAAACACTACTTTTATGCATATCTCACTGTTGTGCTAGCCTCTAGGAGGCTTTTGAACACTGATGTTGGACCTGGGGAGTCTGCCCCCAGGTTTAGGCAAGCGTCTTACCACTCTGACGCTAGATTAGGACCTTTGAACTACTCTGTTCCTTGTGTACAAGTGTTTGTTGTGCTTATGATCATGTTTGAGCTGCTTGTGTGCCGTTATATGATGGTAAGGTCACCATATTTGAATGTGGTGATGAGAAGCTGTTGTCAGGGTGCCCAAAATGGCAACCAAAGATATATGATGTAGCTGAACAGAGATGGAACGCTGTCTCCAAGCATCCAAACAATTTGCAACTCTGTTCGGGCCGGTGCAGCATAGGCTACCAAACGATGAGCCAAAAGTGGCCGGTGGCCCGTTCGCAACGCGCAGGGGCGCCCATCTCTCTGCGCAAGGCATGCACGATTTCTGCGCCAGTCATCGAGCATATGGATGGCCCCGAAGAAGGGGCAGCTCAAGCACAACATCAACATCAACGGGTGGTGCAAGTCCAAAAGATCTAATGTATGAAGTTTACCGCGATCACACCGGCAAGTTCTTCCAAGGCTACGTGCAACAGATCGTCAAGGCGATGAGCTACATGGTTGTGCTCGTGGCGCTCAAGGACGGGCTCAATCTCGCATTGGAGAACGGGTGGTGCGACACATACATAGTAGTAGAATCTTACAAATAATAAAATACAAAAAAATTCCTTGGATCCATAATAAGTGTTGGTGATGTACAACATAAAATTGTATTAAATTACCAACTTATTATGGGTAGAAGGTACTAGATCTTTAGAACACCTTAAGGTGTTTAAATATTGGGCCCACATTTAATGGCCCATACAAGATTTCAGATTCCCTATAAATCTCAAAGCCCACTTAGTGGCAGCCATGTGAGTTTGAGCCCAAGTTGGTGGCAGCTCACTAGGGAGTGGCAAGAGGTGAAAAGTTTAGTCTCACATGAAAAGTTGGGATGAAGTTAGATCACCTTAAGATGGGTTGTTCCACCACTAGTAAGTGAGTGAGAATAAGAGTGGTACACACGCTCTCCTTCTCCTCCTCGACACGACGCGCGTCGCGATCGTGGTGAGTGGATTGAGCCTCGAGCCGACACTTTCCTTTATTTTTGCAGTTCAGGAAAACGAACAGAGTCCTAGATGGACGCGTCGCAGTTAGTCGGGTCGGGTCGCTCCCGGATCGTGGGCTATCTGTAACCGACTCGATACGTTCGTGCGACGTGGGCGTGGCCCACGTTACCTAGGGTTTCCCGAGCCTATATAATCTCTTGCCCGGCTACCGCAGAATAACACCATATACACGAGTTAGGGTTTCCACCTCTTTCTGCTTGTGCCACCATCGTAGCCTACTCCATCCCGCCTGCCGGCGTGCACCGGCGAACGGGAGAGCAGGTCTCCGGAACTGCTCGCCTTTGCGATCATGTACGGGAGAGGGCGAATTATGTTTTTGGGAAGCGCTCTGCGCGACTGCACAAGTTCTTCATCACGGGTCGCCTTCCGTCCAAGTCGGGCGGTGTTGCCTACCGTCGTCTTCAACGACGTCTACTTCGACCTGTCGTTCCCATCATCAACAATGTTTTCATCAACAACGTTACTGATGCGACATCATCTGCTACACCACCACCGCCACCTCCACCAGATCGGTACGTGCGACATATCTCGATCTATTTAGCGATGGATGTTATACCGTTTGCCTTGCTACTATTCATGTTGATTAATGCATCTAGTATGTTCGAGTTTCACATGTTAGTAGTTACTGTCGGCATGCTTAATATTCTGAAATTAATCATGGAAATTGTGCCTCATTATCCAACAATCCAAAAACCTAATTGTAGGCAATTTCCTGAGTTAACAATGGTTTGTTTTGCTGATGCACTGAGGCCGGATAAGTTTACCGGTGTGCACTTTAAGAGGTGGCAGATTAAGGCCACGCTCTAGCTTACTCATCTGAAAGTGTTCGAAGTTAGTAATGGCTTACCTGAAGGAACTATATCTGACCAAGATCAGAAAAAGTTCAAGACAATACTATCTTTGTCGGATGCGTTCTAAGTATTCTTGCTGATCGTCTATGTGTTGTGTATATGCACATAGTAGACGGTAAAGAGCTCTGGGATGCACTGAATGCTAAATACAGTGCAACCGATGCTGGCAGTGAACTGTACATCATGGAGGGCTTCCATGACATCAGGATGGTGAACAACCGTTCTGTAGTCGAACAACCTCTTGAGATATAGTGCATTGCGAAAGAGCTTGAACTCCTTAAGTGTGCCTTACCTGACAAGTTTGTGGATGGATGCATTATTGCCAAGTTACCCCCTTCATGGAGGAACTTCGCCACAACTCTCAAACACAAGAGACAAGAGATATCAGTTGAAAATCTGATAGAGTCTCTTGATGTTGAGAAGAAAACTCGGGCTAAGGATACTACCGAGAAAGGAGAGGGTCAGTCTAGCGCAAACATGGTGTAGAAGAAACCCTACAACAAGAACAAAGGGAATAACAAGTCCTCCTTCAATAAGCCTACGAAGACTACAACCTTCAAAAAGAAGAAGATTATAAACAAAGCAGATCTGAGCAGCTTTACCTGTGGAGAGACTGGCCACTTTTCTAAGGGCTGTCCATAGAGGGCAGACCGCAAGAAAAAGGCGAGGCAAGTCAACACGGTGACCGCTAGCAATGCTGATGGGTACGGTAATCTCTTTACTGTTCTTTCGGTATTTCAATCTCCATGTTGGTGGATTGATACAGGTGCTAATGTTCATTTGTGTGCTGACATATCCATGTTCACTTCTTACCAGGTCGCCCGGGATTCTCCCGTCTTGATGGGGAATGGGTCACATGCTTCTATTCGTGGTGTTGGCATGGTAGATCTGAAGTTCACTTCGGAGAATATCGTGCAGCTAAGGAACGTGCAGCATGTCGCTACTATGAACAAGAATCTCGTTAGCGGCTCCCTTCTATTTAGAGAAGGGTTTAAGGTTGTTTTAGAGTCGAATAAAGTAGTTGTTTCCAAGTTTGGACAATTTATTGGTAAAGGCTATGAGTGCGGAGGCTTGTTTCGTTTTTCGCTTTCTGATTTCAGTAATAAGTCTGTGAACCATATTTGTGGCAATGTTAGTGATGATACCAGTGTTTGGCATTCTTGTTTATGTCACATTAATTTTGGTTTAATGTCTCGGCTATCCAGTTTGAGTTTAATTCCGAATTTCACCATTGCCAAACGTTCTAAGTGCCATAGTTGTGTGCAATCAAAGCAACCTCGGAAGCCTCACAAGGCGGCCGAGGAGAGAAACTTGGCACCTCTAGAACTCATATATTCTGATCTATGCGAGATGAATGGTGTGTTGACAAAAGGTGGAAAGAGATATTTCATGACATTGATTGATGATGCGACTAGATTTTGCTATGTTTATTTGTTGCGAACTAAAGATAAAGCTTTAGACTACGTTAAAATTTATAAGGCCGAAGTTGAAAATCAACTAGAGAGAAAGATCAAGCGTCTTAGGTCGGATCGTGGTGGTGAATATTTTCCGAAAATATTTGATGAATTCTGCGAGGAACATGGCATTATTCATGAGAGGACGCCTCCCTATTCGCCCCAATCAAACGGTGTTGCCGAGAGGAAAAACCGCACGCTGACTGACTTGGTGAATTCCATGTTAGCCACTGCTGGTTTATCAAAGGAATGGTGGGGGGAGGCTTTGTTTGACTTCATGTCATGTCCTGAATAGAGTTCCTAACAAGAATAAAGATAAAACCCCTTACGAGGAGTGGGCTGGGAGAAAACCATCACTTTCGTATTTGCGCACATGGGGATGTTTGGCGAAAGTTAATATTCCAATTACTAAGAAGCGCAAAATCGGACCAAAGACAGTGGATTGTATCTTTCTAGGTTATGCTTCGCGGAGTGTAGGCTATAGATTTTTTTTGTAGTTCAATCCGAGGTACATGATATGCATGTTGATACTATTATGGAATCTCGTGATGCAACATTTTTTGAGAATATGTTTCCTATGAAAGATATGCATAGCATTGCTAGAATTTCTACTAAGATAATTCCCGAGTCTAGTTCATCTAATGAGTATTTTGAACAATCACATGAGAATGTTACTGAGAAGGATGACAATGAAGCTCCTAAACGGAGCAAGAGACGAAGGATTGAAAAATCCTTTGGTGATGATTTCATTGTGTACCTTGTGGATGATACTCCCACGTCCATTGCAGAGGCATATGCACCTCCAAATGCAAAAGACTGGAAAGAAGTTGTCCATAATGAGATGGACTCGATTCTTTCTAATGGAACTTCGGAGCTGTCAGAATGACCCCATGGATGCAAGCCTGTAGGCTGCAAATGGGTGTTCAAGAAGAAGCTAAGGCCTGATGGTACTATTGAGAAGTACAAGGCGCGGCTTGTAGCGAAAGGCTACACACAGATAGAAGGCGAAGATTACTTCGAAACCTATTCACCTGTCGCTAGACTTACCACCATTCGAGTACTACTTTCCATGGCTGCCTCATATGGTCTTATTGTTCACCAAATGGACGTAAAGACAGCTTTCCTTAATGGAGAGTTGGAAGAGTAAATTTATATGGATCAGCCTGATGGGTTTGTAGTAAAAGGTGAAGAAAGAAAGGTGTGCAAGTTGTTGAAATCTTTATATGGCCTAAAACAAGCACCTACACAATGGCATGAGAAGTTTGACAGAACTTTAACTTCTGTAGGCTTTGTTGTTAACGAGACTGACAAGTGCGTTTACTATCGGCATGGTGGGGACGAAGGTGTTATACTATGTTTGTATGTGGATGATATTCTGATCTTTGGTACAAACATGAAAGTAATACACGAGGTCAAGTCTTTCTTGTCAAAGAACTTTGATATGAAAGATCTGGGAGAAGCTGATGTGATTCTGAACATCAAGATGATTAAGAATGAGAGTGGGATTACTTTAACGTAATCCCATTATGTTGAGAAGATCTTGAGCCGGTTCGGCTATATTGATAGCAAGTCTTCTCCAACACCTTATGATCCCAGTGTGACATTACGCAAGAACCGGAGGATTGTCATAGATCAATTGAGATATTCTCAGATCGTTGGCTCACTCATGTACTTAGCGATCGCGACTAGACCCGGCACCTCTTTTGCTGTTAGCAAGTTGAGTAGGTTCATATCAAACCCGGGTACTGATCATTGGCATGCACTTGATAGGGTCATGCGCTACCTATGTGGTACCATGAGTTATGGGATTCACTATTCAGGGCAGCTAGCTGTGCTTGAAGGATACAGTGATTCAAATTGGATCTTTGATATAGCTGATCTCTATGCCACTAGTGGGTATGTATTTACCTTTGGAGGTGGCGCAGTGTCATGGAGATCTTGCAAGCAAACCATATTGACGAGGTCAACTATGGAAGCAAAACTTACTGCTTTAGACACAACTACTGTTGAATCAGAATGGTTGCTTGAGCTCTTGATGGACCTGCCTGTGGTTGAGAAACTTGTTCCGGGAATCCTTTTGAATTGTGACAATCAAACTGTAATTGTCAAAGTGAACAATTCTAAGGATAACGCGAAGTCATCAAGACACGTCAAGAGACGTTTGAAGTCTGTCAGAAAATTGCGAAACTCCGGAGTAATAACTGTTACATATATTCAAACAGACAAAAACCTGGCAGATCCTTTTACAAAGAGACTATCACGAAATGTGATAGAAAGTGCATCGAGGGAGATGGGTTTGAGACCCGTTGATGTTACACCATAGTGGTAACCCAACCTTTGTGATCGGAAATCCCGTGAATTAGGACCTGGGAAGAACAAACTAGTGGTTTAATTGAGGAGAGTATTATGTAACCATCTCTATGTGACATAGGCATCCCCAATGGGCCTGCCGAAGATGGTACCCGGGGTTTACTGAAGGCCCATACCTCGAAGAATAAGAAGATTCGGAAGCCCAAATTATTATAAAGGAAAGCTAGAGTTGTATTAGGAAGTACTACCTGTAATCTTGCGGGACGGGTTGAAAACCCTCCCGGACTCTGTAACTTGTGTATTACGAATCCCTCGGCTCCGCCTCCTATATAAGGGGGAGTCGAGGGACAAAGAGAGGATCGAATCTATTGTCAACATAACCCTAGTTTCTTAATCGTCGAGTACTTTTCGGCTGAAACCTTCGAGATCTACTTGCCCTCTACATCCAATGAAACCCTAGTCTACAATACGTAGGCATTGACAAGTTAATACCTTGTCAATTGGCGCCGTCCGTGGGATCTAGAGGCGACAAGGAGCTGATCTCGATGGCACGTTCAAGATCGTCGACTTCGTCGGTAGCAAGCAACGCCATGGACAGAGGTAAACAGATCGAAACTGGTCTCGTTGATTTTGTTCCTCACCTGCCCTCCCGTTTGGATGCATATGCATATCTGGAGGAGCCCATGGAGATGATGTTTGGAAAGTTCCACTTCCGCGTCGAGAAAGAAGGAGCGTATCGTCTCGAAATTCCGATCTCGTCGGGATTATCAGCGGTCGATCCTGATTTTTCAAGTTCAGCATCATCAATCGAGTCAGGCGACGAGAAAGCTTCATGCCGCGCTTCATCAGCTCCAGGGCAAGTGAAAAACTCGCCAAGATCTTCAGCGACATGTCTTTCGAGTCATCTGCGGACTCCTATATAAGCGATGACTCGAGTGACATCGACAGCTTCAACTTCATCGACAGATCCATCACTGTTGGAAAGGTCTTCACCAATCTCTATGATGGTGTCACCAAACCCGACAAAGTTCAGAATCCAAAATATCATCAGATCTACGCAATTGGAGAACCAAGCCGGTCAGAACCGGTGACGTCAGAGGCTTTCGACGATGCGGGAAATCCGTATGTCGATCCCGCAGAACTCACGCGAGGTTTGGGAACAAAATATATCGGACCAGGAACACGAGAGATGGTACGATTTCCGCAGGCAGTGTGGGATCGAGTCGCAAGATCCATTGATGGTACAGAACCAATGACCATTACGGCGACACCTGAGGAGTTATAAGCGTATCAATATAGGCTCGCACGTACCAGGAGGGAGCTTGAGAAGCAGAAAATCGAGTTGGACAGGAGGCAGGAAGCAGCTTCCGCGTCAAGCAGGCGAAGGGCTGAACTAAGCCGAAATTCAAGAACTTCGGGAGATAGTCATAGAGAAGCTCGGAGGAGAGCAAGATCCCGGCTGCAAAATATACCTGAACCAGAAAGAGAAATTTTAATTCAAAACCTCGATATGTCTTTTATGTCAATCGACACGAGGGGGAATATTATTCCAAAGACACCGGAAGCAGGATACATGGCAACGCAAGCTTTCATCCTAGCGTCCAGGCCACCTCCCGGAGATCCAAGAGAAGCGTTGTATAACATGGCCATGGCAGGGTGTGGAGCCATGGGAGCAGCGTTCGCAGCTACACCTCCTGAAGGAACTGCGAGGCAAAATAGTCCGCGACCTACCGCAGCAGTGCAAGATCCACCAAGAACAAGTGGAGTTAGAGATACAGCGACTCGGGCCAGAGTGGATAGAGAGCGACAAGATAGAAGGGAACATCGGCATTCACCGGAAGTTGCTGAAGAAGATATGTGTGGACTCCCGTGTTTTACGAGACGAGTTCGAAAAACTAGAGTTCCTTCAGGATTTAAGTTACCCGATAGTTTCAAGAAATTCGATGGCCTGCAAGATCCCGAGGATTGGCTAGTCGACTACCTTGAGACGGTGAAACTGATAGGTGGAACCAGAGCAACAGCCATGCAGAGTATTCAAAAACACCTGAGTGGAGCCGCAAGATCTTGGATAAAAAAGCTTCCTCCAGGTTCCATCGACAGTTGGGACAGTTTTGAGGATGTGTTTGTCAAGAACTTCCGATCAACCTGCAAAAAACTGGCATCACTAGAAGAGTTGAGATCGTGTCGACAAAAGCATGATGAATCAATGAGAAAATACATCCAAAGGTGGAACATCATCAAAAACTCGGCAGAGAATATATCTGACGAGAGAGCAATAGATGCGTTTGTGGCAGGAATTCGACGAGGAGATTTTGTCGAAGACTTGGGGAGAACTAACCCAAGGACAGTGTCAGCATTGATGGAGATAGCAAACAGATTGGCAGACGGAGAAGATGTTGTCCACAATAAGCGACACATGTCACCAGAGGAGGACCGTAGTCGGAACTTTCAAAATAGAAGACGATTTCCTCAACAATTCTCGAGTTACGATGCTCCTGGCCAAATATCGGCTGTGTTTCGGGGAAACACTGGAGGAAACAATAGAGATGAATATCAAAGGAGTAACGAGCAGCGAGGCGACAATAGAGATGACTCTCGAAACAACAGGCAAAATAGTGGATCGAGGTTTCAGAGACCTTTTGTAACTCCCGAGGATATGATGAACGGGCCATGTCAGATGCATTTCTACCTCGATAACAATGGGAAGAGACAGTCAGGACATCTGCAGAAGGACTGCCGCAATTTTCAAGCAATGTTGCGGGTTGCAGGGCTAGCCAATGCTCAAGCAGCAAATGGAAACCCCCAGGGGCCCAGGAGTGAGATCCACCTACCACCTCCTCCCGCGATCACGGACGAAAATTGACACCAGCTCAAAATAGCGGCAGCACAACACCCACCTCCATATGTCGATCCTAACTCCAATGGCGCGGTCTCGATGATTCAGAAAGCTAGGCCATCTAATAGGGCTCAGAAAGTAATCTCGCGGCAAGTGTTCATGGCAGAGAAGATGCCTCCACCAACGATTGAGTACCTAAATTGGTCGGGGCAGGACATTGGCTTCACAATTGCGGATTGATACGTCTCAAACGTATCTATAATTTCTTATGTTCCATGCTACTTTATTGATGATACTCACATGTTTTATACACATTATATGTCATTATTATGCATTTTCCGGCACTAACCTATTGACGAGATGCCGAAGAGTCTGTTGCTGTTTTCTGCTGTTTTTGGTTTCAGAAATCCTACAAAGGAAATATTCTCGGAATTGGACGAAATCAACGCCCAGGGGCCTATTTTTCCACGAAGCTTCCAGAAGACCGAGGTAGAAAGGAAGTGGGGCCACGAGGCGCCACCACACTAGGGCGGCGCGGCCTACAGGGGGCCCGCGCGGCCCTAGCGTGTGGGGTCCCCGTGACGTTTCCTGACCTACCCTTCCGCCTACTTAAAGCCTTCGTCGCGAAACCCCCAGTACCGAGAGCCACGATACGGAAAACCTTACTGAGACGCCGCCGCAGGCAATCCCATCTCGGGGGATTCAAGAGATCGCCTCCGGCACCCTGCCGGAGAGGGGAATCATCTCCCGGAGGTCTCTTCATCGCCATGATCGCCTCCGGATCGATGTGTGAGTAGTCCACCCCTGGACTATGGGTCCATAGCAGTAGCTAGATGGTTGTCTTCTCCTCATTGTGCTATCATGTTAGATCTTGTGAGCTGCCTATCATGATCAAGATCATCTATTTGTAATGCTACATGTTGTGTTTGTTGGGATCCGATGAATATTGAATACTATGTCAAGTTGATTATCAATCTATCATATATGTTGTTTATGTTCTTGCATGCTCTCCGTTGCTAGTAGAGGCTCTGGCCAAGTTGATACTTGTGACTCCAAGAGGGAGTATTTATGCTCGATAGTGGGTTCATGCCTCCATTAAATCCGGGACGAGTGACGGAAAGTTCTAAGGTTGTGGATGTGCTCGTTGCCACTAGGGATAAAACATCGATGCTTTGTCTAAGGATATTTGGGTTGATTACATTACGCACCATACTTAATGCAATTGTCTCGTTGCTTGCAACTTAATACCGGAAGGGGTTCGGATGATAACCCGAAAGTGGACTATTTAGGCATAGATGCATGCTGGATAGTGGTCTATGTACTTTGTCGTAATGCCCTGATTAAATCTCATAGTACTCATCATGATATATGTATGTGCATTGTTATGCCTTCTCTATTTGTCAATTGTCCAACTGTAATTTATTCACCCAACATGCTATTTCTTATCGGAGAGACACCACTAGTGAACTGTGGACCCTGGTCCAATTCTTTACATCTGAAATACAATCTACTGCAATTGTTCTTTACTGTTCTTCGCAAACAATCATCATCATCCACACTATACAATTAATCCTTTGTTTACAGCAAGCCGGTGAGATTGACAACCTCACTGTTACGTTGGGGCAAAGTACTTTGATTGTGTTGTGCGGGTTCCACGTTGGCGCCGGAATCCCTGGTGTTGCGCCGCACTACACTTCGCCGCCATCAACCTTCAACGTGCTTCTTGGCTCCTACTGGTTCGATAAACCTTGGTTTCTTTCGAGGGAAAACTTGCTATCGTACGCATCACACCTTCCTCTTGGGGTTCCCAACGGACGTGTGTTAACCGCACGCATCAAGCACTTTTTCCGGCGCCGTTGCTCGGGAGATCAAGACACGCTGCAAGGGGAGTCTCCCACATCCAATCTCTTTACTTTGTTTTTGTCTTGCTTTACTTTATTTACTGCTTTGTTTGCTCTCTATATCAAAAACACAAAAAAATTAGTTGCTAGTGTTACTTTATTTACTATCTTGTTCTCCATATTAAAAACACACAAAAAATTAGTTACTTGCATTTACTTTATATAGTTTGCTTTATTTACTACTGCTAAAATGGGTACTGTTGAGAATACTAAGTTGTGTGACCTCACTAGCACAAATAATAATGATTTCCTATGCACACCTATTGCTCCACCTGCTACTACAGCAGAATTCTTTGAAATTAAACCTGCTTTACTAAATCTTGTTATGAGAGAGCAATTTTCCGGTGTTAGTTCCGATGATGCTTGCTGCCCATCTTAATAATTTTGTTGAACTATGTGAAATGCAAAAGTATAAGGATGTAGATGGTGACATTATAAAATTGAAATTGTTTCCTTTCTCCTTAAGAGGAAGAGCTAAAGATTGGTTGCTATCTCTCGCCTAGAAATAGTATTGATTCATGGACTAAATGTAAGGATGCTTTTATTGGTAGATATTATCCTCCCGCTAAAATTATATCTTTGAGAAGTAGCATAATGAATTTTAAGCAATTGGATAATGAACATGTTGCTCAAGCATGGGAGAGAATGAAATCTTTGGTAAAGAATTGCCCAACCCATGGACTAACTACTTGGATGATCATCCAAACCTTTTATGCAGGATTGAATTTTTCTTCGCGGAACCTATTGGATTCAGTCTATTGGAGGTACCTTTATGTCCATTACTTTGGGGGCGGCAACAAAGCTTCTTGATAATATGATGATAAATTACTCTGAATGGCACACGGAAAGAGCTCCACAAGGTAAGAAGGTAAATTCTGTTGAAGAAACCTCCTCCTTGAGTGATAAGATTGATGTTATTATGTCTATGCTAGTGAATGGTAGATCTAATGTTGATCCTAATAATGTTCCTTTAGCTTCATTGGTTGCCCAAGAAGAACATGTTGATGTGAACTTCATTAAAAATAATAATTTCAACAACAATGCTTATAGGAATAATTCTGCCAATGGTAATAGTTATGGTAATTCTGATGGTAGATATGAGGAAAAGATGCTAGAAATTGAAAGATCCACTAAGAGCTTTATGCAATCACAATATGAGCAAAATCAATTGTTTACTAAGACTATGAATGAACAATCTACCTTGTTGAAAAATATAGGAAATCAACTTGAAAATTTGAATATGGAGATTTCGGGTTTGCAAACTAAGATTTCAAATGCTGAAAACCGAATCTCATACATGTCTGCGTCACAATCCTCCTTAATTAATAAAATGGCTGCTAAACCTGAGGATATTGATAATAAAATTGTTACTACAGCAAACGCCATCCAAGTTCGAATTAATGAAAATATTAGATTCATGGCTGAATTGCATGCTAGGTGGGAAAGAGAAGAAAACGAAAAACTAGCTAAAGAGAATAATGTAGCTAAAATTTGGACTATTACCACCACTAGTAATGATAATGCTTCACATGTTGCTACACCTCCTACTATCAATGGTAAATAATTGGTGTTGGCAATGTTTGTACACCTAGTGCAAAGCGTGCAAAATTGCCTGAAACTGCTAAAACTGCTGAAACTGCCTGTGATAAAACTGCTGAAATTTTTCAAAATGTTGGGGACAATGATTCCATTGGTGTAGGTCATAATGGTTTAGATTTTGATGATTGTCACATCTCTGAAGTTATAAAGTTCTTACAAAAACTTGCTAAAAGTCCCAATGCTAGTGCTATAAATTTGGCCTTTACAAAACATATTACAAATGCTCTCATAAAAGCTAGAGAAGAGAAACTAAAACTTGAAACCTCTATTCCTAGGAAGTTAGAAGATGGTTGGGAGCCTATCATTAATATGAGGGTCAATGATTTTGATTGTAATGCTTTATGTGATCTTGGTGCAAGTATTTCGTTATGCCTAAGAAAATCTATGATATGCTTGACTTGCCACCATTAAAAAATTGTTATTTGGATGTTAATCTTGCTAATAATGCTATAAAGAAACCTTTGGGGAGGATTGATAATGTTCGTATTACGGTTAACAATAACCTTGTCCCCATTGATTTTGTTGTCTTGGATATTGAATGCAATGCATCTTGTCCCATTATATTGGGAAGACCTTTTCTTCGAACTGTTGGTGCTACCATTGATATGAAGGAAGGTAATATTAAATATCAATTTCCTCCTAAGAAAGCTATGAAACACTTCCCTAGAAAGAGAATGAAGTTACCTTATGATTCTATTATTAGAACAAATTACGATGTCGATGCTTCATCTCTTGATAATACTTGATTCACACTTTCTGCGCCTAGCTGAAAGGCGTTAAAGAAAAGCGCTTATGGGAGACAACCCATTATTTTACTACAGCACTTTTGTTTTATATTTGAGTCTTGGAAGTTGTTACTACTGTAGCAACCTCTCCTTATCTTTATTTTATTGCATTGTTATGCCAAGTAAAGTCTTTGATAGTAAAGTCAACACTAGATTTGGATTACTGCGCAGAAACAGATTTCTTGCTGTCAGGAATTTGGCCATGGTTCTCTGTAGGTAACTCAAAAAAATCTGCCAATTTACGTGCGTGATCCTCAGATACGTACGCAACTTTCATTCAATTTGGGCATTTTCATATGAGCAAGTCTGGTGCCTCAAAAAAATTCGTCTTTACGGACTATTCTGTTTTGACAGATTCTGCCTTTTATTTCGCATTGCCTGGTTTGCTATGTTTGATGGATTTCTTTGTTCCATTAACTTTCAATAGCTTTGTGCAATGTCCATAAGTGTTAAGAATGATTATGTCACCTCTGAATATATGAATTTTCAATTATGCACTAACCCTCTAATGAGATTGTTTTGAGTTTGGTGTGGAGGAAGTTTTCAAGGGTCAAGAGAGGAGGATGATACAATATGATCAAGAAGAGTGAAAAGTCTAAGCTTGGGGATGCCCCCGTGGTTCATCCCTGCATATTTTAAGAAGACCCAAGCGTCTAAGCTTGGGGATGCCCAAGGCATCCCCTTCTTCATCGACAACTTATCAGGTCACCTCTAGTGAAACTATATTTTATTCCGTCACATCTTATGTGCTTTACTTGGAGCGTCTGTTTGTTTTTTATTTTTGTTTTTGTTTGAACAAATTCGGATCCTAGCATTCTTTGTTTGGGAGAGAGACACGCTCCGCTGTTTCGTATGAACACATGTGTTCTTAGCTTTATCTTTAATGTTCATTGCGAAAGTTGGACTACTTCATTCATTGCTATATGGTTGGAAACGGAAAATGCCGCATGTGGTAAATGGTATAATGTCTTGAATAATGTGATACTTGGCAATTGTTGTGCTCATATAGATCATGTTTAAGCTCTTGCATCATGTACTTTGTACCCATTAATGAAGAACAACATAGAGCTTGTTAAAATTTGGTTTGCATGATTGATCTCTAGAGTCTAGATATTTTCTGGTTAAGGTGTTTGAACAACAAGGAGACAATGTAAAGTCTTATAATACTTACAATATGTTCATATGTGAGCTTTGCTGCACCTTTTATACTTGAGTTTGCTTCAAACAACCTTGCTAGCCTAGCCTTGTATTGAGAGGAATTCTTCTCGTGCATCCAAATCCTTGAGCCAAAAACTATGCCATTTGTGTCCACCATTCCTACCTACCACATGGTATTTCTCTGCCATTCCAAAGTATATTACTTGAGTGCTACCTTTAAAATTCTATTCTTTGTCTTTGCAATATATAGCTCATGGGAAAATAGCCTTAAAAGCTATTGTGGTGAAGAATATGTACTTATGTGTCTTATTTCTTAATAAGTTGCTTGTTGAGCGGTAACCATGTTTCTGGGGACGCCATCAACTTTTACCTTTGTTGAATATCATGTGAGTTGCTATGCATGTTCGTCTTGTACTGAAGTAAGGGCGATTTTCATGATCAAATGGTTTGAGTATGCATATTGTTAGAGAAGAACATTGGGCCGCTAACTAAAGCCATGATCCATGGTGGAAGTTTCAGTTTGGACAATTAATCCTCAATCTCTTATGAGAATTTTAACTGTTGTTGAATGCTTATGCATTAAAGAGGAGTCCATTATCTGTTGTCTATGTTGTCCCGGTATGGATGTCTAAGTTGAGAACAATCAAAAGCGAGAAATCCAATGTGAGCTTTCTCCTTAGACCTTTGTACAGGAGGCATAGAGGTACCCCTTTGTGAAACTTGGTTGAAACATATGCTATGCAATGATAATCCATGTTAATCCAAGCTAATTAGGACAAGGTGCGAGCACTATTGGTATACTATGCATGAGGCTTGCAACTTATAAGATATCTTATACATAACACATATGCTTTACTACTACCGTTGACAAAATTGTTTCTTGTTTTCAAAATGAAAAACTCTAGCACAAAAACAGTAATCCATGCTTCCCTCTGCGAAGGGCCTATCTTCTACTTTATTGTTGAGTCAGTTCACCTATTCCTTCTATCTAAGAAGCAAACACTTGTATCAACTATGTGCATTGATTCTTACATGTTTACCTATTGCACTTGTTATATTACTTTGTGTTGACAATTATCCATGAGATATACATGTTGAAGTTGAAAGCAACCGCTGAAACTTAATCATCCTTTGTGTTGCTTCAATGCCTTTACTAAGAATTTATTGCTTTATGAGTAACTCTTATGCAAGTCTTATTGATGCTTGTCTTGAAAGTACTATTCATGAAAAGTCTTTGCTATATGATTCATTTGTTTAATCATTATCTTCATCATTGCTTCGAATCGCTACATTCACCTCATATGATTTACAATAGTATTGATCAAGATTATGATAGCATGTCACTTCAGAAATTATCTTTGTTATCGTTTACCTACTCGAGGGCGAGTAGGAACTAAGCTTGGGGATGCTTGATATGTCTCAAACGTATCTATAATTTCCTATGTTCCATGCTACTTTATTGATGATACTCACATGTTTTATACACATTATATTTCATTATTATGCATTTTCCGGCACTAACCTATTGACGAGATGCCGAAGAGTCAGTTGTTGTTTTCTGCTGTTTTTGGTTTCAGAAATCCTACAAAGGAAATATTCTCGGAATTGGACGAAATCAACGCCCAGGGGCCTATTTTTCCACGAAGCTTTCAGAAGACCGAGGGAGAAAGGAAGTGGGGCCATGGGGCGCCGCCACACTAGGGCGGCGCGGCCTACAGGGGGCCCGCGCGGCCCTAGCGTGTGGGGCCCCCGTGACGCCTCCTGACCTACCCTTCCGCCTACTTAAAGCCTTCGTCGCGAAACCCCCGATCGAGAGCCACGATACGGAAAACCTTATCGAGACGCCGCCGCCGCCAATCCCATCTCGGGGGATTCGGGAGATCGCCTCCGGCACCCTGCCGGAGAGGGGAATCATCTCCCGGAGGTCTCTTCATCGCCATGATCGCCTCCGGATCGATGTGTGAGTAGTCCACCCCTGGACTATGGGTCCATAGCAGTAGCTAGATGGTTGTCTTCTCCTCATTGTGCTATCATGTTAGATCTTGTGAGCTGCCTATCATGATCAAGATCATCTATTTGTAATGCTACATGTTGTGTTTGTTGGGATCCGATGAATATTGAATACTATGTCAAGTTGATTATCAATCTATCATATATGTTGTTTATGTTCTTGCATGCTCTCCATTGCTAGTAGAGGCTCCGGCCAAGTTGATACTTGTGACTCCAAGAGGGAGTATTTATGCTCGATAGTGGGTTCATGCCTCCATTAAATGCTGGGACGATGACGAGAAAATTCTAAGGTTGTGGATGTGCTTGTTGCCACTAGGGATAAAACATCGATGCTTTGTCTAAGGATATTTGTGTTGATTACATTACGCATCGCCGGCGCAAAGTTGACGTGGGAGTTAGAGATCTCTTGTGGTGTAACTTTTCTTCGGTTCCCCGGCAACGACGCCGTGAAAAAGAGCTTGATGGCGTGTAACACACACGTTCGTTGGGAACCCCAAGAGGAAGGTATGTTGCACACGGTAGCAAGTTTTCCCTCGAAAGAAACCAAGGTTTATCGAACCGGGAGGAGCCAAGAAGCACGTTGAAGGTTGATGGCGGCGGGATGTAGTGCGGCGCAACACCAGGGATTCCGGCGCCAACGTGGAACCTGCACAACACAACCAAAGTACTTTGCCCCAACGAAACAACGAGGTTGTCAATCTCACCGGCTTGAGGTAACAAAGGATTAGATGTATAGTGTGGATGATGATTGTTTGCAGAAAATAGTAGAACAAGTATTGCAGTAGATTGTATTCAATGTAAAAGAATGGACCGGGGTCCACAGTTCACTAGAGGTGTCTCTCCCATAAGATAAATAGCATGTTGGGTGAACAAATTACAGTCGGGCAATTGACAAATAGAGAGGGCATGACCATGCACATACATGATATGATTAGTATAGTGAGATTTAATTGGGCATTACGACAAAGTACATAGACCGCTATCCAGCATGCATCTATGCCTAAAAAGTCCACCTTCAGGTTATCATCCGAACCCCTTCCAGTATTAAGTTGTAAACAACAGACAATTGCATTAAGTATGGTGCGTAATGTAATCAATAACTACATCCTTAGACATAGCATCAATGTTTTATCCCTAGTGGCAACAGCACATCCACAACCTTAGAACTTTCTGTCACGGTCCCAGATTTAATGGAGGCATGAACCCACTATCGAGCATAAATACTCCCTCTTGGAGTTAAGAGCAAAAACTTGGCCGAGCCTCTACTAATAACGGAGAGCATGCAAGATCATAAACAACACATAGGTAATAGATTGATAATCAACATAACATAGTATTCTCTATCCATCGGATCCCGACAAACACAACATATAGCATTACGGATAGATGATCTTGATCATGTTAGGCAGCTCACAAGATCCAACAATGAAGCACAATGAGGAGAAGATAACCATCTAGCTACTGCTATGGACCCATAGTCCAGGGGTGAACTACTCACTCATCACTCCGGAGGCGACCATGGCGGTGAAGAGTCCTCCGGGAGATGAATCCCCTCTCCGGCAGGGTGCCGGAGGCGATCTCCTGAATCCCCCGAGATGGGATTGGCGGCGGCGGCGTCTCTGTAAGGTTTTCCGTATCGTGGCTCTAGGTACTGGGGGTTTCGCGACGGAGGCTTTAAGTAGGCGGAAGGGCAACGCGGGGGGCCACACGAGGGCCCCACACACCAGGGCCGCACGGCCAAGGGCCAGGCCGCGCCGCCCTGTTGTGTCGGCGCCTCGTGGCCCCACTTCCTTTCCCCTCGGTCTTCCGGAAGCTTCGTGCAAAAATAGGCCCCCGGGCGTTGATTTCGTCCAATTCCGAGAATATTTCCTTACTAGGATTTCTGAAACCAAAAACAGCAGAAAACAAAGAATCGGCTCTTCGGCATCTCGTTAATAGGTTAGTGTCGGAAAATGCATAAATACGACATATAATGTGTATAAAACATGTAGATATCATCAATAATGTGGCATGGAACATAAGAAATTATCGATACGTCGGAGACGTATCGGCATCCCCAAGCTTAGTTCCTGCTCGTCCCGAGCGGTAAACGATAACAAAGATAATTTCTGGAGTGACATGCCATCATAAACTTGATCATACTATTGTAAGCATATGTAATGAATGCAGCGATCAAAACAATGGTAATGACATGAGTAAACAAATGAATCATAAAGCAAAGACTTTTCATGAATAGTATTTCAAGACAAGCATCAATAAGTCCTGCATAAGAGTTAACTCATAAAGCAATAAATCAAAGTAAAGGTATTGAAGCAACACAAAGGAAGATTAAGTTTCAGCGGTTGCTTTCAACTTGTAACATGTATATCTCATGGATATTGTCAATGTAAAGTAATATAACAAGTGCAATATGCAAGTATGTAGGAATCAATGCACAGTTCACACAAGTGTTTGCTTCTTGAGGTGGAGAGAAATAGGTGAACTGACTCAACATAAAAGTAAAAGAATGGTCCTTCAAAGAGGAAAGCATCGATTGCTATATTCGTGCTAGAGCTTTGGTTTTGAAAACATGAAACAATTTTGTCAACGGTAGTAATAAAGCATATGTATCATGTAAATTATATCTTACAAGTTGCAAGCCTCATGCATAGTATACTAATAGTGCCCGCACTTGTCCTAATTAGCTCGGATCACCAGGATTATCATCGCAATACACATGTTTTAACCAAGTGTCACAAAGGGGTACCTCTATGCCGCTCGTACAAAGGTCTAAGGAGAAAGCTCGCATTTGGATTTCTCGCTTTTGATTATTCTTAACTTAGACATCCATACCGGGACAACATAGACAACGGATAATGGACTCCTCTTTAATGCATAAGCATGTAGCAACAATTAATGTTCTCATATGAGATTGAGGATATATGTCCAAAACTGAAACTTCCACCATGATTCATGGCTTTAGTTAGCGGCCCAATGTTCTTCTCTAACAATATGCATGCTCTAACCATTAAACGAGTGGTAAATCTCCCTTACTTCAGACAAGACGGACATGCATAGCAACTCATATGATATTCAACAAAGAGTTGATGGCGTCCCCAGGAGCATGGTTATCGCACAACAAGCAACTTAATAAGAGATAAAGTGCATAAGTACATATTCAATACCACAATAGTTTTTAAGGCTATTTTGTCCCATGAGCTATATATTGCAAAGGCGAATGATGGAAATTTTAAAGGTAGCATGACGTGGGCATTACCCTTCGGGTAACCAGTATTGCCCTATCTGGTATTGACAAATTGGAGGCCCATGAAGATACCTGAAGGCGAGATGGGCCACTAGGTCGGCGCATCAGAAGATCCCTTGACGGGCAAGACAAGGAAGCGAACAAACAAGGAAAGATTGGATCTAAATTATTGTAAACCTAGTCGTCCTCGGTTAGGACCTTTGAGACCTGGCCTCCTATATAAAGGCCAGGAGAGGGGCTGCCGAGGGACACGAACAATCTTAACAACCTTAGCCAGGAAAAGCTTAGAGCTAGGTAACCCTAGCAACAGCAATCTCGACTAGATCTCAGCCGAACTATTCGGCACCCCATTGTAACCCATTGTCTTCATAATCAAAGAACAGACAGGCAGGACGTAAGGGTTTTACCTCATCGAGGGCCCCGAACCTGGGTAAATCGCTCTCCCCGCTTGTCTGTGAACCGATGTCTCGTGTCAGCCTACAGGATTCCATCAACCCTAAGCCCCTATCGGAGGGCATTGGCGAGGAGTACCCTCGACAATTGGCGCCGTCTGTGGGAAACCTGTTGGCACAAGGCAAGCCACCGGCAGATCCGATCATGGCATCGGCAGCTTCACCGGCAAATCCGCCGGCAACGTTGCCGACAACTTCATCGGCAACTTCGTCGGCACCATCGTCGCCCATCCTGGGAAGCCCGATTCGATTCGGCTCCTACGAGTTTACTCCACACAGCGATTCCTCCCGTTCGAACTTTTCAGATCTACAAGGGAACATGGAGATGACCTTCGGCAGCGTCCACTACAACGTCAATGCAGAAGGAATCCTACGATTGCTGGAATCCCCCGCCTCTGAATCGACGAGTTCTAGCGCACCATCATCACCCGATCTGTCAGCTGGACTGACAGGATCGACGTGCTCACCCGCGCCTTCGACTCCCCGCTCGGTGTCTTCCATGTCGGTAGGGTCCGGCGACCCCACGTCTTCGGAATTAACCTCGTACTACTGCCTGAACTGCGACACCAGGCACGAGCTGGGATCGAGCGACACGCCGTTCATCTGCAACGCCCAATATTCATCGGGAGAGGACAGTATCGACAGCACCATTCAGGGAATCACCCGAAGACCGGCACACCATCAGGTTTATGTCGCTAATAACACGGGAAACACAAGGCGTAGTGGTGACGAGGATCATACCCCCCCGTTCTAGTAGAAGGGCGAGTTTTGAGAACAGCGCCAGCAACCGCGACAGCAATTACACCATCGCGGATTAGGAGTGGCCAGCAACAAGGGCAGCAGTACTCAACAACACGCCGCTCCCTGCGGGGACTTCGGTTGGAACCCTCAATGCTTACCGCTCCATACTAGAGAAGAATCGGGAGCACCTTTCAAAAGAGCAAGCCTCCCTCAAGAGACGCTTATCTGCAGCGGATCGATCCAGCGAACGACGAAGGGGCTCACAAGGGAGTGCCTCCCGAAACACTCAGGGAGCAGGCAAGCACCGGTCAAGGATATCGAGGCTTTCGGAAGATGACGCCAGAGAGATAACATCGAATCTGACTAAATCCTTTGTGACTACGGATACTGCGGGCATGCCACGGCCGAAAACCGTTGCAGGAGCAACGGCCAACCTCGCCGCTTACCTCATCAACCAGCGCCCCGAAGGATCTATGGCTCAAGCTCACCGAGGTGCCCTCGAAAGTCTCGCGATATTGGGGAACAACCTAGTCCCGCAAAAGGAAAGGACTATGGTCCAAGGTAGTGGGTCAAAACATCACGCGAGAGACGCTCGGGACGAGATCACCCGGAGCGAGGATCGACAAAGCAAGACGGCGACGCGCCACCAGGAAAGACGACGACAGCGATTCTTCGGATGAAGACCAGGAGTACGACGGCGAACTCAGGGGAGCCGATTGTTTAAGTTACAAGATACGCGAAGCAATGCCGCCCAAAAAGTTTAAGCCTACCCCTACTGACGCTGCCAAATATGATGGGCAACAAGAGCCAAGATCCTGGATAGATGACTACCTGTAGACAGTGATCCTGCACAAAGGAAACTAGATAGCGGCAATGCAATGCTTACAGCTTTACTTGAAGGACTCAGCACGAGCCTGGCTACGGGGGCTGCCGAAAGGTTCTATCAAATCATCTGACGACCTAGTAGACGCCTTCGTCGCCAACTTCCAAGCAACATATAAGAGGCCCGTCGGGATCGAAGAGCTACGAAATTGCCGGCAGAAGAAGAAGGAATCGATGCGTTCATACATCAGGAGATTCACAAAGCTCCTGAACGCTGCCGAAGACGTATCAGTCGACAGAGCAATCGACGCTTTCAGCGACGGCGTTCAGCGGGAAAGTTACATAGAAGAACTCGGGCGCAAAAAGCCAAAAACCATAACCAAGCTAATGGAAATCGCCAACAGCTGGGCTGATGGTGAGGATAACGTACGAAGGCCACGGCAGCGTAGTGATGACGAAGACGATGACCAGCCGAAGCACGATTCGGGTGGCCAAAGGGATCGTCACAAGAGAAGGAAAAAACCGCAACTATGATGACAACAATCTGGTAGCCGCAGGGTATTCCGATCGGCAGGATGAGCGAGACGACAGGCACGATGGTAACCGGAATAACTCTGGAAACCGTGGTAATTATAAACCACGACGACGAGAGGACTCCCGAACTACCCTACGCCGAACAGGTCAACGCCCCTCGTTACCTACATTCGTATATTGATTCCAAGGACGGCAAAACGAAGTCAAGTCACCTGCTCGGGGACCGCTCGGCAGTTCCTTGACATGCACAAACTCATCCAGCGATCGGGCCAGACAACGGCTACCACCACCACCCCAACCTCCACCGCAGCATCAAGTCCGAGCAAGCTCAACCCCATCAACCCAACGAGGCGTTTCCACCACCACGTTGGCGAGATGAGCATGATCCACGGGACAGGTGTTTCAAAAAGGGAGATGAAGAAGCTCACCCGAGAGATCAACTTGGCAGAAAGCATCATGGCAAATATCCTGAATACGTCGACTGGTCTTCTCAGAACATTACGTTTAGTCGAGCAGATCACCCGATGACCATACCAAAACCAGGACACGCCGCCCTGGTAGTCGAAGCACAGATTGGGGGGTTCAAGATGAGCAAAGTCTTCATGGATGGTGGAAGCGGACTAAACCTGATATTCGTCGACACAATCAGAAGCATGGGGATCACCATGAGTATGCTGGATGAAACAGACACCTGCTTCCACGGGATCCTTCCAACTGCACCGGGCTACACTCTTGGCAAAGTCTACCTGAATGTTATCTTCGGTAGAGCCGACAATTTCAGGAAGGAAAAAATCGAGTTTGAAGTGGTGAACTGGGAGTCACAGTATCACGCTATACTCGGGAGACCAGCGTATGCCAAGTTCATGGCTGTGCCACATTATGCATACCTCAAGCTGAAAATGCCTGGGAACAATGGGACAAACATCACAGTCTATGGAAGTTTTTCACGCTCGGACAATTGTGATCGCGACTTTCAGAGGATTGCTGCAAAGTTCGGGCCACAGCGAGAAATCATTGACCCTCCGCCCAAGCTGTCTTTACGAGAGATCAAGGAAGAAAAAGATGGCAGGGAAACCAAGAAGAAGCCGGCCGCTCTTGCCCTCAAAGCTTCGGCAGCAGAAGCTTCGGCAGCAGAAGCCTCGGCAGCAAAGGGTTTGGCAGTTGATGGCACAGAAGGCTTGGGAGATAGCAAGACGATGGCAACCACCGCTCAAACCCCTGATGAAACCAGCAACGCTGCGGAAACCACTAACGCGGTGAAGAGGCCAGAAGAAGAGAAGAACCCCTTCCTTGCCTAAGCAGTTTACTAGCCTTATTTTCTTTTTTCCTTTACTTTATACAGGGCTTCTTGTTTTCGCCCTCCAGTTTCGTATTTACCCTATCAATAAGTACTTAAGTTTCGATTCTTGTTAAAGTATTGCAGTCATCTAAAGCATCTACGACCGTGCTGCCGCCAAGTAACGGCATAAATTAACGCGCGGCAGAAGATAGCGCTCAGGGCAAAAGCCTCTACGAGCACTGCAAAGAAGAATAAGGACATTAATTTTCAACTCTGCTTCAGATGCCTCTACGAGTGCCGTACAAAGCAAGAGTTTGGAAAAACTTACACACAACACACGCTCGATATTTCACTTATGGAAATATCAGAGAGCAACGGGCTCATCGGCAGAATCATTACACCCGAAAAATTCGGGAATGACTGTCGAAATTTATAAACGGTTGAAAGCAAAGTTGCGCATACAACAGATTTCGCAAAACCTGCAACACGAGCTGATCACTCATAATGATTTGCTAACCAACTAGTACTCATACATCCAACGGGCAATTAAGCTTCGCCCCTATAAATATTTGCCAACGGCATGGTAAACGTACACATTCATGTACCAACCAGATAAGAAGTTTTTGGCCCAAAAAACCCGAACACTCGGATGAATTAGCCAATACAATTTACAAAGGTAACTTTACACCTTTATATCACCCTTGCGGAGTTTCCTTTTCCTCAGGTACCTTTGACATCTCTTCAAGTCTGTCGACAATTACATGAGCAGGAGCTAAAACCTTCGGGTACAGTTCCTTGAAACCACCAGTTGCATTAGCAATAGATAGCAAGCAAACTGAAGGATAACAAGCAAGCACAAGGGCAAGCGTGCATTTGGCCCCTGCAAAGACTTGAGATCTTACTAGCTCCCGAACCTTCTTGGCACTTCCAAATTCAGACATCATAGTCAAAAGGGTAGGGGAACTGCATTCAGAGGAAACATTGTTTTCCAAACTACCCTCATGGCCTTGTAGCACTTGTCGAAGAACTGGTGGACCTGTTGCACTCGATCCTGAAATTTGACGACAGCCGAGGCTTTCGAGTGTTCCCGCCAGAAAATTTCTTTGGATGAGGAAAGCTGAGTCAAAGCATGCACCCGCTCGTGTACCCGCTTGTTCTCTTCTGCAGGGTTCAACGCTATGACTGCCAAAAGAATTGGTAAAAGACTCAGACAAGAAGTTGCTAGCAAGCAGGCAAAGGGATCAAGAAACTTAAAGTTTAAACTTTCGGTAGCCTTATGCAGCTCGCCAAGAATGTACCGCTCCACGTTGGCTGCAATCTCGCTCTTTTTATTAACGATGGCAGCTAAGGCATAAGTGCTGCGTAAATCCTTCTCCATCTGTGTCATCCGGTCTTTCATGCGCCGGATCCGATCGCTTTCGGAAGCGCACCCAACGAATCATCTGCAAACGAGGGTACTGGGAAGACCTGCAAAAAGTACTGGTTATAAAGAAGTGATGGATATGGTACAGCCCAACGTCCAAAATAACTCCCATCGGGAGAAGTGCAAGAAAGTGATATCATAGCAAAAGTGTGCCTACAACAATGCTAGCACGGAGTTTATTACAAAGCATGAGTTTGGCGGCAGAGCAATGTTTTGCATCAGCTCAAGGCACAAGTTTGTTACAAGAATCAAGGAAGCTGAGTTTGAGTCGATGAACTAGGGCCAGTCGACGATTTCCTTGATGAAACCAGTTCAAGAAGCTGACGGGCACAAGTAAGAGCAGACGCCTTAAAGGTGCTCAAATCAACAGGCTGCCCGTCTTGCCCTTTTGGAAGCCCCTTAGTCATTTCCTCGATGTCACCCTTAAAGCTGTAACCCATCATGAGTTGGAAGGCAAGGACAACACCAAAAGTGCGCGATGTACGCTTGAATACCTCGATGACCTCCTTGGTGTCAACCGCGAAGGTATCGATCAGCTGTCCCAGGGTCTTCTCTTGCTTGATCTTGGGGAAGATCATCGAGTGCATCCGCGCCAGAGCACCCTTCTCCTTCACGAGAAGCTCTTGTGTAAGCTGGTGAGAAGCGAGAATCGTTGACACAGCATTCGCTGGGGAGTTATTTGGAACTCTTTCCAGGGCATCGACAGGAATGTTTGCTGCCTCTGCAATAGGAAGGAAGGAAAAAATTCAGTCATTGACAAAAAGTTTAAATCCATAAGAACGTCACCCGACAAAAGTATGTTAGAGATTACCAAGCAAGGCCAAAGAAGATTGACGAAGGACTTCATCCTTTTCGGCTGCTCGAGCCTCAGCCGCCAGCCTGGATGCTTCTTCCTCCTTCAGCTTCCCTTTCAGTCTGGCCAGCTCCTCCTTCAGAGAATCAATCTCTTGACGAGCCGCGACAGCTATCTTGACTGCGCCATCCAGTTTTGAGGAGGAAGATTCGACTTCTTCTTGCAGCCGAACTTTGTCAGCTTCTAGAGAAGTGAATTGGGAGGCGAAAACCTCCAGAGAAGAGATAACGCCACGCAGGTCCTTAAGAGAGAAAAACAATTAAACAAGACACACTCCAAGAAATTTGTATTAAGATCAGAAGAGGACTTACAGAAAAAGGAGCCGCAGTAGCAGCAGTTGGAGAAATATCCTTCCCTTTGGAAAGGGAAGACGCAGTCGATGCTTGAGCCATGGGGGCAGCCTTAGGAGCCGAAGCTTCGGAAGCCACCACGACCGGCGAAACGGCATCAGATTTGGCCTTTTTAGGGGGAGGCTCGATAAAGCCCTCATCACTGCAAAAGTAAACAGTCGACTGTGATTATAACAGGAGTATGAAAGGTAAAAAAGGCACAGTATAACTTTTAGAAAGGAATTACTTACATGTCGAAGAGATCATCTTCATCGGCAAAGCCGCCGGTTGATCTCTTCGCAGGATAAGCTCTGACCCCATCCGCAGCTGCATCAACAAAAGTAATCACGATCAGTGTCAATATTACGCACTGATCCATCTGCGATACAAGAGTTATCGGCTGAGGAGGGAAGATCAGCATGGGCAACTTCAAGATTCATCGGACCATTATATTCACCCTCTAAACCTGTTTGATCGGTGGTGTGAAAATCTACGGGGATTGAGGAGCCTCTCCCCTCAGAAGTACCATCCGGTGAATCACGTGTATTTTCAGAAGCCATAGGGATCTGGCAAAGAAAAATGACAAGTAAGAACAAAGGTAATCATATCGGTTAAGCAAGGAGCTATAATTGAGATGTGAAGAAAGGAAAATACCCCTGATGGTGGATGATCAACGTCAAGGGGAGCATAAGAAGAGATCAGCGGAATCGAATCTTCCTGGTTGAAGGAAGTAAGACGACGAACTTCATCAAGCAACTCTTTTTCTGATAGATCGGCAGCATTAATCCTGGTCTCATCCTTTGGACCTGAGTACAACCACATCGGGTGAACTCTGGCCATGACTGGCTGGATTCGGCGCTTCAGGAAAACTGCTGCCACCTCCGTACCAATCATAGTTTGGCCGTCAGCCTCTTTGATTCGAAGGAATTTGGCAAACAATTCTTCGGTTGGGGCCCTTTCGTCGGCTGAGAGGATGTTCTTCCAAGAGTCCTTGGGCTTGGCTTCAGTAACGTCGGCATAGCAGGGGAGTCGACATTCGGATGACGAGGAATCTTTAACGTAAAACCATTTCAACCTCCATCCTTGCACGGACTCTCTCATTGGGAAATTAAAGTAATTAACTTCTGAGCGAGCAACAAAACCTACTCCTCCGGTGACAAAGTACCCATTACTACTGCTATATCTTTTCACATAGAAGATCTTCTTCCACAGCCTGAAATGAGGTTCAATACCCAAAAACGCCTCGCAAAGGGTGATGAACACAGCAACATGGAGAATCGAGTTGGGGGTAAGTTGCCATAGTTGGATTTCATACGTCCGCAAGAGATGGAGGAGGAATCCATGAGTAGGGAGCGAAAGGCCTCGATGAAGAAAAGATAAGAACATCACATAAAATCCAGCAGGAGGATCAGGCCGAGAGATCGCACCTGGAAGGATCACATCTCCCGCGTCGGAGGATATCAATCCTAAGCTTCGGGACCTCTTTTCGTCACGCTTGGTGACGGTTGAAGCTACCCAGTCCCCAGGTTTGACCATCGAGCCCGACGGCGCTGGCGGCGCCGGAGCTGGGGAAGGGGCGCTCGGAGCGCTCCCCTTTGGAAGAGAAGAAGAGGACTTGGCAGCGGCACCTTCGCTGGTGGAGCTAGCAGCGGCGGCGGTATTCTTCTTCTTCACCATCGCGAGATCTGAGGAAGATTGAAACTGTGGCGGCGGCGCAACAATGGCGAAAGAAGGAAGAAGAGGGAGAATGAGGAGATGCTGCGGGAACCGTGGAGAAAATTGAGAAGTTTTTGTCCCTTGGAGATTTTAAGGAGAAATTAAAGTAAGCACGTGGCGCTTGAAGAAGGGAAGGAATTGACGGCCAACTACGCCCACGATTGCGCGAAAATCGAGGAGCCACCTCGGTCGTTACGCGTATAGTGGTCAAGCCCTAAAAACACTGATTGAGCAGGGCTAGGGCTAGCTCGTCATGATGGACCCGTCAAGTCAGCCTGCAGCAGTTACACGTCAGCAATGACGTCATAATTTGGAAGCATTCGAAGGAAACATAAAAAGTCATCGGATAAAGGATTTGAGTCCACGCACGGATTTTGAAGCATCCGTACCTAGACTCGGGGGCTACTCCTATCGGGAGCGCTGACGCGCACCCGATAAAATGAAGACTCGACAGAATGAGCAGTCGAAGGAAGAAGGTTTGAGTCAGCACTCGGTTGCAAAGCGCTCGCACCCGTACACTCGGGGCTATTACTCCCATCGGGAGCTCGTGATGCATACCTGGTAGAAGTTTTTTGCACTCCAGGATCATGCCCGGGGACTTGATTCTGTGTAGGGTAACGGTGTTTTGCCATCGGCAGTTAACCAAACAACAGTTGGGCACGTTACTCATTATCATTTGCATAAATAAAATATATCAGATGACTTATGAAGATCTCGGCAGAGGAAAGAATTCGAGTAGTACAACTTGAGTCTATGCACGGATTGCAAGCATCCGTACCTAGACTCGGGGGCTACTCCCATCGGGAGCGCTGACGCGCACCTGATAAAAAGAAGATGAAGCATAATCAAGATGAACAAGAGCAATGAAGGAGAAGAATGTCGAGAGAAAACATGCATTAGTCTCTACCCGAATTATCTTCGGCTAGACACTCGGGGCTACCGACGTGGGCATTACCCTTCGGGTAACCGATATTGCCCTATCTGGTATTGAAAAATTGGAGGCCCATGAAGATACCTGAAGGCGAGATGGGCCACTAGGTCGGCGCATCAGAAGATCCCTTGACGGGCAAGACAAGGAAGCGAACAAACAAGGAAAGATTGGATCTAAATTATTGTAAACCTAGTCGTCCTCGGTTAGGACCCTTGAGACCTGGCCTCCTATATAAAGGCCAGGAGAGGGGCTGCCGAGGGACACGAACAATCTTAGCAACCTTAGCCAGGAAAAGCTTAGAGCTAGGTAACCCTAGCAACAGCAATCTCGACTAGATCTCAGCCGAACTATTCGGCACCCCATTGTAACCCATTGTCTTCATAATCAAAGAACAGACAGGCAGGACGTAAGGGTTTTACCTCATCGAGGGCCCCGAACCTGGGTAAATCGCTCTCCCCGCTTGTCTGTGAACCGATGTCTCGTGTCAGCCTACAGGATTCCATCAACCCTAAGCCCCTATCGGAGGGCATTGGCGAGGAGTACCCTCGACATAGCACTCAAGCAATTTACTTTGGAATGGCGGAGAAATACCATGTAGTAGGTAGGTATGGTGGACACAAATGGCATAGTGGTTGGCTCAAGGATTTTGGATGCATGAGAAGTATTCCCTCTCGATACAAGGTTTAGGCTAGCAAGGTCATTTGAAACAAACACAAGGATGAACGGTGCAGCAAAACTCACATAAAAGACATATTGAAAACATTATAAGACTCTACACCGTCTTCCTTGTTGTTCAAAACTCAATACTAGAAATTATCTAGACTTTAGAGAGACCAAATATGCAAACCAAATTTTAGCAAGCTCTATGTATTTCTTCATTAATGGGTGCAAAGTATATGATGCAAGAGCTTAAACATGAGCACAACAATTGCCAAGTATCAAATTATTCAAGACATTTTAGAATTACTACATGTAGCATTTCCCGATTCCAACCGTATAACAATTTAACGAAGAAGATTCAACCTTCGCCATGAATACTATGAGTAAAGCCTAAGGACATATTTGTCCATATGCAACAGCGGAGCATGTCTCTCTCCCACACAATGAATGCTAGGATCCATTTTATTCAAACAAAAACAAAAACAAAAACAAAAAAACAAAACGACGCTCCAAGCAAAGTACATAAGATGTGATGGAATAAAAATATAGTTTCAGGGGAGGAACCTGATAATGTTGTCGATGAAGAAGGGGATGCCTTGGGCATCCCCAAGCTTAGACGCTTGAGTCTTCTTAAAATATGCGAGAGGTGAACCACCGGGGCATCCCCAAGCTTAGAGCTTTCACTCTCCTTGATCATATTGTATCATCTCCCTCTCTTGATCCTTGAAAACTTTCTCCACACCAAACTCGAAACAACTCATTAGAGGGTTAGTGCATAATAAAAATTTATATGTTCAGAGGTGACATAATCATTCTTAACACTTCTGGACATTGCATAAAGCTACTGGACATTAATGGATCAAACAAATTCATCCAACATAGCAAAAGAGGCAATGCGAAATAAAAGGCAGAATCTGTCAAAACAGAACAGTTCGTAAAGACGAATTTTAAAGTGGCACCAGACTTGCTCAGATGAAAATGCCCAAATTGAATGAAAGTTGCGTACATATCTGAGGATCACTCACGTAAATTGACATAATTTTCTGAGTTACCTACAGAGAATTAGACTCAGATTCGTGACAGCAAAGAAATCTGTTTCTGCGCAGTAATCCAAATCTAGTATGAACCTTACTATCAAAGACTTTACTTGGCACAACAATGCACAAAACTAAGATAAGGAGAGGTTGCTACAGTAGTAAACAACTTCCAAGACTCAAATATAAAATAAAAGTACTGTAGTAAAAACATGGGTTGTCTCCCATAAGCGCTTTTCTTTAACGCCTTTCAGCTAGGCGCAGAAAGTGTGTATCAAGTGTTATCAAGAGATGAAACATCAACATCATAATTTGTTCTAATAATAGAATCAAAAGGTAACTTCATTCTCTTTCTAGGGAAGTGTTCCATACCTTTCTTGAGAGGAAATTGATATTTGATATTACCTTCCTTCATATCAATGATAGCTCCAACAGTTCGAAGAAAAGGTCTTCCCAATATAATGGGGCAAGATGCATTGCATTCAATATCCAAGACAACAAAATCAACGGGGACAAAGTTATTGTTAACGGTAATGCGAACATTGTCAACTCTCCCCAAAGGTTTCTTTGTAGCATTATCAACAAGATTAACATCCAAATAACAGTTTTTCAATGGTGGCAAGTCAAGCATATCATAAATTTTCTTAGGCATAACAGAAATACTTGCACCAAGATCACATAAAGCATTACAATCAAAATTATTGACCTTCATCTTAATGATGGGCTCCCAACCATCTTCTAGCTTCCTAGGAATAGAAGCTTCACGTTCTAGTTTCTCTTCTCTAGCTTTTATGAGAGCATTTGTAATATGTTTTGTGAAATCCAAGTTTATAGCACTAGCATTAGGACTCTTAGCAGGTTTTTGCAAGAACTTTATAACTTCAGAGATATGGCAATCATCAAAATCCAAACCATTATAATCTAAGGCAATGGGATCATCATCCCCAATGTTGGAAAAAAATTCAGCAGTTTTATCACGAGCAGGTTTCGACAGCTTTAGCAGTTTCTAGCGGTTTTGCAGGCTTTGCATTAGAAGTGGAAATATTGCCAACACCAATTATTTTACCATTGATAGTAGGAGGTGCAGCAACATGTGAATCATTAACATTACTAGTGGTGGTAATAGTCCAAACTTTAGCTACATTATTCTCTTTAGCTAGTTTTTCATTTTCCTCTCTTTCCCACCTAGCATGCAATTCAGCCATCAATCTTATATTCTCATTAATTCTAACTTGGATGGCATTTGCTGTAGTAACAATTTTATTTTCAATATCCTTATTAGGCATAACTTTCAATTTTAAAAGATCAACATCAGAGGCAAGTCTATCAACCTTAGAAGCAAGAATATCAATTTTATCAAGCTTTTCCACAACAGATTTGTTAAAAGCAATTTGTTTACTAATAAATTCTTTAAGCATAGCTTCAAGTCCAGGGGGTGTGTTCCTATTATTGTTGTAAGAATTCCCATAAGAATTACGATAACCGTTACCATTATAATAAGGATATGGCCTATAGTTATTACTAGAATTGTTCCGATAAGCATTGTTGTTGAAATTATTATTTTTAATGTAGTTTACATCAACATGTTCTTCTTGGGCAACCAATGAAGCTAACGGAACATTATTAGGATCAACATTAGTCCTATCATTCACAAGCATAGACATAATAGCATCAATCTTATCACTCAAGGAGGAGGTTTCTTCGACAGAATTTACCTTCTTACCTTGTGGAGCTCTTTCCGTGTGCCATTCAGAGTAATTAATCGTCATATTGTCAAGAAGCTTTGTTGCTTCACCAAGAGTGATGGACATAAAGGTACCTCCAGCAGCTGAATCTAATAGGTTCCGCGATGAAAAGTTCAGTCCTGCATAAAAGGTTTGGATGATCATCCAAGTAGTCAGTCCATGGGTTGGGCAATTTTTAACCAAAGATTTCATTCTTTCCCAAGCTTGTGCAACATGTTCATTATCCAATTGTTTAAAATTCATTATGCTACTTCTCAAAGATATAATTTTAGCAGGGGGATAATATCTACCAATAAAAGCATCCTTGCATTTAGTCCATGAATCAATACTATTCTTAGGCAGAGATAGCAACCAATCTTTAGCTCTTCCTCTTAATGAGAAAGGAAACAATTTTAATTTTATAATATCACCATCTATATCTTTATACTTTTGCATTTCACACAATTCAACAAAATTATTGAGATGGGCAGCAGCATCATCAGAACTAACACCAGAAAATTGCTCTCTCATAACAAGATTCAGTAAATCAGGTTTAATTTCAAAGAATTCTGCTGTAGTAGCAGGTGGAGCAATAGGTGTGCATAAGAAATCATTATTATTTGTGCTAGTAAAGTCACACAACTTAGTATTTTCAGGAGTAGCCATTTTAGCAGTAGTAAATAAAGCAAACTAGATAAAGTAAATGCAAGTAACTAATTTTTTTGTGTTTTTGATATAGAGTGCAAGATAGTAAATAAAGTAAAACTAGCAACTAATTTTTTTGTGTTTTGTTTTAGTGCAGCAAACAAAGTAGTAAATAAAATAAAGCAAGACAAAAACAAAGTAAAGAGATTGGATTGTGGAGACTCCCCTTGCAGCGTGTCTTGATCTCCCCGGCAACGGCGCCAGAAAAAGAGTTGCTGGCGCAAAGTTGACGTGGGAGTTAGAGATCTCTGTGGTGTAACTTTTCTTCAGATCCCCGGCAACGGCGCCAGAAAAAGAGCTTGATGGCGTGTAACACACACGTTCGTTGGGAACCCCAAGAGGAAGGTATGTTGCACACAGTAGCAAGTTTTCCCTCAGAAAGAAACCAAGGTTTATCGAACCAGGAGGAGCCAAGAAGCACGTTGAAGGTTGATGGTGGCGGGATGTAGTGCGGCGCAACACCAGGGATTCCGGCGCCAACGTGGAACCCGCACAACACAACCAAAGTACTTTGCCCCAACGAAACAGTGAGGTTGTCAATCTCACCGGCTTGCTGTAACAAAGGATTAGATGTATAGTGTGGATGATGATTGTTTGCAGAAAATAGTAGAACAAGTATTGCGATGAGATTGTATTCAATGTAAAAGAATGGACCGGGGTCCACAGTTCACTAGAGGTGTCTCTCCCATAAGATAAATAGCATGTTGGGTGAACAAATTACGATCGGGCAATTGACAAATAGAGAGGGCATGACCATGCACATACATGATATGATTAGTATAGTGAGATTTAATTGGGCATTACGACAAAGTACATAGACCGCTATCCAGCATGCATCTATGCCTAAAAAGTCCACCTTCAGGTTATCATCCGAACCCCTTCCAGTATTAAGTTGTAAACAACACACAATTGCATTAAATATGGTGCGTAATGTAATCAATAACTACATCCTTAGACATAGCATCAATGTTTTATCCCTAGTGGCAACAGCACATCCACAACCTTAGAACTTTCTGTCACTGTCCCAGATTTAATGGAGGCATGAACCCACTATCGAGCATAAATACTCCCTCTTGGAGTTAAGAGCAAAAACTTGGCCAGAGCCTCTCACTACAAGAAAAGTTGCCATGGCCGACGAAGTTGAAGTCGCGCCGTGGTTGCTGGTGTACCATGGCCGACGATTTTGGGTCCCTCCGTGGTGCATGTCAAAACTTTTTTTTTCTCGTTTTTGAGGCCACCTAGCCCGACGAAAGCGGCCAAAACGTCGCGTAGGAGGCTGCATTAACGCAAGTTTTCCCTCGCAAGAAACCAAGGTTTACCCGAACCAGAGAGGAGCCAAGAAGCACGTTGAAGGTTGATGGCGGCGGGATGTAGTGCGGCGCAACACCGCAGATTCCTGCGCCAACGTGGAACCCCGCACAACACAACTAAGCTACTTTGCCCCAACGAAACAACAGGAGGCTGCTCAATCTCAACCGCTTGTCGTGAATAAAGGATTAACCGAATTGTGTGGAAGATGATTGTTTGCAGAGAAAACAGAAAAACAAGTATTGCAGCAGATTTGTATTTCAAGATAAAAGAATGGACCGGGGTCCACAGCTCACTAGAGGTGTCTCTCCCATAAGATAAAAGCATGTTGGGTGAACAAATTACAATGGCAATTGACAAATAGAGAGGGCATAACAATGCACATACATGTCATGATAAGTATAGTGAGATTTAATTGGGCACACTATGACAAAGTACATAGACCGCCATCCAATCGCATCTATGCCTAAAAAGTCCACCTTCAGTGTTATCATCCGAACCCTTCCAAAGTATTAAGTTGCAAGCAATGTATAATTGCATTAAGTATGGTGCGTAATGTAATCAACAACTACATCCTTGACATAGCACCAATGTTTTATCCCTAGTGGCAACAAAGACAACACAACCTTAGAACTTTCAGTCACCGTCTCTGTGTCAATGCAGGCATGAACCCACTATCGAGCATAAATACTCCCTCTTGGAGTTAAAAGCAAAATACTTGGCCAGAGCCTCTACTAATAACGGAGAGCATGCAAGATCATAAACAACACATATGTAATAACTTTGATAATTAACATAACATGGTATTCTCTATCCATCGGATCCCGACAAACACAACATAGAGTATTACATAGATAGATGATCTTGATCATGTTAGGCAGCTCACAAGATCCAACA
>NC_061508.1:356432248-356570654 GCF_022539505.1 Lolium rigidum
CCAACAATGAAGCACAATAAGGAGAAGACAACCATCTAGCTACTGCTATGGACCCATAGTCCGAGGGTGAACTACTCACTCATCACTCCGGAGGCGACCATGGCGGTGTAGAGTCCTCCGGGAGATGAATCCCCTCTCCGGCGAGGGTGCCGGAGGAGATCTCCAGAATCCCCCGAGATGGGATCGGTGGCGGCGGCGTCTCGGTAAGGTTTTCCGTATCGTGGTTTTTCGCATCGGGGTTTCGCGACGGAGGCTTTAAGTAGGCGGAAGGGCGAGTCGGGGCACCGACGAGGGGGCCACACCATAGGGCGGCGCGGGCCCCCGGGCCGCGCCGCCATGTGGTGTCGCCACCTCGTGGCCCCACTTCGTATGTTCTTCGGTCTTCCGGAAGCTCCGTGGAAAAATAGGCCCCTAGGTCTTCGTTTCGTCCAATTCCGAGAATATTTCGTTACTAGGATTTACGAAACCAAAAACAGCAGAAAACGGAAGCTGGCACTTCGGCATCTTGTTAATAGGTTAGTTCCGGAAAATGCACGAATATGACATAAAGTGTGCATAAAACATGTAGGTATCATCAATAATATGGCATAGAACATAAGAAATTATCGATACGTCGGAGACGTATCAAGCATCCCCAAGCTTAGTTACGCTCGTCCCGAGCAGGTAAAACGATAACAAAGATAATTTCTGAAGTGATATGCCATCATAACCTTGATCATACTATTTGTAAACATATGTAGTGGATGCAGCGATCAAAACAATGGTAATGATATGAGTAAACAGGTGAATCATAAAGCAAAGACTTTTCATGAATAGTACTTCAAGACAAGCATCAACAAGTCTTGCATAAGAGTTAACTCATAAAGCAATAAATCAAAGTAAAGGTGTTGAAGCAACACAAAGGAAGATTAAGTTTCAGCGGTTGCTTTCAACTTATAACATGTATATCTCATGGATAATTGTCAACATAGAGTAATATAACAAGTACAATATGCAAGTATGTAGGAATCAATGCACGGTTCACACAAGTGTTTGCTTCTTGAGGTGGAGAGAGATAGGTGAACTGACTCAACATAAAAGTAAAGAGAATGGTCCTTCAAAGAGGAAAGCATCGATTGCTATATTTGTGCTAGAGCTTTTATTTTGAAAACATGAAACAATTTTGTCAACGGTAGTAATAAAGCATATGAGTTATGAAAATTATATCTTACAAGTTGCAAGTCTCATGCATAGTATACTAATAGTGCCCGCACCTTGTCCTAATTAACTTGGACTACCGGATCTTTGCAATGCACATGTTTTGACCAAGTGTCACAATGGGGTACCTCCATGTCGCCTGTACAAAGGTCTAAGGAGAAAGCTCGCATTTTGGATTTCTCGCTTTTGATTATTCTCAACTTAGACATCCATACCGGGACAACATGGACAACGAGATAATGGACTCCTCTTTAATGCATAAGCATGTGGCAACAATTATTATTCTCATATGAGATTGAGGATATATGTCCAAACTGAAACTTCCACCATGAATCATGGCTTTAGTTAGCGGCCCAAAGTTCTTCTCTAACAATATGCATGCTCCAACCATGAAGGTGGTAGATCTCTCTTGCTTCGGACAAGACGGACATGCATAGCAACTCACATGATATCCAACAAAGAATAGTTGATGGCGTCCCCGAAACATGGTTATCGCTCAACAAGCAACTTAATAAGAGATAAAGTGCATAAGTACATATTCAATACCACAATAGTTTTTAAGCTATTTGTCCCATGAGCTATATATTGCAAAGGTGAATGATGGAATTTTAAAGGTAGCACTCAAGCAATTTACTTTGGAATGGCGGATAAATACCATGTAGTAGGTAGGTATGGTGGACACAAATGGCATAGTGGTTGGCTCAAGTATTTTGGATGCATGAGAAGTATTCCCTCTCGATACAAGGTTTAGGCTAGCAAGGTTATTTGAAACAAACACAAGGATGAACGGTGCAGCAAAACTCACATAAAAGACATATTGTAAACATTATAAGACTCTACACCGTCTTCCTTGTTGTTCAAAACTCAATACTAGATGTTATCTAGACTCTAGAGAAACCAAATATGCAAACCAAATTAGCAAGCTCTAAGTATTTCTTCATTAATGGGTGCAAAGTATATGATGCAAGAGCTTAAACATGAGCACAACAATTGCCAAGTATCAAATTATCCAAGACATTTTAGAGTTACTACATGTAGCATTTTCCAATTCCAACCATATAACAAATTAACGAAGAAGAAACTTCGCCATGAATACTATGAGTAGAGCCTAAGGACATATTTGTCCATACGCTACAGCGGAGCGTGTCTCTCTCCCATAAAGTGAATGCTAGGATCCATTTTATTCAAACAAAACAAAAACAAAAACAAACTGACGCTCCAAGCAAAGTGCATAAGATGTGACGGAATAAAAATATAGTTTCAGGGGAGGAACCTGATAATGTTGTCGATGAAGAAGGGGATGCCTTGGGCATCCCCAAGCTTAGACACTTGAGTCTTCTTAGAATATGTAGGGGTGAACCACCGGGGCATCCCCAAGCTTAGAGCTTTCACTCTCCTTGATCATATTGCATCATACTCCTCTCTTGATCCTTGAAAACTTCCTCCACACCAAACTCGAAACAACTCATTAGAGGGTTAGTGCATAATAAAAATTCACATGTTCAGAGGTGACACAATCATTCTTAACACTTCTGGACATTGCATAAAGCTACTGGACATTAATGGATCAAAGAAATTCATCCAACATAGCAAAAGAGGCAATGCGAAATAAAAGGCAGAATCTGTCAAAACAGAACAGTCCGTAAAGATGGATTTTATTAGGCCACCAGACTTGCTCAAATGAAAATGCCCAAATTGAATGAAAGTTGCGTACATATCTGAGGATCATGCACGTAAATTGGCTTAATTTTCTGAGCTACCTACAGGGAGGTAGACCCAGATTCGTGACAGCAAAGAAATCTGTAACTGCGCAGTAATCCAAATCTAGTACTTACTTTACTATCAAAGACTTTACTTGGCACAACAAAACATAAAACTAAGATAAGGAGAGGTTGCTACAGTAGTAAACAACTTCCAAGACTCAAATATAAAACAAAGTACTGTAGCAAAATAACACATGGGTTATCTCCCAAGAAGTTCTTTCTTTATAGCCGTTAAGATGGGCTCAGCAGTTTTAATGATGCACTCGCAAGAAATAGTATTTGAAGCAAAAGAGAGCATCAAGAGGCAAATTCAAAGCACATTTAAGTCTAACATGCTTCCTATGCAAAGGAATCTTGTAAATAAACAAGTTCATGAAGAGCAAAGTAACAAGCATAGGAAGATAGAACAAGTGTAGCTTCAAAAATTTCAGCACATAGAGAGGTGTTTTAGTAACATGAAAATTTCTACAACCATATTTTCCTCTCTCATAATAATTTTCAGTAGCATCATGAGCAAACTCAACAATGTAACTATCACATAAAGCATTCTTATCATGAGTCTCATGCATAAAATTATCACTCTCCACGTAAGCATAATCAATTTTATTAGTTGTAGTGGGAGCAAATTCAACAAAGTGGCTATCATCATATATAGGAGGCATATTGTCATCATAAAAGAAAATTTTCTCCTCAATGCTTGGGGGACTAAAAAGATCATGCTCATCAGAGCCAGCTTCCCCAAGCTTAGAATTTTCCATAGCATTAGCAACAATGGTGTTCAAAGCATCCATAGTAATAACATTCCCATTAGCGTGCATATAAAGTTCCATGGGTTTTTTAATTCTCTCTTCAAACACATCATGTCCTAATTCAAGATAAAGTTCATAAAGATCTCTCATATTTTTGTTGTTTTCCATTATGCTTAACTAGTGAAATAAAAACATGCATGATATTAAGTAAAGTAAAACAAGTAACTAATTTTTTTGTGTTTTTGATATAGCAAACAAAGTAGTAAATAAAGTAAAGCTAGCAACTAATTTTTTTGTGTTTCGATATAATGCAGCAAACAAAGTAGTAAATAAAATAAAGCAAGACAAAAACAAAGTAAAGAGATTGAGAAGTGGAGACTCCCCTTGCAGCGTGTCTTGATCTCCCCGGCAACGGCGCCAGAAAATATGCTTGATGGCGTGTATTTCACACGTTCGTTGGGCAACCCCAAGAGGAAGGTATGATGCGCACGGCAGCAAGTTTTCCCTCGAGAAAGAAACCAAGGTTTATCGAACCAGGAGGAGCCAAGAAGCACGTTGAAGGTTGATGGCGGCGGGATGTAGTGCGGCGCAACACCGGAGATTCCGGCGCCAACGTGGAACCTGCACAACACAACCAAAGTACTTTGCCCCAACGAAACGAGTGAGGTTGTCAATCTCACCGGCTTGCTTTGTAACAAAGGATTAACCGTATTGTGTGGAAGATGATTGTTTGCGGAGAAAATAGTAAAAACAAGTATTGCAGCAGATTTGTATTTCGGTATTAAAGAATGGACCGGGGTCCACGAGTTCACTAGAGGTGTCTCTCCCATAAGATAAAAGCATGTTGGGTGAACAAATTGCGGTCGGGCAATTGACAAATAGAGAGGGCATAACAATGCACATACATGACATGATAAGTATAGTGAGATTTAATTGGGCATTACGACAAAGTACATAGACCGCCATCCAAGCTGCATCTATGCCTAAAAAGTCCACCTTCGGGTTATCATCCGAACCCCCTCCGGTATTAAGTTGCAAAGCAACGAGACAATTGCATTAAGTATGGTGCGTAATGTAATCAACAACTACATCCTCGGACATAGCGCCAATGTTTTATCCCTAGTGGCAACAGCACAACACAACCTTAGAACTTTACATCATCTGTCCCAGGTGTCAATGCAGGCATGAACCCACTATCGAGCATAAATACTCCCTCTTGGAGTTAAGAGTAAAAACTTGGCCAGAGCCTCTACTAGTAACGGAGAGCATGCAAGATCATAAACAACACATATGTAATAACTTGATAATTAACATGACATGGTATTCTCTATCCATCGGATCCCGACAAACACAACATATAGAATTACGAGATAGATGATCTTGATCATGTTAGGCAGCTCACAAGATCCAACAATGAAGCACAATAAGGAGAAGACAACCATCTAGCTACGCTATGGACCCATAGTCCAGGGGTGAACTACTCACTCATCACTCCGGAGGCGACCATGGCGGTGTAGAGTCCTCCGGGAGATGAATCCCCTCTCCGGCAGGGTGCCGGAGGAGATCTCCAGAATCCCCCGAGATGGGATCGGTGGCGGCGGCGTCTCAGTAAGGTTTTCCGTATCGTGGTTTTTCGCATCAGGGGTTTCGCGACGGAGGCTTTAAGTAGGCGGAAGGGCAGAGTCGGGGGCCAGACGAGGGGGCCACACCATAGGGCGGCGCGGGCCCCCCGGGCCGCGCCGCCATGTGGTGTCGCCACCTCGTGGCCCCACTTCGTATGTTCTTCGGTCTTCTGGAAGCTCCGTGGAAAAATAGGCCCCTGGGTCTTCGTTTCGTCCAATTCCGATAATATTTCGTTACTAGGATTTCTGAAACCAAAAACAGCAGAAAACAGGAACTGGCACTTCGGCATCTTGTTAATAGGTTAGTTCCAGAAAATGCACGAATATGACATAAAGTGTGCATAAAACATGTAGGCATCATCAATAATATGGCATAGAACATAAGAAATTATCGATACGTCGGAGACGTATCACTGGTCTTATCTACCGGCCTGACAGAGTAGCAAGGTCCAAGACAATGGACGTACGTGGCGAGGCCGATCCCTGCGATCGGCCCCAAAAAATGGAAAGCAAAAATCTCATCTCAAGCATGTCACGTAGCTACAGTAAAAAAAACCAAGATGTGGTAAACCTTCACTAAGCATTGCATTGAAGAAGGAGGCCGATTCTAGCAATCGGCCAAAATTATCCTCACCATGCATTCCGCCTGGGTTCCACGTCGAACTAATGGGCAGCGGTTTTACGTCGGCTGATGAGCTGGAAGAAGTCAACATTGGTCTTAATGGAGCCGACGTTCAAATACATTGCCTCGGTTAGCTACAGAGCCGATATCCGCAGTTACCTGGCAGAATCGGCTCGGGGGGGCACCTAATCAGATGAACATGTGCGATACATGTGCAGTGAAATATTGGGGGCCGATAGAAAAATCGGCCAGTAAAAAAAAAATTTCTCACGATGTACAACCGATGCACAGAAAAATCGGTTTTCAACGGAAGAAAAGGTGATCGATGGTGGCAAGTTTGGCTGGCTCTGTGTGGTGGTTTTCTCAGTTTTGCGTGAGCATAGGTCCATTTGTCTGAACTGTGTGTCCTCACCGCCGTTCTCACCTTGACTAAGGCTCGGGGGGCAGCTGATTTGGTGAATGCTCTGTTTTTAGAAGCCGATTGGGGTTTCATCGGCTAGCCCGCCATCATAACCCTCTTCCAAGGTGGTGAGTTGTCGCAAGAGAAGACCACTAGAGTTGCTGAAAGGAATTGGAAAAGGAAAGCCATCAGGGCCGTTCCTGTTGAGGCAAAAGATAAAGCAAGGCGCTATGTTCGAACAATAAGGAGTGGTTAAGGATCACCTTCAGGACTGAGACCATAGCATGGGCGTTGGATGAGGTTGCTTTGAGTCCGTCGCAGTTACGAACCTGCGCGATTGACATCTGAGGTTCATGTGGCCGTGGGTTTGATCTGTTCAAACGGCGATTTGGGGATTTGAGTTTTGCTCTTTCAGATAAGTCGCAAGTTACCGTTTGAAAAGACGATAGAGCTGGCCTTGCTCGTGTTTTATGGCGAAGGCCGATGCTCTGCCATTGGCTCTTAGTGTGTTGACTCACTTTAATCGGCAAAGTTGGAAAAGGGACAGAATCAGCTGAGAAATGTCTTCTTCATTAATAAGAGAGGATTTTTACAATGAAGAGCCGATTGCTCAAGAAAGGAAGAACGAAAGAAGAGCCGATTGCTCAGGGACTACTAATCCTACATTGCTAATCCTCGCTGGCCTCATCGTCGGCATCGGAGCTGCCGTCGGCGCTACTTCCGGAGAATTCCTCGTCGCTGCTGCCCCAGCCCTCGGCCGGAGCCTCTTCTTCCTCGTCATCATCATCATCCTCGCTGTCCGCCCAAGCACGGAAGCGCTTCGCCGGCGGATACCCGGCGGAAGAGGAGGAATCATCCTCCTCCTCTTCCTCTCCTTCCTCGTCATCGTCATCGTTCTCGCTGTCCGCCCACGCGCGGGAGCGCTTCGCCGGCGGATACCCGGCAGAGGAGGAGGAATCATCCTCCTCCTCTTCCTCCTCTACTTCTTCTTCTTCCTCCTCCTTGTCGGAGGAGGTGGGGTTCGCCCAGGAGTGGAGGTCGTCTTCACTCTCGCTCTTCAGCTCCCCTTCGATGAGGAACTCGAGGTTGTCCTCCCCATCGGTCAGAGGTAAGTCACCTTCTGACCCGCCGAGTGATTGGAAGGAGAGGCCTGAGGAAATAGAGGAAGAAGAAGACATTGCTACAGGGAAAGAGGGTTTTTTGGGTGCTGATGGACAGAACGGAGCAAGGGGATGAAGTGGTGAACTGTTCGGCACGGTTAAATAAAGGGGATATAGCGGAGATTTAATGCCATTACGGTTTCCGAGGAAGTGATGTTAAAGCTATCAAATCGCGCATAGAAGTCGAGAAGGCAAGGCATCATGATGAAGGATACTGCAGCGGTTCTGCTCTGCCACGACATGACCCGACGAAGGAAAAACAGAGTGGTTTTGAAATTATCATTACCAAAACCAGGGGGGCATGTGTTATCACCAGATTTTGGCCAAATCAGGAGATAGGCCGTAAGTGAGATGTGCTTGGAAGATTACACGTGGAGCATCTTTGAAGCGGCCTTACACGAAGAGTTTGGGCTAGATTGCCCGTGTATCTGTATTTTATTAGATCGTGTTTAGAATTAAAAGGTAGAGTTTGGCCCGTGCACGGTTAGGTGCACGCCTGAGTTAGAAAGTCCCCTGGACTATAAATATGTATCTAGGGTTTATGAAATAAACAACAATCACGTTCACAACAAACACAAACCAGGCGCATCGCCACCCCTTGTTTCGAGGGTTTCTTCCGGGTAAGCATCATGCTGCCTAGATTGCATCTTGCGATCTAGGCAGTATACGTTTATTCGTCTACCTTGTGTTACTCGTGCTAAAGCGTTGTTGATGGCGAGTAGCACTACTTATCTTAGGTGTTTTGGGGCTTGCATTGATGCTTTTCTTATGCATATTTGCTTAGCAATGCCGTCCCTCGACACCTAGCTGCCCTTACGCCTATGCGGGTGTAAGGGCAGCATCTTGCTTGTTCGTTGCTTAGTAGATCCGATCTGTTATAGTTGCTCCTTGTTCTTCAAGGATTAGTTTAACATCTGCATGATTAGGCCTTATGCTTTGGGGTTGGAGGATCCGGTAGTGCGTTAGGTGTTGTTTACCGTTCCTATAAGGGATGTTCGGGAATTGACGTAATGTTGGTTTTTAGGCCTCTTCTAGGGATAGTTTTCATCATCTTTCGTATCTGCTAGGCCCAACTACGCGTAGGATGTTCCGGTTATGCGGTGAAAACCCTAAACTGTCGTAGATTGGTTTAGCTTTGTTTTGATCAAGCAGGATCCCCATGTCATTGCAAGTCCAACGTGAACCATGGGGCGATCGGCTCTTTGAGCCGATCCACGAGAGCAACTCGAGAGCCGATAGGGCTCGTATTTAATGTTTACGTGTCTACCATGCGGGAGAATAATCGAAGCAATCTAACACCTTCCTGATCGGGTCTAGGTCGGGTGGCACGCCCTTGCAACCGCCAGGACGTGTGCTGGAAACTTGCGGGACGACGCGAGGTGCCAGGGTCCACTAAGCGGCCTTGGGAGCCTCCCGGCTCTTCGTGTTGCTTAACCACTGCTCGCCGGTGAGTTTTGGCAGGCAACAGAGGCGGAGTCGGAGGGGCGACGAGGCGGTGACATGCTAGGGGGCGCCCCCCCTAGGCCGCGCCGGGCTATCGTCTGGGGGCCCAGTGGCCCCCCTCTGGCGACTCTCGGGTGTTCTGGAAGCTTCGTGGAAAAATAGGATGTTGGGCCTTGATTTCGTCCGATTCCGAGAATATTTCCTTACTAGGATTTCGGAACCAAAAACAGCGAGAAAACGAGGACCGGCCCTTCGGCATCTCGTCAATAGGTTAGTTCCGGAAAATGCATAAATATGACATAAAGTATGCATAAAACATGTAGATAACATCAATAATGTGGCATGGAACATAAGAAATTATCGATACGTCGGAGACGTATCATGCGGCTTGAACCAATTCTTTCGACGGCCAGTAGGACGTTGCATGTGTAATTTCTTCCTATCACAGAGCTTCTCAACATCGACTCTAGCCTTGACATTATCCTTTGACTTCCCGGGAATGTTTAGGCACGTGTGAAATAAGGACTCCGCGACATTCTTTACGGTGTGCATCACATCGATGTTATGGGGAAGTTCGAGGTCCTTGTAATACTGGAGCTTCGTTAAGGCTGCCTCGTGAGTCCAGTTGTGCGTTACACCATATCCCTCAAATTGATGGCCAGCTTCCGATGCCGCCGGCACGAGAGCACGTAGCTCGGCATCAACAGCCTATACCATCGAACTTTGGCACCTCCGTTACTTCATGCACAACTTTGCCTTTCTTGAAGTTCTTTTTGTCTTCTCCGAACGGATGCCTCCGTTTGAGGTACTGCCGATTCGTGTCAAACGCAACATACTTGCGACCCTTATTTAGCCAAAGGAACTCAAGTCGATGCTCGCACACCGGGCATGGCCATTTACCAGCTGTACACCATCCGCATGTTAGGGCGTACCCGGGCATGTCATGCATGGTATACTGCAACCAAACTTTCATGCAGAAGTTTGTCTTCGATGCTCGGTCGTACGTCAACGTCTCGTGGTGCCAAGAGTGGTTCAAATCATTCACAATCGGCTGCATGTAGACACTCAAGTTCTTCCCCGGGTAATGGGGCCCTGGAATGATCAGCGACAGGAACATGGTCTTCCTCGTCATTAGGACTCCGGGAGGGAGATTGAGCGGAATTACAAACACGGGCCAACAACTGTAAGTGGCAGTCGACATACCATATAGATTGAAGCCATCTGTAGCTATCGCAATTCGACATTCCGAGCATCCGTCGCCCTTTGGGGGTATTTTCTATCAAAGTTCTTCCATGCATTGCCATCGGATGGATGTCCCATCTTCGTCCGCCCCGATTGTCCTTTATTCGAGTCCCCATCTTGTGCCACATCATCTGTTTGGCGGTCTCCTCGATCAAGTAAAGCCGCTGGATTCTTTTTATGAATGGGAGATACCGAAGAATCGACTTTGCGATCTTTGATCGCCTCACTCGACCATCCTTTCCCGTTACCTCTTCATACCTAGAGGCCTTACAAATGGGACGAGTACTTGTCCTCCGCAAACTCGTTTCCAGAAGAGAACGCAGCCTTTTGGACAACGAGTCTATCCTTTGATAATCCATGTTGAGCGCCGACATGAGTTGCCTCGTCTCGTGCGGGCTTTTAGGCGGACAATGCCCCTTGGGCAACATGTTACCGGTTGTTCTCAGACTTGCTTCGAATCCGTCACGGGTGGTGTTGTACCGGGTCTTGTCGGCTAGACATTGGGAGATGGCATCGAGCTGAGAAATCGCGGCGCCATCGTACAGAGGCGTCTTAGCAGCGGCTATCATATCATAGAAGGCCTTCGCGGCTGGCTTTGGTTCCTCCGGTTCTGGAGGTTCCTCCGGCTCTGGTGGTTCCTCCCGTGAAGGTGGTGACTCTGGCATGTGGGCATCGACAAGATCATCTAGAAAGTCTCTAACCCCATCATACTCATTGCCATTGAGCCGCTGCCGCATCACCTCACCTCTGTCACGTTCGTGCTCATCAAAGTCGATCTGCGTGACGTAACGAGGCATATACCCATATTGCAGAAGGTGTTTAAACATGTCATCCTTTCCACGACGGTGATGCTTCAAGCAACGATTGCACGGGCAAAGTGGCTGAACCTTCTGTTTTGTACCACGCGCCAACTCCTTCACTAAATGCCAAGTCTTCCTTATCCACTCATCTGTTTTATTAGTCGCACTAACACGGCCGGTGTACATCCATCCATTATCAGCCATCCTCTGCTCTATTGGAAGCCAAACGACAAGCATAGCATTTATATCAAATAGGAAAATGCATCATATTTTAATTTTTTTACTAGGCAAAACGAATGCATCAACCTACATCTCTACTAGGGGGGCTCCTAGCAGCCGCCGGATCCGTAGATTGAGTACGTTCTCCATGCTCTACCCCGGTCCGAGTCAGAATTTCGGCAGCACCTCCCCGCTGCTCTCCCGATACACGTCTCGCCAAAAAGACAAGAGGATGTGCATCCGGAGAACAACGGTGAGGCGCTACCGAAATTCTGACTCGGACCGGAGCAGAGCATGGAGAACGTACCCAACTACGGATCCGCCGACTGTCCCGTAAATGCCGCAAGCGTTACGGTTGAAAATATGCCGACCACTAATGCATATTTATCCGCGTAACGCTTGAGGACGGGAAGTGACACCTAGGTTACGCAACTTGACTTGGAAAATGAATCTAGTGACATAAATAAAATGCGGAGAAGAAGTTGGAAATTTTGCTCACCCTCGGCTGTAGAGGAAGTAGTCGAACAACCGACTGTCGATGTCGGCGACCGTCGAGAAGCGCGTCAAGATCCGGGATCGTCACGCCGGGGTGCTCAAGACGAGGCGGTCACGGCATGGCCTATTACAAATACATATTATTAGAAGAAATTCACATTTGCATTTCTATTTCGATTATTAAACATATCATTTCAATTTCAACTAGACATTTCTATTTCTTTCCAAATGTCCAGTATTCTATTTCTATTGTGACACCAAGTATTTATTCCAAACACAAGGCTTGCAGAGTATAACTAAGAAAACAGCGAAGTACACCCACGGCTTAGACAGATTATATATATCAGAGTTCAAAGACCAACAGGCATCAGTGACAATAGCAGCGCAAGCATTGCCCCTAACTACTAACAGGTTCCTACGTTCTGGTGTCAACTGGACAAATCTGAGCCTCCTTCGGAACGCACAACAAACCATACTTAGAAACCGCTAGATATGCTGTCAGAAGAAGTGCACCTAAACCAATAAAGCTGCGCTAATCACATACACCCAGACAAACAAATATGAGATGGTCACTCCTGTTAGGAGGTTACGGTGATCGGTTCCAGAACTATAATTCATTTTATCTTATAGGGGTAATGCGAAGTACCAGTTATCTCTACCATACACTGCACTTGAGAAACAACAATCTTAGCAAGGGATGTTGCAGGATCAAGTATTGACATACAGTACATGATTTGATGTTACAAATTACAGGGCTAACTTTCCCCAACAAACTACACCACATTTTTGCCTTCTAATTTTCAATCAAACAGGTAAACACGAATGGAGCTTCCCTAGCCATAAACTATACTGCATGTCAGTTTCTAGATTCTAAACAAGAATTCAGTCAAAGAAATTGCTGCCCCATTTCACTGTTAGACAACTACTTCGCCAAACGTGCCTACCCAAACATGCAGAGCATTATGCAAAGCACACGCACGCTAGTCATCATTGATCAGGCAACGAATCATCTACAACTGGAAAATGGATGTTAATTACTTAAGCTACGAATGCTAAAACTAGCATGAAACGTACAGCTGCAAACAGGAGGAGGCAGGGGCGAGGAGGAGGCCGGGGCGGTGGCTTGGGGAGGCGGGTCGGGCCGGCTTGCAGGTGGCGGGTCGGGCTCGGGTGGGGAGGTAGCGGGCCGGGGCGAGGAGGTGGCGGGTGCAAGGAGGAGTGGGGCCGGCGGTGGCTCAGGACCTGCGGCGGCGGCGCGGGGCTCGGGTCGAGACGGGAGGGCGGCGGCGGCTCAGGTGAGGAAGGGGGGCGGCGGCAGATCAGGTGAGGAGGAGGGGCAGCGGCGCGGGGCTCGGGTTAGGAAGGGGGGCGGCGGCGCGGGGTGCAGGTGAGGAGGAGGGGCGGCGGCGCGGGGCTCAGGTGAGGAGGGGGGCGGCGGCTCAGGCGCGGGGCTCGATTTTGGGGATTGAAAAACGCGATGGAGAAAAACGCGATGCCGACCAGGTGAAAAACGCGATGGGATCTACGCCGAGGGCCATCCTCGGCTTACACAGATAGTCACCTACGCCGAGGGCCACCCTCGGCTTAGCCGCCGACCAGGTGGACCCTGCGTTAATGCTAGGGTTTCCCTGGCTACACCGAGGGCTACGGATACGCCTAGGGCAGCCCTCGGCATAGTTTTTTTTTTGTCAATTTTTTTTTGTTTCATTCTATTTTCTAACTATAATATACTAGTATATATTATATTAGGTCCAGATTACCTTTTTTACCACGTCGACATTGAATTGAGTGCGCGGTCTACCCTTTGACCGACCTCCATCGGCGGCGCCCCCGTGACTTTACTCTGCCTTCTTAGGACACATAAAATGACGCCACGCGGCTCCGCTCGATTTTTTGGCTCCGTTTGCTTTGCCAACTGCGCAAAACGGGGCCGCCGGGACATGCGGTATGGCCGTACCGGGCGCGCGCGTGCACCCGTCCGCCAAAGCGCGAAACTGAAAACATTTAGCACATAAAATGACGCGTCCTCGACCTAAAAACATTTTTCCCTCCATTTATTGAGCGAAGGAAAGTGTCGCCCCAGTTCAAATCCGGTCAGTTTCCAGCGGATTAGGCGGGACACCGCAGGAAGCGGGTGGGATTCCCAGATGGCTTCCGCGTGCATATGGCATGTGATAGGTGGTGCGTAGGAGGTATCATACCGCCGCGCGGAGGTCCCGCGCGATACTGAAATGCGCACCATGCAGCTCCTTCACAAAAAAAGCCCTTCCCAGGCACCCCGAAAATGGAAAACCCGTCGCCCGTGGTTCGGATTGGAAATCCGCGACCGGGGCCTTGCTTCCCATCCTAAGGCCCACGCACGTGCCAAATATGGCCTCGTTCCGACAATCTATGTGGTGAAACGGGCCGTTTCCTACTCATTTCCCCTAAAAGCCATAGAACTCCGGACGTGATAGCCCTATTCGTGAAGGGTTTTTCAAGATAATTGCCGTATCCCAGTTCCATCTTTTGCAGTGGTTACTAGGACACATAAAATGATGCCACGCGGCTCCGCTCGATTTTTTGGCTCCGTTTGCTTTGCCAACTGCGCAAAACGGGGCCGCCGGGACATGCGGTATGGCCGTACCGGGCGCGCGCGTTTACCCGTCCGCCAACGCGCGAAACGGAAAACATTTAGCACATAAAATGACACGTCCTAGACCTAAAAACATTTTTCCCTCCATTTATTGAGCGAAGGAAAGTGTCGCCCCAGTTCAAATCCGGTCAGTTTCCAGCGGATTCGGCGGGACACCGCAGGAAGCGGGTGGGATTCCCAGATGGCTTCCGCGCGCATATGGCATGTGATAGGTGGTGCGTAGGAGGTATCATACCGCCGCGCGGAGGTCCCGCGCGATACTGAAATGCGCACCATGCAGCTCCTTCACAAAAAAGCCCTTCCGGCACCCCGAAAATGGAAAAACCGTCGCCCGTGGTTCGGATTGGAAATCCGCGACCGGGGCCTTGCTTCCCATCCTAAGGCCCATGCACGTGCCAAATATGGCCTCGTTCCGACAAACTATGTGGTGAAACGGGCCGTTTCCTACTCATTCCCCTAAAAGCCATAGAACTCCGAACGTGATAGCCCTATTCGTGAAGGGTTTTTCAAGATAATTGTCGTATCCCAGTTCCGTCTTTTGCAGTGGTTACTAGGACACATAAAATGACGCCACGCGGCTCCGCTCGATTTTTTGGCTCCGTTTGCTTTGCCAACTGCGCAAAACGGGGCGCCGGGACATGCGGTATGGCCGCACGGGCGCGCGCGTGCACCCGTCCGCCAACACGCGAAACGGAAAACATTTAGCACATAAAATGACGCGTCCTAGACCTAAAAACATTTTTCCCTCCATTTATTGAGCGAAGGAAAGTGTCGCCCCGGCTCAAATCCGGCCGGCTTCCAGCGGATTCGGCGGGACACCGCAGAAGCGGGTGGGATTCCCGCATGGCTTCCGCGCGCATATGGCATGTGATAGGTGGTGCGTAGGAGGTATCATACCGCCGCGCGGAGGTCCCGCGCGATACCGAAATGCGCACCATGCAGCCTCCTTCACAAAAAGCCCTTCCGGCACCCCGAAAATGGAAAAACCATCGCCCGTGGTTCGGATTGGAAATCCGCGACCTGGGCCTTGCTTCCCATCCTAAGGCCCACGCACGTGCCAAATATGGCCTCGTTCCGACAAACTATGTGGTGAAACGGGCCGTTTCCTTCTCATTTCCCCTAAAAGCCATAGAACTCCGGACGTGATAGCCCTATTCGTGAAGGGTTTTTCAAGATAATTGCCGTATCCCAGTTCCGGCTTTTGCAGTGGTTACTAGGACACATAAAATGACGCCACGCGGCTCCGCTCGATTTTTTTTGGCTCCGTTTGCTTTGCCAACTGCGCAAAACGGGGCCGCCGGGACATGCGGTATGGCCGTACCGGGCGCGCGCGTGCACCCGTCCGCCAACGCGCGAAACGGAAAACATTTAGCACATAAAATGATGCGTCACACTTGTACATATATGTTAGGGGCAGATGCAAGTTTTCCAACAATTCTGACGCTCCGGTGATCTGTATCTTGGGAAACCCTAGGGCGTGGACCCCGCAGATCTACCCCTATAGCTTTCTCCGTGCGAGAGTTTACCAATGTAATTTTTTACTTCTTTTGGTTTATTTAGGACATATGTACATGGAAACCATAGGTTGGGCATACTTTACCATAAAATAGGCTCCATTTGAGCCGTGGCGAGAGTTTCCACATACGTATCCCGGATTTTACCAAGTGTTAGCCCATGTATGCGGAAATCATCAACAACGGTACATCCAAGGTTAGCCAAACCTTACATCACACTTGTACACATATGTTATGGGCATATGCAAGTTTTCCAGCCGATTCCGACGCTCCGATGGTCCGTATCTTGAAAAACCCTAGGGCGGGGACCCCGCGATCTACCCCTATAGCTTTCTCCGTGTGAGGGTTTACCAATGGACTTTTTTACTTGCTTTGGTTTGTTTAGGACATATGTACATGGAAACCATAGGTTGGGCATACTTTACCATAAAATAGGCTCTGTTTGAGCCGTGGCGGGAGTTTCCACATACAGATCCTGGATTTTACCAAGTGCTAGCCCATGTATGCGGAAATCGTCAACGCCGGTACATGCAAGGTTAGCCAAACCTTACATCACACTTGTACATATATGTTAGGGGCAGATGCAAGTTTTCCAACAATTCCGACGCTCCGGTGATCTCGTATCTTGGGAAACCCTAGGGCGGGGACCCCCGGATCTACCCCTATAGCTTTCTCCGTGCGAGAGTTTACCAATGTAATTTTTTACTTGTTTTGGTTTATTTAGGACATATGTACATGGAAACCATAGGTTGGGCATACTTTACCATAAAATAGGCTCCATTTGAGCCGTGGCGGGAGTTTCCACATACAGATCCTGGATTTTACCAAGTGTTAGCCCATGTATGCGGAAATCGTCAACAACGGGTACATCCAAGGTTAGCCAAACCTTACATCACACTTGTACACATATGTTATGGGCATATGCAAGTTTTCCAGACGATTCCGACGATCCGATGGTCTGTATCTTGAAAAACCCTAGGGCGGGGACCCCGCAGATCTACCCCTATAGCTTTCTCCGTGTGAGGGTTTACCAATGGACTTTTTTACTTGCTTTGGTTTGTTTAGGACATATGTACATGGAAACCATAGGTTGGGCATACTTTACCATAAAATAGGCTCTGTTTGAGCCGTGGCGGGAGTTTCCACATACGGATCCCGCATTTCACCAAGTGCTAGCCCATGTATGCGGAAATCGTCAACGCCGGTACATGCAAGGTTAGCCAAACCTTACATCACACTTGTACATATATGTTAGGGGCAGATGCAAGTTTTCCAACAATTCCGACGCTCCGATGATCTGTATCTTGGGAAACCCTAGGGCGGGGACCCCGCAGATCTACCCCTAGGGTTAGGGTTAGGGTTAGAGTTAGGGTTAGCAATGTATGTGGAAACCCTAGGGTTAGGGTTAGGGTTAGAGTTAGGGTTAGGGTTAGAGCTAGGGTTAGAGTTAGGGTTAGGGAAACCGTAGGCGGGGACCCCGCACATCTACCCATATGTACATCGATAGCAAATGTTGGGCCTAGTGGCTCCGGCTGACCCGTCTCGCGAAGAGCGTCACTCGTGGGACCTACATATGCCATCTACCAATTCTTAAAAAATAGAACCATTTTTTACATAATTCATACTAGTAAATAAATAATACAAACATAATATAAAGTAATATAAGAGAGGAAAAAATAAAAAAATAAACCCTACGGCAGGGACCATGCAAATCTACTCCTAGGGTTAGGGTTAGGGTTAGCAATGTACATCGATAGAAGATGTTGAGCCTACTAGCTCCAGTCGACCCGTCTGCGAAGTGCGTCACTCGTGAGACCTAGCTACATATGGCATCTACCATTTTTCCCATTAAAAAATAACCATTTTTACATAACTCATACTACTACATAAATAAATACAAACATAATATAAAGTAAAGGAGAGAGAAGAAAATAGAAAAAAAAACTAAGCCGAGGGTGGCCGTCGGCATAGGTAGGTCATGCACTATGCCGAGGGGCACCCTCGGCGCCTCGCTGACCCCGTAACCGGGCCGTCACACGCGGAGCAAGTGTGCAGTAGACGCAGGCACTACGCCGACGACCGTTTGTACGCCGAGGGTGGCCGTCGGCGTATGATGCTCTACGCCGAGGGCACAACTACGCCGAGGGGCTCGTTGGGCCGCTGCCCTGGACCGGACGTACGTCGACGGCCTCGACATTTGGCCGTACGCCACGGCCGTCGGCGCAGCACGCCATTCCCGTAGTGACATTGCAAAACATGCATTTGGAATGACATTCTTTCAGAAACAGCAAAAACAGATTCACAGACCCTAGCAAAGGATTCACGCTATCCCATAGCAGAAATGTTTTATTATATCACCTTCACTCAAAGATATGGCTTGAAGTAGGTTTGCCTTTTTTTTCTTTCTAGTCTGTTCCACTTTATTCCTGTAAACGTTGAGGCAATCCTCCTCCAGTTGCAATAGCACACTGTCCCGTTCAAGTTCATCGATCCTAACCAATTTCTCTCCATAGTTCTTACAACAACAGATCCAATATTTAGACAATTCTAATAAAAATTTATGTAAAAAGAAACAAAAGAAGTAGGGACAAACATGACACCTGGCTTAAGTACATACCAAGACATAAATAAATGCAAAAAAAAGGAAATTGTAGGCAAAAGTTTGCCAGAATCATAACTACATCCCAGCGAACCAGAGTGAGTAGGAAGAAATGATATGAGTCTACATCATGAAAAAGTTAATCAACGGTGAACACAGAGAAAACGAATGGGCATAAAGATTGAACTATGGTGCAATACTTGGATTGCAGCAAGATCTTCCAAATTCACAAAACACACAAGCAGATCACTCAATACCTTCGTGACTTCATCCCTATATGACAATATAAATGCAAACACATGGTAATGATAATCAACAAACAACTCTTTGCGGGCAAATCAAATCGACTGATTATTATCTTGAAGATGGGTGACTTGATAGCCACTTCCAGCTCCATCTTCACGACAGAAACCACAAAGGGTTCAGCCTGGTGGTATGGTGAGTAGGCAATTTGTTGCTGCCAGTGATCCATGGCCTCAAGGTGCGGTGCACGACCAGAGAAGCCTCCGCTGCTGCCTGATGGCTGTATCAGGCCGCTGAAGTTCTCTAGATTGTGTCCAGGCATCAGTATTACTCCGCATTCATCTGCGCATAATCAGAGAGCACAATCGTTATCGGCAAATCATGTAATAAAACTAAAAAATGTATGGAACCATGAAAACAATTAGAGCTCACAAACCTGCATACCCACATAGACTAAGGAGCAGATGAATAGAAGGGGAAAATAATATTGCCAGAGAGCACTAACCTGCTGGTCGATTCTAGTCATCATCGTCGGCATCATCCGCCGATCCAAAGTGTGCTCGACTTGAATCAAAGCTGATGCAGGCGATCTTGATGAAAAACGCACAAAGGAGCTCGACCGGGCTCCTTGGCAGGGCCGGCGCCGCCTAGGCTGCGTCCGCGACTTAGGGATCTGATGTGGTGGAGGACGCGTCAGATTTTGGAGCTCTAGGATGGGAATCCCCTCCAACTCGTCCTTGTCCCAGAAATCCAATGATGAAGTGGGATTCGGAGGCACGGGATTGTGGTGGTCAATGGAGGCGAAGGGGAGGATATGGGTGGCGGGATCAGCGCAGACAGGAGGTGAACGTCGAGGCGGAGCATCTCATCGACATTGTCGCCGTACGCGAGGTCGGCGGCTGTGCCATGGAGGAGCTCTCTCCTCGCCATCGCCGCCAGACGTGTGCTCGGCAGCTGTGTCGTGGAGGATCTCGTCCGTATTGAAGCCATCATGTTGAGGTGGAGAGGGGAGAAGAAAAAAATCTACAAAACATGAGCCGATTGGGGACTTGGAGAGCTATTAAGGGAAGGCGTGCGGGGAGACAAAACAAAGCGGTGCCAGAGGCCACCAGTCCACCACCACATGTCTAGGCCCCACCATAGAACAATAATTCTATGTCCACCGAGGCCCAAAGAAAACACAGCACGCACCAACGGAAAGGGACAACAAAAAAATGCAAGGGAACACCAGATATGCACACAGGAAAAGCACATTGGAAATCAACCAGAAAACCATATTCGTTTCAGCTACAGGTTAATCCGAAAAAAAGTCCAAAACTCTGAGAAAAAACGAAGCTGTTGAGGATTAATATAGTAGTTATTGGTGCCAACCCCCTAATCCCTGACATGGAATCCTTGCTCCTCCCCCACCCCCATAATCCATGTCCTTGATTTGTTCTCCTGTGCCGGCGGCGCAGACCTCACGAGCGACGGCGCCGTGGAACACGAGAAGGACACCCCGGCCTCCCCTGGACTCGCACGCCCCGGCTCCCATGTCCATTCAATCACCAACGCCGACGAGCTCCACCGCATCTACCTTCGCAAGCCGTGACCTCGGCGGGAGACACACGGAGAGTTACCCTTCTCGTGGATCTGGGCTGCACATGCCTTGATCTGGGACTCTCCAAGTTTATAAATTTCTGGATTTGTCTTTGTTTCTTTCTAGTTTCTTTGTCAATTTTCTAGGGATTTCTCCCAGATCAGAAATTCTTAGGGGTTTTCTTACATTTATTTTGATGTTATACCCAGATTGATTGAATCTTGTATGAAACTGTGCTGAATCATGAAATTTTTTATGGATCTTGTACGGTTCTTCCTTGTTTCGTTGATGTTTTTTAACAAAAATGTTCACACATATATGGATTTTCAGAAAGATCTATTTATATGTGTTTGAATATGTGTTGAAACTTTGCTATAAAGCCTTTGGAAACTAATAGAATATAATTTTTTCACTTTGTGCTAATAAAAAAATAACGATTTTTTTTTCTAAAACCTGAAATGGATACCAATCCATTAACATGAAGTGTATATGAATCTCACTTGAATTTTGTTTTAATCATATGGGAATTTCTTAATTTTCTCTGAAATTAATGTTCCGAAATTATTTCCAAGTTATATGTGATAAGGAAAAAAAAATTAATTTCCTTTGTTCGTTAATTTTTATCTGCCTTGGTTCATACAGTCTACTATAAATGTTTGCCTTGGTTCATAAAAGTCTCACACTCTAGATTTTATTTCCGTGAGTTTATTTTGTAAGATGAACACATTGCATACAAAAATAAGCTGCTGTGGCATCATACAAATGTTCTATTTTGGTGCGTTCATGACTTTTTCGCTAAAAATATACTAAGAAAAATGCAATGAGAGCAAAAATATTGTTCAAATTTTCCATGATAATGTGTTTAAGCAATCGCAGCCAGAAGTTGAAAAGGAGAAACATTGGGATATGTTCTGCAAAATAAAAAGGATCTCCCAAGGCAAACGGTAGTTAATGTAGGGACTTGGCTGTAAATTATACTGCACGAATCTGAAAGCAAATGAAGGGAATAGAGCGTTGTGATAAGACCGAGACGTCCATAAGTATGTGGAGTTGCTTTTTTGGCCTGAACATGCAACTGCAAGTGTCTCCATTGCTTATAGTGGGAGTTTGTAGTGTTGACGATTTTTTTTTTTACTACATACTTCCTCCGCCCCACTAAAAGTGTCCCAACTTTATCAAGATTTTGATGTAGCTACCTACTACCTCCATCCCAAGGCCCAAGGCTAAATAGTGTCAAGATACATTTAAGTTTTGACAAAGTTAAGACACTTTTGGTGAAAAGGAGGGAGTACGTTATTTCGACATGGTGCAACCGCGTCATAGATGTTTCATGCTACAAATGCGCTTTTGCATCTGTGTTTTTCAAATTTGGTTTACAATGCTTTTCATATTGCGCTGCAATCTTTTCTTTAAATGATTGTTGCAATGGATTGAGATTTAATGCATGATATAATCTTGTTGTTGCATGCATGGACATGAAATATTGCATAAATACACACAATGGATAAGCAATTCAGCTGGCACGGGAGGTGCTCAATCGGAGCTCGCTCCGCCCAGCGTACGTCCCTCTTCATCGATCTGCCTTATGTACAAGGAGACACAACGTTTTTTTTTTCCAAGCAAGCCCACAACGTTGTACACTACTTGTACCAAATTTCTCCAAACATATGTACATATGTGGAAAGGACAAATACTCTGCTGCACAAATTAATCGTACCTAGCGTATTCACAAACATTTCCACAGGCGCGCGCGCTCTATTTCCCATCGGCGTCGCGCTGAAGGTACCTGAGCACCTCGTCGGGCGGCACGCCACGCCACACCCGCGGCCGTGTCACGCCGTGCCCAAGCTTCGCGAACCCGTGTGCCACCCTGTTCCCTGCCCGGCGAACGTGAGACACGGCCATGCCGCCGTCGTCGAGCAGCGGGAGCAGCGCGGCGATCTCCTCGCACTGCCTCAGGTCCTCCTCCGCTCTGATCGACACGCGGTTCCGCACGACGTCCACCACCGTCTTGGCGTCGCCCTCGATGGAGATGTTGAGCCAGCCGTTCTCCAGCGCCAGCTCGAGGCCGCGCCGGAGCGCGGCGAGCTCGGCCACAGAGCTGGTGGCCTTGCCGATTCGCTCCGCGTATCCCAGCACGAACCCGCCCTCGTGGTCCCGGTACACGCCGCCGATACTCGCCCTCCGGGACGTGTGCTTGGAGGAACCGTCGAAGTTGAGCTTCAGCCGCCCCGCATCCGGCTTCCTCCATGTGTTCGCAGACTCGCCGGTGTGAATGCTCCGCCGCCCGCTTCCTCCGACGGGCGCGACGGGTGCCTTGCCGGCGAGGAAGAGGCGGGCAGATACGGGGATACCCTGCAGCATCATGCTCAGAGGTCGAAGTTGCACGCGCAGCATGGTTGCCGAGACAATGCGCGATGATCTTGACGTGTATTTAGTCCGTGCATGCATGCACTTGCTTGAAGCTAATGCTCACGTAGCATGCATGAATTGGAGAACACTACCACTTCTTCTAGCTAGCGTAGAATGGCGATTGGCCAGGTCAATGGGGGAGGAGGAGATGGTACGAAATGGAAGAAGAATTTGCAGATCGAAGCCAAGTATCTGAAATGGTTTAGGGTGCGAGCTAAGTATTATGCCAAGGTTGGGGCGAGGAGGAGGGTATATGTGCGTGCCTTGTTAAGTCGTTTCCCTAAATTGCCTATCGAGAAAGCAACCGCACGTTGCTTACAACCTCAAAATTAGTGAGTGCCAGCGGAACTTGGCTTAAAATCAAGACCCAAGTCCCCATAATCTCCATGCTTGTAGCGTGGGGCGAGCTGTCATTACGCATGCAAGTCGTGACTTGTGCTAACTGTTAACTGCCGTGAAGAATATTCTGCAGCAAAATATAGAATCACTTCGGCCAAATGATTTTTCTTTGGTAAAAAAATGGGATCACTGCCACGTACTGCCAGAAAAAGAAAGAGGGTAACTGTCCCTTTTTGGAAGACTGGTCTCTTGTAGACTCATGCTGTCAAAAATGCCTCAAAGTTTATTTTTATTCTAGAAATTAGACTAGAAAAAATATCTACTCATATTTATGTGGAATAATCTAAACCTTAGGTAAAAAAGATATTAATCACAAAATGTACATACCCGTATGTGCTCATGAGTCACGACTCAGCTTCATAAAAGTTAAAATATCCATTTCAGCCTTGTTTTTGAACTTAGTCCGTCCATTATTTGGTATTTTCATGTGTCTTACAATCCTCTATTTTGCATCATTAAATTTTTCAGATTCTTTTTAATTATCTTCCCGTTGTTTCTCAATCCTACAATTCAAGAAGACCCTAAGGTCTTGTTTGCTAGAGTTTTTTGAGAATTAGTGGGATAATCCCACCAAAAACTAAATTCTCACTTATTTCTAAAAGCATGTTTGGTCCTACCTCTGTTTTTCGAGGCGAATTTTAACCAATAATTAATCATCACATGTCATCCCAAAATATATGACCGGATGCACATTTCAAAAAAAAAAAACTTTCCGATGATATAATTTTGGATGAGTTATAAATTATATTTAATTGACTAAATTATTAGTTAAGTTTTGATACGGAAAACGTAGTAGCCTTGTATCTATGAACGGGGGAGTACTAGAGTATTGGGCTAGTTTGATCCCTCAGTTATGAAATAGTCTATATTCTAGTCTAATATTTGTTCTGAAATAATTTATATTCTAGTTTTTTGTCAACAACAACACTCAAAATGAAATTGTTTTGCTCTGTTTATTGGAATGTGTTATTTTTAATGTATCTTAGATTAATTAAAATGAGGAATAAATTATAACGGAGGGAATGTGTATAAAAACAACCGCATCTGGCAAGCCGGAAAAACTTAGTGAAGAATACGTGCTCACCTTCCTACCTCTAGGCTGCAGAGAAAAGGGAAAAATAAATTATGCTTCTAAAAATAGTTTCTTTTTTTGGTTTATAGGTGTAGATGTATCCATTGTGTAAAATGTATATCTTAAAATGTTTGACAATTTTGGAACAGAATATTTGGATCTATATTTAGACAGTATATGTCTGCACACAAAGGTTCCTGAAAATGACGATATTTTTCTAACATGTGCAAAAGGAAAATAATTTTGGTGCTCCAACATAGCTTTTTACGAGATATATATTTATGTTTTTTAAATATGCGACATACATTGTTTTTTTCGCAAATCTTTATGTACAAACATAGATTATCTTGGTGTACACCTGTAAATTTCTTGCGGTTATTTTGAACATTTTCAAATGCATTTTAAAATATTTTATTGATGGATATTTTGAACATTTTCAAATGCATTTTAAAATATTTTGTTGATATAGGCGAATCTAGACTAACCAAAACACCATGTCCGGAATCCTCCAGTGTATTTGTTTGCGATGGAAGAAGGTTGCGCCATTCGCTCTCCCATGGGCCGCGTTCACCATATAGCCATACATGTATAGGCGGTCCTATGCATCGGTTCTTGTGGCTCCAAAGGGAGACACCGCACGTAGCACGTCGTGGGCCGGACCATCATCGCCCCTTAACTTTTTTTTGGTTGTCTTCGTCATTTCCATTTCTCAACGTTGGAGGATTCCGGTGGCCACTGGAATCCTCCTCCTCGTCAACCCACCCACCCGCAGCCGGCCTAACCGCCGGCTCTCGCCACCCGTGGCCGCCATCGTTGCCACTATACCTCGCTGCCCTACCTTGCCCTCGCGCGCCATAGCCACCGTTCCCCATCCCTCTAAACCCCCCTTTCTTCGACACAGGGGAGACCACCACCCTCACCCCTAATCCTAAGTCTAACCGCCCACCTTCATCCCTGCACCCCCAACCCTAGGTAGTAGAGCTCGGCTGCCACCTCGATCCACCCTCGCAAGCTCCGTTAGAAAATATTAAAAGTAGAAAATGTTTAAATTTTAAAAATATTTGAAGTTAAAAAAATATTCAAATTTAACAATTATTCATATGTTTAAAATGTTGAAAATTAAAAATACTTGAATTTGTTCAAATTTGAAAAATCTTCAAAGTAAAAAAAAAATTTCAAATTTAAAAAGGTATGCTCAAATTTTAAAAATTCTGAATTTTCAGTCATAAAGAAAAAAAGAAAAAAGGCAGAAAAACAAAAAACCACAAAACCGGTGAAAGAACCAAAGGAAAACGGAAAAAACGAGAAAACCGAAAAGACCATAGACAACCCTAAAATGGGCCGCTGCTCAACTACCGCTAACGTGCGAGCGTGCGTTAATACCCCACGCCGCTGGGCGATAAATAGGTTTTACCTTTGCGTACGGCTATTGCACATTGTCCTGATGCCCATTTCAATTGGGCCGGACCATGCTGACCAGTCTTCGTGATCCGCTCAGCCCACCTCAGAGAGGCGTGGCGGCACGGCTCTGCTACCATCATATGTTCAGAGACGCACGCACGCACCACCAAAACGCCGCTCCCCGCCGCCGCGACCGCCAATGGAGACTGCCGCCGTGCCCGTGTCCAGATCGCCCTGCCGCGCCGCGCTCCCCTCCTCCTTGGCGCCCGGCCAGAGCCGCGTCGCGCTCGCCCGCCGGGCCGCGCCGATGCAGCGCCTCGTCACGCGCCGATCGGCTGCTGCCGACGACAATGCGGCAGCGGAGGAGCTCCCTATCGAGAAAAGTTCGTTCGTCCTCCTCCTCTTCGTCCACCCCTTCCCTTTGTGCCCCGCCTGCAACCTTCTTCCGTCGTTGCTTGCTCAGATTGAAATTGAGAACCTGTTGTCCTGATTGATTCCTGGCTGTTCGGTTGTGCGCTTGCAGAGTTCACTGCCTTCCCGGCCGTCATGGACATCAACAAGATCCACGAGATCCTGCCCCACAGGTGAATGGCCAACTTGCTGCTGACACCACCGTTTTATGATGCTGTTGGAGTCTTGCTTGCAGCATATGTTTTGTTGTTAATGCATGCGCTTAATTCAAGTCGCTTGCAAGATGCCAGCATTGCGTTTATGCGGTCCACACCACAAGGCCGCAACTTGAGCTATATGAGTATTCCCCAGAACTTAACCTGGCGGGTGAGAGGCGTGCATAGCATCACAATGCAACTCTTGACAAGGGATTCAGCTTGTGTTGTTATGGGTGTCCGCGACACATTGTAAGGAACTAATTTAATATAAGTTAGGACGAATCCGCGCGCCATGGATCTTTTCAGATGTTGATCCGCTGCATTGTAGATCTGTTATTATTGATATCTCCCCTGCCATCACAAAATATAATTTTTTTGGACATTCTCATGGTGTCATGGTCTCCCAAAACAACATTGAGTTGTTTGTAATTCATTTTAATGGCTAATGAAATTATATTATTATCAGCACTTGTTTCAAGAATAATCTTTTCTAAGGCTGATCTATATGCGCATCAAGTTACTGTTGGCAAAGGCAAAACTATCGTAGTGTGACTCCATGTCTTGGACATCACCTTTTTTATTCAATGTAGCGCGATTTGTTTTTGGCGATTTCACAGTATATGTGCAAGGTAAAAGCATTATATGGTTGTCATGATGTGGCTTGCTACCTGAGAGGGAAAATGCTTCATGAGTAGTATGCAGTTGTTTGTTCTTCTAACTTACTATGAATTTTGATCTGCATGTTAGGTTCCCGTTCCTTTTCGTAGATAAAGTGATCGAGTACAAGGCGGGAGACTACGCTGTTGCGATCAAGAATGTAACGATAAACGACAACTTTTTCTGTGGGCATTTCCCAGGCCGGCCCATAATGCCTGGTGTTCTCATGGTTGAGGTACGCTCTGAGTCTCTGTAAAGCTGAATTCCTGTCCCTGCAGAATGTAATAATATTGTCTAATCTCTGGATTTACTATGTCTGAAGGGGTAAACTAAATTGTCTTTACATCACGCATTTCAGTGTGTAGGTAGATCCGTATCTAGACAAAAACAAGTCACTTATTTCCGAACAGAGGTTGTAGTATTTGTTTAATGCATAACCCTACAACTTAGTACGCAGCTAGCTTATTCAATTTTAATTTACTTCTTACTGTCCAAGTATAGCATGGTGTATCTTCATAATTTATTTTTTTGTATCTATCCAGATGACTATATCCCAGTTCAACAGTTTTCTTAATGTATGTTTTGCAAATGTTCAGACGTGTATACTTTATTGAAGTTAGTGAGGAAACTGCCATTTTGTAATCATTTTACTGCATACAATGGTTAGAGAAGTGCATACAATGGTTTGTGCTACTCAATTTATAATAACATTTATTTGAACTGAATAATATTTTGCATTCCGATCTGAACCAATACATGTTGATATGTACAGTTGTCTCAGGAGTATAGTGTTGGATTCTGCTGTGGCTAGATCTTCAATAGCTAACTCTAAAAATTATTATTGCTGTTCTAGAATCAAAATGTTTCTTAATTGCCCTCATATGGGAGACTTCTACCTTTATATACAGGCTATGGCGCAGGTTGGAGGGATTGTGATGTTGCAACCTGAAGTTGGTGGATCATCACAAAACAATTTCTATTTCGCAGCGATAGACAAAGTGAGGTTCCGCAAGCCAGTACTTCCTGGGGATACTTTGGTCATGAGAATGACGCTAGCTAATCCTCAGAAGAGATTTGGGTTTGCAAAGATGGAAGGGAAAGCTTACGTGGATGGTAACATAGTATGTGAGGGGGAATTCCTCCTTAAGAGCGCGGCAGTTCAACACAAAGAGACCTAGCAGTGTTGTGGGAATTGAGTCTTGATTAGGATCATGCCAGCTTCATTTGTTTCGAGAATCGAGTCATGAACTGAACTTGCAGCATGTGAGGCAGCGATCTGTTACATTAGGTTAGTCGTGTAATGCACCACATTTTGTAGTTTGGCCTTTTGGGGCTGAGGCAAAGCTGTGTTGCTGCTGTAATACAAGGTTACATTTTTTTTTTCGATAAAGGGCGCTTTCATTACTTTTAAAAGTAGTACACCCGGCCTGTGCATAACAAGATGCACACAACCGCACACTCACAAAGTATCATAGTAGCACACACACAAGGAATATAAAAAACCCAACACTGAAGGACTAAAGCATGGAAGGACAGCTAAGACACAGAGGACTCTATCCTTAGATTACGCCGTCATCTATGTTGGAAAAAAATATCCTTCGCCACATCCTCCAACCGTGGAAAAAATACAAGGTTACATACAGTCTCTTCTATAGTTGTTTGGTGGAATAAGCTGTTTTTGTTCCATTGTTCTCGGCGAGTTTCACCTTCTATAGAGGTTTTTTGTGCTAATAACAGTTCTAGTTTGTACATATTGTAGCTGCCATCCAGCCATGTGAGAAGCTATCAAGAATAGTTAGGCCATGGTCTGCTTTTGAACTGTGACGTGAAGTTGCACTTTCGTCAAAAATATGTGGCTGGACATGGGTGCTGCTAAACCTGATAACAGGACAATAGTAGTACCGATTATCATTTGACCCCTCTGCTGCAGACCTGCAGTGAGTCTTTATTTTACCTTGATTAACGAGCAAATTAATCATCAACGTGCAGAACGTCAACTAGGATTAATCAATAGTACGTGTGTGTAGTACATCACATGCATGGTTAAATTACTTGTCGATTCGAGCCGTTACATCAGAATCCAAAGTCATCTTGCTTCAGTAATCACTAGTCAACTCTCCGTTCCTGGACACCACCACTACAGGGAAAAATCCTGCCAAAATTAGGCCATAAGCCCATAATAACTACCAAGTGAGTTGAGTATTATCTTGAGTTCGTCTGGAGGAAGATGACGGACCTTGCGGTGCCTATGAGTTTGAAGAGGAAGGATGTCGAGGTAGTGGACGAGCATGGATTCTCTATCTTCCTTGATCCTAAGAGGATCAAATTACAGGTATGGTATGGTAAATGGTGTTCCTCTGTAGTCTGTAGAATATAGTGCGGTTTTGTTACATGAAGTTTTCTAGTTATAAACTGGTCGCAGCTGAGCTAAATTAGAATGTGAATATGTCAAGCATGCACAGAACATGTCAAGATTTTCGCACCCTAGTTTGTATGAGACGCCAAATTAGGAGCTAGCAGTAATTGACCTAAATTACTGGAAGTCGATCTCAAAAAAAAAAACTGGAAGTATTCAACAGCGGTAACAACATATGAGATGGACAATCATACCAAGAACTTCTTGGCCTTACTACCCAACGGCTGATCAAGCCAACTTCCTAACTCCAGATCATAATGAAAATATCTGACCATCCACACAAGATTAACCCAGTTCAATTCATTGTTAGGTTGCACCAGTTATAGACCAATTCATGGTTAGGTTGCACTGATGATTTTGTGTTGCTAGGATGTCAAGATTCAAAACATGATGGAAGAGGACGAACCATTGATACGTGCTACTGCCCCAACCCTTTTCCATGATCAGGTGGACATTCTGTCCGGGGGTAAATCTCCAGAGCCACCGTCCAAGTTCAGGGAAGCTCAAAACACCATGGCAGCGCCAATGGAGGTTGTGGCGGAGACCCTGCAGCAGCAGCCGTGCCAGAATGCTCACTTATTTTCAGGTTAGCAAAAGTCATGTCAACTGTCAACAAAAAATGCAATATGCCATCAAATCTTTCACTCCCTTTTTTTTTGCCAAGTGAATGCTAAATATCCTGCCGATTACAGGTTTCTTCTGAGTGGCACTCTGCTGGATTTTGTGGACTTGTATTTGTGGTGTAATCCTGTGGCCAGCATACATAGAGCGTGTCCGTCCGTTTCATGCTGTTGCAGTGTAATGCTAATCTTTTGCCGTCACCTAGACCAGCGCATGTTGCTGATCAAAATATGCTGTTGCATTTTAAGCGTATCAATTTTATCTGCAGATTTGATTGTGAACTATGATCCTGTAAATAACATTGGCTACCTTTTGCTGTCTTTTTACCATGATGAAGCATCTATCAAGAACGTGGCCTGATAATAGCAGCCAATACAATGTTGTTGAATGCATGAAGACAACAACAATCTAATTAGTTAACGTACTTAAGCAACCATCATACATATTCATAGTTCAGCAAAAACAAAGAAATTTCAACTCTAGTGCATCATATCCTTATAAGAAGTTAAGACACAAGAATTGGTGAACAAGGAAAGCTAGAACAAACCTTCTCGAGTAAACAGAAAAAAAGTTAGACAATGATGGATCATTGCTACTCCATCCGCTCCATAAAGGATGCCTCGGATTTCTCAAAATTTAGATGCTTCTAGATACATCTAAATTTGCACAACATTAAGACATCCTTTATGGAACGGAAAGTGTAGGTTTTTTTGTCTCAGTAATATATACTTTCAAGTAATAACATAGATGTATATAACAATGGTTTGCTAAAGGTATTCATCCAAGAATATATCTCATTCAGGGATAACAAATTAAAAAAGAAACGCGTATGAGAATTCTTGATGTTAAGTAGACATTCCAGCTGGAAAATGCAACAAAGAAGAATGGGGCAGTCTTATCACTTAATTCATTGAGCTGATTACCTCTGCCTAATGGCTCCAAGTTATCACAATTCACTGAATAAAACAGCCTCATCTAGTAGGAACTAGAAACTACTGAAGCGGGACTTGGCGTGACAATTCCAGATATTCGTCCCTAACAGAAATCGAACTCTGGTCGTTGGATGGGCCGCTGCGACTCCGACCACTAACAATTCACAAACTATTTCAATTAAACTATTGTGATTTTGCAATGATTGACTAAATATTACTCCCTCCGTTTTGGCACAAAAATTAAGAAACATACATTGAGGACAAGTTACACGAGTTTTGAGCAAGAATATTACCCCTGAATTGTTGCTTTGAGAAAATAGATGAGTTTGCATGAGCTAAGAAAATATAATCGAATCCATAAATATATGTCCAAATAAGTGGTTCTACGCAACACACCTTATATTTTGGAGCTTTTTTCTGAAAAACTATACACCTTATATCAAGGAACGGAGGGAGTATATGAAAAAATCACGGTCAAAGCTCAAATATGAATAGTTAAATTAGGTCTTGTTTATGACATGATTGAAGAGGACGAATAATTGGCATGTGCTAGTGCGCCAACCATTTTTCATGACAAGGTGGGCATTCTACACGGGGTTAAATCACCAGAGCCACCTTCCAAGTTCAGGGGAGCTCAAGACACCGTCACGGCGCCAATGAAGGTTGTGGCGGAGACCCATTAGTACTAGCCGTGCCAAAATGCTCATTTTTTTTCAGGCTAGCGAAGATCATGTCTGTCGAGAAAAATTGCAATATGCCTTCAAATCTTGCATTCGTACTTTTTTTTGTTTTGCCAAGTGAATGCAAAATATCCTGCCGATTTCAGGTTTCAACCGAGTGGCACTCTGTTGGACATTATGGATTTGTGGATTGGTGGTGTAAGCCCGTGACCAGGATAGGTAGAGCATGTTTTTGTAGTTTGGTGGAAACGATGACCTTGTTCTCAGTCTCGGGTTCATGTTATATTAGCGAGGAAGCTCCATCGTATAAAGGGGGAAGATACCGATTGGAGTACTACCCCATATGGGTACCATACCTAGCAATACACGAGAGCTCTCGTTTCTTTCAGTTTTTTTTTTGTTTTCTGTTTTGTTTTTTTTTCTAACTGGTCCTCTTTTTTTTGCTGCCGGTTCTTATTTTCTGTTCAGATTTTTAAAAAGTGTTCAAAATTTAAAAATACTTATTTAGAAAATGTATATATTTAAAACTTGTTCAAATTGCAAAAATATCTAGATTTTGAAAATTATTGAAATTACAAAAAAAATAAAAAAATAAAAATTTATAAATATTCAGATATTAAAAATTCAGATTTATAAATATTTAGATTTCGAAAATGTTTAGATTGACTGACGATAGAGATTCACCAAATACTATATAGTATTATCCCCACTAATTCACACAAACACTGTAGTATCAAATAAGACCTAAGAGTGAAAAGGAAGGAACCGGCTGCGCCCTTCGACATCCGCATCGGAGGTTTTGCTCCCTGTGATCAATTCATGACCGGTGGTTGGTGGACATGGTCACTAGTCTACGGCTGCGGCTGCGTCGGTGTGCTGGACGATGGAGGTTTCTGCCTGTGGTGGATAGTCCTAAGCGGCATAATCTTCCAATTCACCAACAGCGCCGTGTCCCGTATTTTTCGTTTTACGATTACTAAATCGTTTTTTTTCATTTCACGTCATCCTTAGTAAATCGATTTTTATAGTGAGTATGACGTGTTGCAATCCAAGGGGGGGCCTCAGGAATCCTCAGTAAATGGATTTTATACTGACGATGACGCGTTGCAATCCAAGAGGAGCCTCACGAGGATTTTTTTTCTACCAAGACTCTGACGTCAGAGCGTTGACGTCGCGACTTTAAAGGCAGTTTCCTACCCGACTATGGACTATCCGAGGAAGTCTGAATTACGACAAGCCGATCAGAGCCGCCGGCGCATGCATGCACACGGGCAATTTCAGTGCAGTCGCAAAGCAACTTTGGCGTGCGGCGCTCGTGGTCGGTTCGCGGCACACGTCGACGCAGGACATGAACGGAACGAGCCCGAATAAGTCTGGCCTTAGACCATCTCTAGCATAGCCCAAAACTCGTGGCCGAAACTGAATAATTTCGACGAGAATAGAGGTTCGGTTTAGAGATGTGCCAAAATGGAGTCCGAACTCGCGGCCTGGCCCGTATAACGAATTTGGCCCCCGAGAAATCGAGCGGTCTGCCCCGTATTAAAAGGGTCTCGGAGGGGAGTTTGGTTTCTAAACCCTACTCCCCTCCGCCGCTTTCACTCTTGCCGCCGCCGCCTGCCTCCTCTCGGGCGAGCGATTCCGCCTCCTTTGACGCTGCTCCGCCGCTTCGACCACCAGCCCTCCGTCCGCAATGGAGCGGTTAAGACGCGTAGGTAGGGAAGGTGGCCGAATCGGCGGCGGAAAAGTAGCTCGGCATCCGCCGGGTGTACGGGCGAAGGCGGACCGCGTGAGGCGGTCGCGCTCCGATGGCGCATGGAAGCGAGCGGGCCGGAAGTGGCCGGAACTTATCAACTTATCGCGCGCCGTCAAGCGCGTGAGGAGGCGGCTGAGGAAGGAGAAGCCGAGGCGCCTCCCCCCTTCCCCGCTGTCGGCTCGTGCAGCCCGCCGCTGCCGGCGCTGCCCCCGCGCAGCAACGATGACGACGACGCCGACGGGTCGCCTCTAGCCTACAGGAGCACCTCCGAGGCGGCGGCCTTCAAGGTGGCGGCGCTCATCATTGCCTAGGAAACGCCGGCGACCAAAAACCCTCCGCAGCCGACGGGAAGCGCCCCGGTGACCGTATAGTCCATCCAGGGACTAATCTAGTCCAATTAGACCCCTTATTACCGAATGTAGGTCGAACAAGTATGTATTTTGCCTAGATTATTGCAAATTATCGACGAATTCAGCTTGATCGGAGCAAATCGAGTTCAATCGCGAGTTTCATTTTCCCGCGATGTTTGATTTCCGCTTTTTTGGTTCACGAGTTCGATTTCTGTTCTGCACCGTGACAAAATCCAACTATTTCCAACAGTTCGGGAGACCGAACTCGACGTTTTCGGTTCCGCGATATAGGAGCTCTGCTAGAGATGCTCTTACCGTATCAATGGTTCAGTAAAGCTTCCTATCGAGACCTTTTCGGTGGTGGTAGGAGTGGTAGCCCGATCAAGCAGCCGGCTAATCCTTGACAAAACTGTTCATAGTGTATTTTCAAAATATTTGTGTGATTAGAAAACTATTATCGCTCGAAAAAATATCCATCTAGTTTTAAAAATGCATTCACAATAATTTTTAAGAAGTTATAAGAAATTCATATATTTTCTTAGTACTTCAAAAAATTCATATATTTTTAATAAATGTATTATCTGTATTAAAAAATCATCGTGTATTTCAAAATTGTTCATAGTGTCATTAAAAAATGTTTACCATGTATCTAAAAAACATTTAAATAAATATTAAAGTAATAGTAGAAGTAAATATTTACAAATTTTCTTATTAAAAATAGGGAAAATAAAAAACCGAAACAAAATGCGGCGAACACCGGAATCGTCTGGGGGAGGCTGGCCTGTACAGCGGCCATGGCACCAGTCGACGGCGTCGGTAGGCTGGAGCCGGGGCGGACAGAGGTCGCCGCATCGGGGCGGGGGCACAGGTCACCGTGTCGGGGCGGGCAGAGGTCACTGCGTCGGGGCGGGGCGGGACGGCGGCGTGGCCATGGCGGCGCGTCAGTGGGGATTGGGGAATTCCGGCGATGGAAGGCAGAGCAGGAACCGCTTCATTCGATCGGGAGGACATGGTTCAGCTGAAGAACCAACTAGTACTAGAAGGAGGAGAACCCTTTGATCTGTTTTGTGCGGTGGAGATGGTCTAAGTCAGGTTCCTGACTTTGTAATAGCAAAGTTAGACGAGCTGGTTCCGTAATAAAGGTCTAAAAATAGTTTTTCTTTTGGTTGGCCTTTTGAATTTCAGGTATGGAGTACATGCATATAGGATGTACCCATGCAATGGAAGAGCTACACACAGGTGTGTGGGGGGGGGGGGGGGGTTGTAAGAATCGTAAAGAAATTTTACTTTCTACAAGGTTTAGCATAGAAAATTGGCCCATTTGCCCCACCCCTATTTTTTTGCCCCCAGAGGTCCTTGAAAAGCTCTGGCAACTGTACCCTAGCCATTGTTCATCGAGATGTTAAGACTGACAATATCCTTAGAGATAATAACATGAGAGCCAAAATTGCATATTTTAGCCTATCGAATCGATTGGTTAATCAAGTCTATAGCGAAGTTCGTGCCACATTTGGTTTTGCGGATCCATACATGACTCAGCAACTTACTGTGAAGAGTGACATCTACAACTACGGTGTCATTGTTTTAATTATTATTCCTTTTTATTTCCATGCACCAGATCAAAGAGAAAATAAAAAGGAATAGACATCGGACACCAAGAAAGCAAATGGACATGAAGCATAATAATCTAAACATGCTATGCAGTTGTTGCTGCCATTTTGATAATATCTAAGGTACATGGGAGTGACAACCATAAGAAGTGATATTGTTCTTTTTCCAATCATGTTAAAATATGATTTTCTTATGTTCCCCTTGCAAGCCAGATGAAGTATCTATAGTGTATCTAGAGTGATGGTACCCTCTAGGTTATTGGTGTAAGTGTGGTGTGGACGTGTGGTGGTCATTGCAGATACATGTCGTATTCAATGTTGTATCGACAGTTGGCCTCTACTTCTATAATGTTGGACGAGGCAACGCCTAGGCAACGCTTAAGCACGTTTAGTCATAGACAATGGACAAACACCTCGCCTAGGGCATAAGCGAAAGTCTAGACAGGGCAACCCATAAATTGTCTTCCCCAATAAAAAAATTGTGCCATACTTCACTAACTAAGCTAGATGGAAATTCTTTTAAACTAGCTATTAGAACTTTGCATGTTTACATGCTCTAAATTTATGTATACTCACATATAGTAAGTCATATACACACTTGATGGCATAAACTATACCCGCCTAGGCTGCGACTAGGCCACTTAAGCATCGCCTAGTTAGTAGGCAATTGTCAACCGCATCGCTTACGCCTAGCACCTTTTTCAACCCTATGTGTTACATATTAATTGAAAAAATTACACATCGCATGGCCCATTAACATATACATGTTCTTTCATGAATCTCAATGTTTTTTTATTATGTTATACAATAGATATTTTCACTTATACCAAAGAAGTTTGTCGTATATATATGAAGATAAATATAAGAGCAAAAAAAAAAATATAAGTTGAATCTTCTTACCTATTAAATTGCAATCGGTGGTCATGATTTCGATAGTCATACGGGTGATTTGGAGGAGATCTCTCGAAAAGTCTTTAGTGCTCATTTCGGGCAACTCTCCATTATCTTTCTTTGGTTGAGTGGTATGTACTTTCATGGTGCCCGTTTTTCCAATTATGAAGCATGGCTAAGTGATCCTACTCACATTGGACCCAGTGCTCAGGTAGTTTGGCCTATAGTAGGGCAAGAAATATTAAATGGTGATGTAGGCGGGGGTTTCCGAGGAATCCAAATAACCTCTTGATTTTCCCAGTTCGCTGGAGCTTTGTGGCGGCTAGGGTTTCTATGGAGGAGTGGATGAGGTAGAAGAAGGCGCGGCCCCTTTATATAGGCCGGAGGCATGCGGTGGCCGCGGGACGCGTGGCGACGCCATTAACGTGGTTGGCGGAGGTGGGCTGCGGCCGCTCGGCAGCCGAGGCATCGCCATTAACGTGGCGCAGACTGCCGAAGCGACGCAGCGGCGCCAGTCGCAGGCGCGTTTGAGAAGACGCATCGACGCAGGGTCGCTGCCAGGCGGGCCCGACGAAACATCCGCCGAATACGAGCGGACACTTTCGGCGTCCGCGCAGTGTCCGCGGAGACGCATCCGAGGGGGTAACCTTAGGTGGATATCCGAAATACTCCGCATATATGTTAGGTGAACATGCATAACTATCACGAAATTATATGAAGCATGATGCAATAGCAAGAATGGATGATATATTATTATTTAAAGCATTTTATTAGCAAGATTCATATATAATTGTATTTGCGGTTGTAGTTTAAAAGATATAAAAATAGACAAGAGTTGTAAAGAGAAATAAAAAGGAAAACTTGCATAGCCGAGGACCATCTGGCGTTGGATACAAAGATAGAGGTACGCTAAGTACGTGCCGGAGTTCGTTCCTTGGTACTTACTCTCGCCTTTTCTCTTTCTCTTTTGCTTCCTCCCTTTTGTCGGCAACCGATGGCCCGACTTCGACAGGTACAAGATGACGACGTTAGCAAGGTTACCCTTCCGGCTTGGCCTGGGCAGGGTTATGGACGCCACTGGTTAGATATTTTATTTTATTCATATTTTTAGAGTTGCGGTGACACGTTAGTGTTTAAAATTCCACAAGATGGCAATGTTTCAACCATATTTTGGTTTCTTTTTGCAGCTTCACAAGATGGGAGTGTTCCTAATGATTTTTGTTGTGACATGTTTATGTTGCTTAACTTGATTTGTCACCTTCACGGCCACCGGCATCTCGCGGACATTCTATGCCTCATGATTGTTTGTCGCAGATGTCCACCCGTGCATGGTAACATTGAGGTGTCATAAAGAGAAGAAGAACGACGACCGGTGTTGAAAGAATGTTGCGATATATTGATGCACGAGTTTTATCAGTTAGAGTTGTTGCACATCGAGTGGGACGCCGGTTCATGTGTAAGCTTCGAAGGTGTTGCAAGCTAGCACTGAGTAAGAAGAGCGGAACTGGATGTCTGTCATTGTTCCGCAGCCTGGTGCCTGGGCATAGTCGAGCAAGAGCTAGCGGGAATTCAATTACCTTGATGGCACATGTATTGGGTGGATTTCAACCAGCTAACGAGAGAGTCACTGGTGGCACACCTTGCCACGTGCAACCAGGAAACGCTAAAGTTGGATGGTTTCCGTGAAGTGACATATTTTTTTCCCGAACCCACTTACTACAGGTGGAGTCTCACAACAAGATCGTTCCCAATGCAAGAGAAAGTTTAAGGGGAGCCACCCCACTAAGCTACCCGTGACGAAGTTCGGCCGTACTCCGATACGGACCCAGAGGTTTGTGCCAACGGCTAAGCTAAGTGTGAACAACCTGCTGTCGCTAATCGTTCCACGATATGAGTACAGTACATAATATAAACACCCGAAGGCAACAGGAAGTAAATCGTGCATCGTGCATATGGGCAAATAAAACCAAGGTTGTGGCTCCCAATAAACAGACTCGAGGAAAGGTAGTGGGTGATGGGGGTCCCACTCCCCTACGTACGGGTAGAGCGCACAACAATTGCCAAGTATCAAATTATCCAAGACATTTTAGAGTTACTACATGTAGAATTTTCCAATTCCAACCATATAATAATTTAACGAAGAAGAAACTTCGTCATGAATACTATGAGTAAAGCCTAAGGACATACTTGTCCATATGCTACAGCGGAGCGTGTCTCTCTCCCATACAGTGAATGCTAGGATCCATTTTATTCAAACAAAAACAAAAACAAAAACAAACCGACGCTCCAAGCAAAGTACATAAGATGTGACGGAATAAAATATAGTTTCAGGGGAGGAACCTGATAATGTTGTCGATGAAGAAGGGGATGCCTTGGGCATCCCCAAGCTTAGACGCTTGAGTCTTCTTAAAATATGCAGGGGTGAACCACCGGGGCATCCCCAAGCTTAGAGCTTTCACTCTCCTTGATCATAGTGTATCATACTCCTCTTTTGATCCTTGAAAACTTCCTCCACACCAAACTCGAAACAACTCATTAGAGGGTTAGTGCACAATAAAAATTAACATGTTCAGAGGTGACACAATCATTCTTAACACTTCTGGGCATTGCATAAAGCTACTGGACATTAATGGATCAAAGAAATTCATCCAATATAGCAAAAGAGGCAATGCGAAATAAAAGGCAGAATCTGTCAAAACAGAACAGTCCGTAAAGATGGATTTTATTAAGACACCAGACTTGCTCAAATGAAAATGCCCAAATTGAATGAAAGTTGCGTACATATCTGAGGATCACTCACGTAAATTGGCTTAATTTTCTGAGTTACCTACAGAGAATTAGACCCAGATTCGTGACAGCAAAGAAATCTGTTTCTGCGCAGAAAAAGAACCGTGTCCCTCGACATCACGCTACGGCCTGGTTACGGCCCGGAGACCGCACTCTCCACGGGACAGAGCTTCAGTGACTTCATGATTTCAAGTCTCACCGTGACTTGGTGGTAGCATCCACCATTTATCTTAGATCCAACACTCCAGATTGTCTCTCACTTCGAACTAAAAAACTAAAAGTATTCAAAAAAAATTGAAAATTTTGCAGTAAATTGCAAATGCCTTGTTTTGAAACCTGGGAAAATTTCATCCCATTCGGATAACTAACTTGTGATTAAATATATTTTTACGTTTTCGAGCACCAGTGTAAACTAAATACCTATTTAATCACAAACCTTTGAGTCAAATGAAATGAAACTTCACCAGAATACAAATCAAAACATGCAGGATTTACTAGAATTTTTTCAAAATTTTCCAAGCATTTTTATATATTCAGTTTAAATTCTAAGTTAATCAGGTACGTTGGATGAGAGATGGATGGTGGATGTTGTCACCAAGTCACGGTGAGACTTGAAAGCATCAAGTCACCGAAGCTCTATCCCTCTCCACGCCCCCGTGCACGTGTGTCGTACGAGACCTTCCTCAACACGCAAACACGCTGCGAGATAAAAAAAAAGGGAAGCGACCAAACGGACAGCCTCGCCCACGATCCCCATTATTATGTCCCTCCATCGATTCATCGCCACGCCGAACCAAGCGTCCCTTCGTGCTGCCGAAAAGGTGATCCTCTCATGCATGATGTCGCAGGAAGCAAGCTAGATCGGATGGCAAGGGGTTTTCATCCGTAGGTAGCCCAAGTAGATGGAGGTAGGGGTCTCGGCGGTGAGGATGGAGGGAGGAGATCGTGGGCCGAGCATCTGATTGCTAGAGCGCGCGTGTTTGGCTGCCAATTGCTACCTGTATGTGTGCATCTTTTTTGGAATGGGAACGAGAGCCTGCAATTTGTTGTCTCTGCTTCGCAGTTGCTGAAATTGCTATTGATGTGGATTCCTAGCAGGTACACGAGTTGCTGCTCTAAATATGTTATGCAGTAGAGTCAACTATTTGTCTGAGAACGGCAGCGGGTGAGAGTTTGACAGAGTAATCAGAGCATCCTAGATTAATCAAATCTTCGGTGGTTTATTATAATACTAGGAACGGCCATGCCCCCTACCCATGCACATGCCTACAATGCTTTTCAGTTCTCAGCTGTGCAGCTGTGCTGACTGTTGATTCATGTTGCGTGGAGTCTGTCGTGCTGTGTAATAGCGCGAGATGGTGTGCATACTACCAGGTCTTATAGAGGATCAAAATACAGTCTAGCTCCAGCATTGGTTTTGTTCAATAATTACAGCCAGTCTTATACCAACCAATAAGATGCAGGCTATTAAAAATGATACGGAGTTGTTTCAATATTATAACCTAAGCATATGTTGTGTGATCAAACTAGGAAAGGTTGTACAGAATGTTTAAAATTGAGATGCTTCTGTTTTACTATATATAGCGTATTACTGAACACATGAAACACAGTGGAACAGAAATCTGGTTCTTTTTAGCAAAGAATTCAATGTTTTAGAATGAGATAAGTATGCCCGACACAAAGTCTTCGGGAACCTCTGTGCACTGAGAAAATTTGGAAATCATACATCAAGAATTTTGAAATAAAGTCTATCTTTTCGGAAATTCTCATTATAGCTTGGGCTACATGGAGCCCTTTATTTTTCAAATTTTGGAAACATGATTTTAAAGTTTTAAACTTATTTAAAAATTCTAGACATAGATAATGATGTACTCTACCAACACATAAAATCTCAACTCAAAATAGCTTTATATTCTTGGCTTAGAAAAAATAAAAAATCAGAGAGATTTGGTAGATTAAATTGTTTCCTACATGTACAATGTTTGATTTTGAATATTTTAAAACTTCAAATCGCCTATTTTTGAACCGTTAAAAAAATAAAGCTCCATGTAGCTCATGACCCAAACATCTGCACTCCTTTCTTTTAGCATATTTTGGTATACTCTTAACTCTTATAGAGTTTTCAGTTCACTGGCGTTCTACTGACCATGAAAAATACCTATTATGTTGCCAAGAAATTAGTTATTGTGTGCTGATGAAGTATTTAAACAATTGATGCAAACTTTCATTGCAACACAAGTTCTTTGTTTCTTTTAGTACTTCGCAGCAACGCGTGGGCATTCAACTAGTAAAAATAATACGAGAATGAAACAAATTTTCATATAAGAATAAATGTATTTCCACGCATAATAAAAATTCATATATTTAAATAAACATGTTCATGCATGTGCATGTAATTCAAAATTGCAAATTCTCCCAAAAATAAAAAGTAAAATAAAAAGGCAAAGAAAGAGAAAAAATATCCAAAGGTAAATTCTAAAATAAATAAATAAATAAATGGAAATATGGAAGAAAAAAGAGAAAACAAGACAATAGGAAACAAAAAAAAAAGGAAAAAAAACCTTGTTGGGCCGGCCTACCGCTGGCGTTACGTGAGAAACGATCATCAGGTAGGAATTCTCAGAGACCATGCGCGGTCCAGCTCAGGCGCAGACGCAGTCTTTTTTTGTCGATATACCGTATTTTTGTAGAAGGCCATTGAGAAAAATCGGTCACCTCCCTCTGGGGTTTGTTGTGGACAAAAGAAGAACAGAAAGGGGCATACTCTGCGTGCATGAACTATGCTGCATTGCCACTCTAAACGCAGTTTCCGATGAAGTCGGAATCGGAACAAGTCCTTGGCCTGCCGCCGCCGGCGCAATCACAGGGGCAACTTCAGCGCAATCGCAAAGCAAATTCGCGTGCAGCTGTACGCTGCTGGTTCACGGCCTTACGTCGACGCAAAAACATCAACGGAAAGAGCCAGAAGAAGTCTCATCTTACGTCGGTATCCATTTTCCGGTTATGTTTCCTTTCATGACCTTTTCCGATGGTAGCAAATCAGGTCATGTAGCCGGCCGGCCGGCCGACAAGTCCTGTGGAGAGAATAGGAAGTTACCAGTGGATAATACCAGTATGAATGGATAGTTTTCGTTTAGTCTTGTGGATTTGTTTACTGGCAAGTGTGTGAGTGACGCTCGCTGAGCATCGGTCAGACGATTCTTGTTTCCAGAATAAGGACAGAACGGAACACGTTACTGCTGTCAGTGGCCCAGCCTAAGTCCTAATGGAACTGAACAGCTGGTCCTGGAATCAGATCCGCTCCACGCGCACTCGCTTATTTCTAACCGATCGATCGGAGCGCTTTGCCCACTAAATCGGTCGAGTTCTGTGATTGTCACCGGTTCAATATGAAGTATGAAGAGGCCGCGCGTACGGAAATTCAATTCGGCTCCCGGGTGCGTATGCTCCCTCTACCCAAAAAGCATATTTCGAAATGTTAAAAAAATTGGATAAAAAATTCTACATGTACATCTCCATAATGTATGTGCATTCGCCAAGTTTCACGAAAAACCAATGTATTTTGTGGTCTATGTAAAAAGGAGAAACTTTATCTTCTGAAAAGCATTATTTTTAGCACTAAATTTTATCTTTTTTACATACGTCATATGATAAGTTAATTTTTTATGAAACGACTTTGTGAGCGCGTAGCACGTGAAGATGTACGTATGAATTTTTTGTTTCAATTTTTTTGAAATTTAAAATGTAACTAAGATGCATTTCAAAATATAGGAAGCATATGCACCCATGTTCCAAAACACCACTCCCCCGCGCGTACAATTTCTACAATGTTTTAGCTCAGCTTGGTATGGCTAGTGGAATGATACTTGTCTAGCTAAGGTTGAACATGGAGATCGATGGATGGCACCTAGACGTGAGCGTCATCCATGTGTCATTTCCGGAGAGAGATATACAATTATACATCGAGTTTTTTTTTTGGGAAAATTTCACCCATATATATATTAATGATCATCAACAGTATCCGGTGCTTCTTTGCATAGTCAAATGACCAGTGGGGTGGCGATGGAAGCGCACGGGGGATGAGAAGAATCCGAGAAGCTGGCTATCGAATCCGTCAGTATAAAAAAATACGCACACAGCTCATCTGCACGGAGGCATCTCGGGCAGCCAACACATATCTAAGAGCATCTCCACTCGTCCCCCGACGAGGTCCCCGGCGAGCCTTTTTTCCATTCGGACGGCGTAATTCGGTCCAGTCGCGCCTCCGGTTCCTCATTTTCGTCCGGATTTGGGCCTAAATTCATCCGGCGATCCCACGCCATCCCCGGCCCCCCGGGGAGCGCTCGGGGACTCCGGACGAAACGAAAGCGCGGGAAATACCGAGGAAACTTCCCGCGCGTCTGGTGGCCCCAACTTGTCGGCGAGAGAAACCGATCGTCGTCCTCATCGCATCGTCTTCCGCGCGCCGTAAAAGCCTGCCGCCGGTCCGCATTCGCCGGCCACGCGGCGAGTTAATGTCGTCGTCTTCCGCGCACGCATCGTCTTCCGCGCGCACTAAAGGCCGCCGCCGGTCGGCTCGCCGCGGACGCGTCGCATTCCACGCGGCATTTAATCCCCCGCGCCGGCCACACCTATATACGCCGGTCCCGCTCGCCGCGAGGCGCACTCCCGAGCTCCACTCTCCCTCCACTCTCCCTCTACTCTCCCGGATGGCGTTCTACGACGACGACGGCGCAGCCCAACAACGGCTTCCCCGCCGGTCGCTCCACGCGTGGGAGGGGCACCTCCTCCACCAGGCGGGGTACCCCTGCCCGCCGGACACGAGGCCTCCCGGAGGCGGCCGGCGGCTGAGTGCCGGCGGCGTACCAATCCCGCCGCCGCCGCGGGCCACGCCCTCGACGTCGCCATCGAGGAGGCGAGGATGACCATGACCGACGAGGAGCGCGCCGACCCGCGCCACCACCCCGACAACTACACGCGGTGGAACTCCTACTTCCTCCGGCGGTGGGAGCGGGAGCTGGCGGCCTACGACGGCCCGCCGCCTCCGCCTCCGCGGGCCGCCGACGGTGGTGGAGCGCGCCGGAAAGGACACTGGCGAACGTCCTCACGCACATCGAGGGTGGCAACTTCCCGGTGCTCACGATGCCCCCTCCATCGGCATCGAGGGCATCGGCGAGCCGCCGTCGGGGAAACGTCTGGCAGCCACGGCGCATGGCTGCCAGCTCGTCGTCTTCCGGATCGGCGTCGAGGTCATCCTTGGCGCCGGTGAAGAGGGAGGAGGCGACGTCGCCTTCGACGCCGGTGCGCGTCAAGAAGGAGCCGGCGTCTCCGCCGACGACCAGAGGGCGCAGCAGCGGCGCCCTCGTCATCCGCGAACAGCCTTCCACGCCGCAGAGCGGCCGGAAGAAGACGAAGAAAGAGGCCGCCGCAAGCCAGCTCGCCGAGGAGGAGGCGAAGCGCGCGGAGGACGCCGCGATGGCGGAGGCGATCGCCAGGTTGCTGCATGACATGGAGGAGGAGAAGCGCGCGGACGACGCCGCACTGGACTGGGCCAGGTGCGACTGGGAGCGCGAGGAGGCGGAGCAGCCGGCGGCGGCTGCCGGACCCGGCCGCCGCACGCCAACTCGCCGCCCGCGCCGCTCCAACCGCCAACGACGATGTCGCGCGGTACCGCCGTCCTGCGACACCTCCATCCGGCGTCGCTGTCCCCGTCGTCGACCTCGAGTCCTCCTCCTCCGACTGGTACAAGCCATCCCCGGGCTGGGGAGACGCCGGCCAGGGCAGCAGCAGCCAGGCCGCGCAGCCGAAGGCCAACGACGACGGCGGCGACTACACGGTGTTCTACCGCCATTTCAGCATGTAGAGCGCCGTGTTTTAAAATTAGCGTTTGAATTCCCCTAGCCGAATTCGAAATATAGTCGAATTCGGCCTCTATGTATGAACTCCGCCCGTAATATAATAAATATCATTAAATTTAGTCTATATTCACCCGTTTTTAGCCGTAGTTTGTCAAGTTTCCGTTTTTTAAATTCGGATCGTCGACTTCGCCTGGGCACGCGGCTGAGAAGCTACTACTCCCCACGCCAAATCTTCCTTCAATCCGGACGAAAATTTCGCCGGATTTGGGCGTGGAGAACGCCAACGAGTGGGGGATGCTCTAACTCGCAGCCTAATTTCCAGCAGCGCCAGTTCAGTCGCAAGGGAGCAGGCCTCATGTGTGCAGCAGCGTCTGTTCATTCGCAAGGGAGCCAGCCTCATGTGTGCAGCCACGGATCGTCCCGTTGCAAACAATGTGATGATCATGAAGAAGATGAAAGATCAAGGGGCAAGAGGTCAGATTGTCACAACTAGTCCGGCTCGCTGCTCATGCAGATGAAGCCAACTGGCTTAATTATTTAGAAAGTCATTTAAATAAAAAAATGTAATAGTATAAAGAGAATATCTATATATTTTTTATTTAAAATTATGAAATTAATAAATAAAATCTAAAAATCTAAAAAAGTAGAAAAATGAAAATGTGTGACACATTAATCCACGCTTATTTTTTTGGAAGTTGTGGTCGTGTTGTTAGTTATCTCTAGCTTAATGTTTATTACTACATTAAATCTTAGGAACATGCACTATTAGATTAATTTGATTGTTGCAGAAAATCAGCTATTAGATTATTTTACTTCCAAATAATATTTTAAATGAACTTAAAATCTTAGCTTTTGTTTGCATGAGGAGATTTTAATTTGCAAATAACTAGTTGGGCCCAGCGTCTCCAGATAGTGGTGCAAGAGGTAAGGTCGCTCTCATTGATCGTATTATTGGTTTGCTACATGCAAAATAGGCCTACCGCAAACTGTTTCTTTTTGTTGGACGTTTTAAATTTCTGGTATGGAGTAGGTGCATATATTCGATTCCCGGGATATTAAGGATACGCATAAGGCAGGGGGCCATCGCCCCCCCACCCCCACTTTTTAAAAATCAGTAGATAACTTTTTTTACAAGGTTTAGCATAGAAAAGTTGAGCCATTTGGCCCACCCCCCTACTATCATGTTTTGACCCTCCTAGTGGTCCTTGACAAGCTCTGACACTATACCGCAGCCATTGTTCATCGAGATATAAAGACCGCAAATGTTCTGCTCAATAACAAAAAAACGAGCAAATATTGCAGATTTTGGCCTATCAAAGCCAATAGTTAACGACCTCGAGTGACTAGGGGATTTCGTGGCACATTCACTTATGTGGATTCATACATTTCTCTACAACTAAGTGGGGAGAGTGACATCTACAGCTTCAGAGTCACTCTACTAACTATTATTCGTTTTTTGTTCATGCGCCAAATCAAAGTGAAAATAAAAAAGGAATATCCATCAGACACCAACTAGTAGGGAAAGACTCTTCAGTGGCGCACCAAAACTTGTATTCAGTGGCGCACGGGCAGTGGGACACAAAATTCACGCCACTAAAATGGTAATTCTGTGGCGCACCAGCCCATGCGCCACAGAAACCATATTTAGTGGCGCATGCGATTGTGATGCGCCACAAAAATAGCATTGATGTCCTGTAGGTGCGCCACATAATTTGTACATGTATATACGATCTTTTTACTGCCCTTTGTACAAATACAGGTTTTGTATAGCAATTATATAGGTATAATATAAACATCAATTATATAGGTATAATATAAACATCAATTATACATACACAGGTTTTACTTGATACAAAGTTTATCATCTCTAGTTACAACTAGACGAGATTCGGTACGAGCATCATCGCGATGAAAGTGGTCTTCATCCGGTTCCTCCTCCGCTCCCTCCTCTCTCCCGCCAGGCTCGCTTGCACCGCCCCCGAGTGTAGTGACTAAAATGGAAGAAAGACCAAAGTAAGCGAAGAATCCAAACTCAATCAAATACAAGCCAAGTATTATCAACTAGATAGCATGCCTCATACTTTGTTGGTCGAAGCAAATATTAACATTCAGAGAGACGGTGTCAGTGAGGCCAGGTAGGATGCACAAGAGATTGATATTTGTGTCATCACACCAGGCTCACTGGCACCGCCCCCGAGTGTAGTGACCAAAAATTTTAATCATCAGCACTAAAAAGGAAGAAAGACCAAAGTAAACGAAGAATGCCAACTCAAATACGAGCCAAGTAGTATCAACTAAATAGCATACCTCATACTTTGTTGGTCGAAACGAATATTAACATTCAGGGATGGGGTAAGTGAAACCAAAAGCTGCTAGGATGCACAAGAGATTAATATTTGTGCCATCACACCAGGTTCACTTGCCCCACCCCAGAGTGTACGGGTGACCAAACATTCTAATCATCGGCACTAAAATGGAAGAAAGACCAAAGTTAACTCAAATACGAGCCAAGTGGTATCAACTAGATAGCATATGTCTCATACTTTGTTGGTCGAAATAAATATTAACATTGTGTAAGGGAGACAAGGTAGGATGCACAAGAGATTGATATTTGTGCTATCACACCAGGCTCACTTGCACCACCCCCCGAGTGTACGGGTGACCAAATATTCTAATCATCGGCGGAATCCAATACGAGCCAAGTAGTATAAGCTAGATAGCACGCCTCATACTTTGTTGGTCGAAACAAGTATTAACATTCAGGTACGATGTTAGCGAGGCCAGGTAGAATGCACAAGAGATTGATATTAATATGTGCAATCACACCAGGCTCGTTAGCACCGCCCCCGAGTGTAGTGACCAAACATTTTAATCATTGGCACTAAAATGGAAGAAAGATCAAAGTCAATAAAGAATGCCAATTCAAATACAAGCCAAGTAGTATATCAACTAAATAGCATGCCTCGTACTTTGTTGATCGAAACAAATATTAACGTTCGGGATGGGGTACGTAAGCGAAACCAAGTAGGATGCACAAGAGATTCATATTTGTGCCATCCCACCCTAGAGTGTAGTGACCAAGCATTCTAATCGTCGGCAAGTGCAAATAAAATGAATAAAAAACCGATGATCCGAGTAGAGTGAAATAAATAACATAAACATTCTAGATACAATAAAAGTAGGATTTTCTTAGCTTGGATCGGTTCATCTAGAGGAAAATAGATTTTACTTGTTTAGTTTGTTATCCTGCTAAGTAAGTACAAAACATTCAAGATACTATAAAAGTAGGATGCATTGTAGGTCGTCTTATTGCCTACATCTGTAGTAAGGATGAATTTGATTGTAGGTCGTCTTGTACCAATCTAGGAGATTGCTCAAAATGTGTGCTCGATGTGTTGTGCCAGAGGCACATTGCAATTTCTCTTATTTTTTGCAATACTATCTTGGTGAAAAAAACATTTTTTGGCAATTACTGAACCTGTTGGAGATATGCCCAAGAGGCAATAATAAAGTGGTTATTACATATCTTTGTGTTTATGATAAATGTTTATATACCATGCTATAATTGTATTAACCGAAATATTGATACATGTGTGTTATGTAAACAACAAGGAGTCCCTAGTAAGCCTCTTGTATAACTAGCTTGTTGATTAATAGATGATCATAGTTTCATGATCATGAACATTGGATGTTATTAATAACAAGGTTATGTCATTATGTGAATGATGTAATGGATACACCCAATTAAACGTAGCATAAGATCACGTCATTAAGTTTATTTTCTATAAGCTTTCAATACATAGTTACCTAGTCCTTCGACCATGAGATCATATAAATCACTTACGTCGGAAGGATACTTTGATTACATCAAACGCCACTGCGTAAATGAGTGGTTATAAAGGTGGGATTAGGTATTCCGAAAGTATGATTTGAGGCATATGGATCAACAGTGGGTTTGTCCATCCCGATGACGGATAGATATACTCTGGGACCTCTCGGTGGAATATCGTCTAATTAGCTTGCAAGCATATGAATGGTTCATAAGAGACCACATACCACGGTACGAGTAAAGAGTACTTGTCAGGAGACGAGGTTGAGCGAGGTATAGAGACACCGGTGATCAAACCTCGGACAAGTAAAATATCGCGTGACAAAGGAAATCGATATCGTATGTAAAAGGTTCAATCGATCACTAAGTCATCGTTGAATATGTGGGAGCCATTATGGATCTCCAGATCCCGCTATTGGTTATTGGTTGGAAAGAAGTATCAACCATGTCTGCATAGTTCGCGAACCGTAGGGTGACACACTTAAGGTTTGATGTCGTTTAAGTAGATATGGAATATGGAATGGAGTTCTAAGTTTTGTTCGGAGTCTCGGATGGGATCCAGGACATCACGAGGAGTTCCGGAATAGTCCGGAGAATAAGATTCATATATAGGAAGTCATTTTATAAGTTTGAAAATGATCTGGTGCATTTATGGAAGGTTCTACAAGGTTCTAGAACAGTCCGGAAGAAATCACTATGGAAGGCTGTAATATCCCAGGTAATGGGGTTACAAAAATAGAGGAAACAGATGTGTGCATTGCATTCATGCATAGAAAATCCGGGGAATTTTCGCGCTTTAAAGTAAAACAGTCACAATGAATCGAAGTTTCACTCGACCTTGGTGGAATTGAAGTAGATCATCAAGTCAAGTGTTATAAACCTCAATGTGACTTTGCTAAAACCTGGTTTTGGGTAGAGATGATCTGATCTATAAGGTTAGATCAAATGGAATTAAAACCAACATAATAACTTATTAATCATGGATCAATTACTTGATCCCATTAAAGATCATAATATGGTATCCTTGTCATAACATATGAACACCTATTCAATTGCAAATCAAGTAACAATAAAAGGGAGAAACCATTCTAGACTTATCTTTTCCATGTCTTAAACTAATCCTTGATCCTACCATGAACCTCATGGTATTCATCCTACTTTAATCTTGGAAACAAGACAAAGAGATCCAACTAAGAAATATATATCCTTCTCTATTCCATATTAGTATACATCAAACCAAGAGAGATGAGAGTTCTACAATAATTATTAGAGAAGCAACAAATCTTGAGCTAAACCTTGGATATGCATCCAAGTATTCAGATCATCATCTTAAAGAGAAACCCTAGGATATTATTCAAAGTCCTTCCCAAGTGAGAGAGCCCATTCATATCAATTCTAGCTTTACCTATTAATGAATAGAGGACAATCTTTGAACTAAAGTATTGGGTTGTAAACCATTTCATCTTGGAGTGGTGAGATAACCAAATACCAAGTGGAATAAGACTATATCCATGAATTAATGAAATAAGGGTTGGACTAATCCAACAAAGTTAGACCATTGAATCCGTAGCTCAAGCAACCTAAATAAATAATAGGGGTACACCATAAACCCTAGAATAAACCATTCCTATATGAGAGAATTCAAGCTATGGAGTTACACTAAAAATAGATGAGGCAATACCTGGATTTGAGAGAGAGAACTATTCTTATGACCAGATGATCATATCATCATTGTTGAGTAGAACCCTAACATAATATCTCGGGCATTCTCCTCGGGATACAAACTTTAGAGGCAACCATAGTAGTCCCATCCATGAAAGTAAAGTATAAGTACTATACCTTAGCTGATCAAGACAATACTTGATCATGGAAGTGAGAACCCCATTTAATGAGAGATCCTTAGGAAGCCAAACCTTGATCATTATTAATTTAGTGATGATCATAAACCCTAAGAACTTGAGGTATTGAGAATAAACCCTAATAGGATAAGTAGATCTCATTCCCACATGAAATTACTGGGAGATCACTAGTAAGCAACCCTAGACTTATATCCCAACCCTTACTTGTGAACCACTTGGTGCTCACAATTGAATCCTACCATATCTATATTTCCTAAATTAAACAACCTAAGAAAACCTTAGAGTTAAACTCTATACTATATATGGTGAGAAGCCATATATCCATATGACCAAAGTTAACTATAAAAAGAACTATAACCAATGTAGTTATTTAAATGATAAATTGAGGTTAACAATAGAAGCCAATTGGTAGAAAATAAAACCAATTCTAAAATCCTTAGTGATTAAAGAAGCACATAAGATATAAAGCAAGTAACCATATTATCATGGTTAGGGGAAAATAACCTAGCACATGCAATATGGTGTCATTTCATCTCTATAACCCAGAAATAGAACTCAAACCTAAATTTGTGCATCACTTGGGTGATCACAACTCAAACCTAAGTCATAATTAAGATTCAAACCATGTGTCATTAGGTAAATAGCATTTGAACCCTAGAATTGCACATCCGATAAACCTTATGCCTCAATGTTTGAACATAAGAAAAACCTTGTGCTACAATATATGGTCAAGACCATATGTTAAGTGATCAACTATTTATCTTGGTAACCAAGATCAACCATGATTGAAACAATACCTACATATATACTTTCAAAGATAAGGATAAGTATTAACCTTAACAAGTGGTTTATCATAGATACTATGAAACCCTAATACATTGGTGCTCACATAAAATTATGTGCATGTGACCAATTCCCTAAAATTGAAACCAAGTCTTAACACAACCTTTAAAATACTTTGAGTTGAAAGTATCAACAATAATGATCCAAATAATTGAATCCACAAGGAAAAAGAAAATTAAAAATAAGAATATAAGCTCATGCCTATTTATTTTTAATAAGCCAACAAGCATGACATGTAAACAAATGTAAAATACTTGCTTCATATTGGAGTGTGGTGCAATACATCACACTACCTCTTAATTGAATTCACATAATAAGAAACCTCGCAAGAAAATTTTGAAAACAAATTAGATTCAAAACGGAATTCAAATATGAATTCAAATGAGCAAATTGAAAACAGAAAATAAAAAGAAAATAGAAAAGGAGAGGAGAAGGACTTACCCGGACCCTGTCAGCCGAAGAAGCCCAGCGAGAGTCCACTCGAGCAGCCCGGCAGTGGCCCACGAGGCAACCCGAGTACCACGGCCCAACCCAGCCCATGTACCCCTTCGTGGGGATAAGACCGGAGACGAAGTCTTCGTCTTCGTCTTGGCCACCGTCGACGCACGCGAGGGCGCCGGCACGACGGCGAGCTCCACGTCCGCGATTGCCGCCGTTGTTGACCGCCGGCCGCACAGCGGTGAAACTATAAAGCGCGCAAGAGCCCTCCATTTCTCTCTCTCTGCTCAATTTTCGTCGCCATGGCCGAAACCCTAGCCGTCGGCAGCCCTAGCAAACCACCGTTCCCGACCACCTTGGAGACCACCGATGAGCTCAGGAGGAGCACCGCGAAGTCCTCGTTCATCTGGGTGTAGCCGCACGCCGAGGGAAGCTCGGAGGGGGAAGAATTAAGCCGTTCCCTTTCGCGATGCATCGCGAGGAAATGGCGACCGCCTCGTCGCTACGCGTCCTCGATCGACCTCATCGACCGGCTAGAAAGCATCGGGGTGAGGTTTCGCATCCCATAAGCATCCTATTGAGCCCTGGATCGTACCATAGCGCCTTGCCACCGTCGACCTGCTGTTCGCCGCCGCGGTACCTCGCCGTCGAGCATGCTCCGGTGGTCATTAGCGGGCGGCGCGACCACCATTCGACGTCTTTTAACTCACTCGGATCGAATAGAAATAGTTCCGTGTCCGCGCGAGCCCGGAACGGCGGCGCCGTCGCCGACATCCCGCCGGCAGAGAGCCTCCACGCCACCTCGTCGATTTTGACCTCGGTCAAAGTTAACGTGGCATGTGACTCGGCCAGGACCCCACCGGTCATAGGCTCGTGGGTGTGTTCTGCCCGGGTACATCTAATAGATTTCGTTTTAAATTTAAATCTCATAATTCCAGAAACTTTGAAGTAATTTAGAAAATTCATATTAACTCAGAAAAATGAAAATGAGATATAAAAATGTTCCTAAAAATAAAATCTATCCAATAAAAATATAAAAATGAAATATTTATTTTTAATCAAAAATTCAATTATTTTATACTTGTTATTTAAACCTTTAATTTTAATGCTAAATTCAATTAAAATTCAATAATTAGTAAAAAATTCCAAAAGTAAATAAAAAACCAGAAAATAAATAAAGAAAACATTAAAATTAATCTTCTTTATTTATTATTTGTTAAATCTTTATTAGAGAGATTTAAACCCTAATTAATAATTACCTAATTATTAATTGTTTAAAAATAATAAAATGCCAAATTCAATATTATTTCTATTTTCAAGTTATTAATAACTTCAACTTTAAATTGAAGTTATTAATCATAGAATTACATGATAATTAGAAAACCCTAATTTCATATTGAATGAAGATTACAACATCATAATTTCATGTGGAACCCTAAAACCCTAATTCAACCATGCACCAAACCCTAGTTCCAATAATCAATATGAAACCTAAATTGCTTACCCTAGGTTAGAACATGTGATCATGGTACTTTAATTCAAATCATAGAGCCACCATTAGCAACTAAAGAACATACCTATGCCCACATAAAATGTAGAACCCTATCACTAGCAATTTAGTATTCCATGTATGCATATCACTAAACCTAGTTGATCAAGTAGGATCAACCAAGTTTAAACCCTAGCTTCTACTCGTCAAAACCATCATCCTTATTCATCCATGTTTAGCATCACACCATTGTGATGAACCCAAATAGCATATAGGCCCAATATTTATCATTACATAACCATAGTCCACTCGAACCCTACAAATACTTCATAATTATGAACCATCCTATTCTCGGAGTCAATTACTCCTTACTTAATAGAACCAACAGTAAAACCTAGATCACTTCAACCCTAATTGATATACTTCTTATTATTTAAGAAGTATGTTCTTTAAAAGTTATTCTTTTGAAGAAAATAGGGAAGCATCACCAACCCTGCTTATAAGGACCTATAAACCCTAGCCAGCTATCACTAGCAAGATAAACCAACCTTGACAACAACCATGTATAATGATTTGCTTAGGATACCTAGGCTTATCTTAACCTTACAAGCCTTAGGTGTTGATGAATCCAACTTTGTTGGGATCCATCTAATACTTACTCCAAGCAACTATACTAAACCATAGTCAACCATAGAACCCTCAACCTAATTATCTTACTTGTTATTTATTAAAGAATATGTTCTTCAAAAGTTATTCTTTTGAAATATATAATAAGTAATCATCAACCATGCACTATAGAACTTAAAAATGGACAACTCGCTCTTTACTTATTCTACGACTACTATTCCCGGGTGTGCATGATTATTACTATGCATTGTACCATCTCGCTTATGATTCTCAAACCACACAAACCTGAATAAGAACCTTGTCTCGTGAATCACTCTAAAAATGCAACACACCCTGAATTAATCATTACAACTCACTAATCCTAAATCATCGGGGTTAGGACACGCTTAGAGCGATTGCATCTCATACTTATGCATTATTGCATCTTTGCCAATCTTTTAAACATCGTTCTTACCGGACGATGATGCTATTTCAGAATTTGGAGTTATTACGCATCGAAGACCTTGTCTGCATAATCTTGCGATCAAGAAAGGCAAGTTCATCACTTGCTCATGTCATTTGAGTATTTCTATCAAATTACTTGCAAAGTACTATGGTTATCACTATTGCATAAAAATCAAAACCACTACTTTCATAACTATGAATATGACTATGTGGTGGGCAATGGAACCATGGATTGTGTTGATATGGTGGAGGTTCCATTGCACGGGTTTATATCCATCTAGGATTAAACAACAAATGTCGCCAGTGATTCTTGTGCCGTAATACCCGTGTTAACCATAAGATCCGGAGTGGGACGGAGTAGTCAAAAGTGTTTCCACCTCTCGTTCATCAACGGATGCGCTTACCGTAGCGATTGTGTCCGGCGGAACAACCGGAGGGTGGGGATCCCATTCTAATTCCCCACGGTAAAGCATTGCTTGCCGTAGCAGCTTGTGTCTTGCGGAACAACCGGAGGGTGGGGATCCCATTCTAATTCCCCACGGTAATGCGGTCTATGATGGGTTGCAGCCACCGGCGTAGGAGTGTATGGTAAGAGCCCGAGCATTGTTGTCGTGGTCGGGGTCCACCCCGAAATTACGGGAATAATGGGACCGACGTGGACCCGGGGTCGGCGCATGCAACAAAGGGTGGGTGTTCGAGGTAGCGGAGGAACATGATTGGCTAGACCTTATACCGGGCCTCACACCAAAGGAAGTGTGGACGGGTAACGTGCTCGGTTGGCAACAAGGTTAAGATCTCTTATGGGTAAAGCAACACACCTCTGCAGAGTGTAAAGAACCGTGACCTGTCACTCCCTGTTCCGGGATATGGAAGCTGCGAACGCGGCCGGAAAGGAGCTCCATGAAGTTCTAGTAAACCGGTGAAGGCCGACGGACATAGTTCTTCTGAATAAAAGCAACCTTTTGAAGAAATGATTATGAAAACCTGCATTGGTATTAGACTTTCTGGTCTAATGCCGTAGCTAGTGCATTAAACACCTCTTTCCTATAATGAACTTGTTGAGTACGCTCGTACTCATCCCACTCTTAAATCCCTGCTTAGATATGAAGGCATCGAAGGAGGATCTACAGGTGTAACTCGAAGGCCGAGGAGTCAACAACTACTTCAAGAGACAAGACCTTGTCGGAAGAATCGAGATATCACATCCAACAAGAAGAAAACCTAGTTTAGCCATAGAAGGGAACTAGCTTCCTAAACCTAGCTCCTATTTAGCTAGAATCTATTCATAGCCCCTATAGCTAGTCAAATACTCTACACATAGAGTTCGTGATAGAATTAGACTACGAGTCGTTCTTCGGAGTTTATTTGCAGATTTACCTCATTGTAAAGTAGGAGGTCTGTGCTGATCTTATGTAACTCGAGTCCGTATGTAATTCCGTAGACATACCTTGGACCCGCATATGTTTCTGTTGTACCACTCGAGCGATATAATACTAGTGGAACGGTGTTTCATTGGTGTTATATCGGACTTGCATACTACACCATGCGGTGGTATGCCGGGTCACCACAGCTTGGTATCGAGCAAATGCTTTGACCTTAGGATTAAAACCCTTTAAAGGAGACCTATAGGATTGGTAGTGTCTACAGGAAGTTATTTTAGCTAAACCAAATATTTTAATGACTTGAGATGGATATTCACTTGAGAATAATCCTGACACACTTGAGTCAACATTTCTTACTTATATTTCCTAAGTAATGTTAGCTAGCTAATCTCAAATTATGTAGGATGCTCTTAAGACCCTAAAATAATTATGAGTAGATCGCAGTTGGTATACAATACTTGGTAGTCCAAAGAGAGGATACAACCATAAGGAAGATATCCTATTGGAAGATGTGTACCAACATATGATATGGTTAAGTAAGAGTTATCCAGACCTGTAATAGGAATAATTCCAATTGAAGAAGATAGGTAAATAAAAAGATATCCCATTAGCAGGTATAATCATGGGTAAGCAAATTATTCAAACTTAGGAGACAATTGATAGCAAGTGATAACTATGAGTCATTTGAGGTAGTATAGACCATGATGAGTCAATCATGAGTGGTAAGGAAGAGAAATAGGAATAAAATATGTCTACATACATAGTAGAGATAGTAATCACATATAATTCACTTGAGATTCATTATGTGATGTACTAGAACATCATTAATACTTAATAGGAGTACAATAATAAGTCAGGTGTTCAATAATAGTGCTAGATTTGTGCTCCAAAACCATGGGAAGTGTGCCAAGCACATCATGACCATAGTCTTATGATAATATAAACACTTGGAAGTATAGGAGCTATATTTCCATAGTATGTGTTTAGAGTAGCAATGATAGAACCTAGACATATATCTCTCATTAAATAGTCCTCAACAAAATGGAAGTTAAGCTTGAACTTCCAAAGGAAATGAGGTGAACCTTAACCATCCCAAACCACTTTGTTTCAAGATTATCTCATTGCAAATGTGCAATTAAGGTAAAGGTTGAGACAAAATAGAAGAATCCACATATTCGTGCTAAGTATCACGATTTAAACCTATCTTATGTGGTGTTATATACTACACATCGAAGCCCGATGTTTAGAGATGTCATACTCAACTATTTTATTCGGGCTTATGATGATGTGTATTATAAAAGCACAAAGCTGAATCTTCTTGGATTTTATTGGATTTTCATTGATTGACTAGATCCATACATGAAGTTTGACTTTGATATGCAAATGCATGTTGCAATATCAAGTTCTTACTTAATGCTATAGATCTAGAGGGCAATGGTATTCGTGCGAGGAAGTGACGAATTCTAAAGATTCCGAAGACAAGATGAAGGTTCATCAGAAGAAGGAAGTAAAGTTGTGGGAAGCAACCACAATACTCTGAAGGAAGTACTAATCAACATTCATGCTTTACCTCAACAGAGGAGTACTTTAGTACATAAGAAGCATGAAGGTGAGAAATATGATGACTGTGGAGTAGTAGAAGTAGAACCATAGTCATTATGGAAAAGGGAATGCATGGGAAATCACTTAGGATACTATATTCATAGTGTCAGCTAGTGGTTTTTCTTGCAAAATAAACCCTGAATGAAGGAAGGTGATATATAAAATCATAGCAGACATAAGAAGACCATAGTCGATATCGAAGGCCACAATCGGTATAAGACCAATACTGCGAGATGGAGTAGAAGATGTCTCGTCCAGTTGATCGGAACCTATAATAGAATCCATTTTTTTGATATCAAATAGCCACAGTTGGTATAATAACCACAACTGGTATCGCTTGGTATTACAAATAGTCCACGATTTAATTATTTGTAACAAAAGTTTGTGAACAAATAAAACCTTATCAGCCAAATAACAATGATCTATAAACATTTAGTCGAAGGATTCACATTGGAGGTCCACAATGGAGTGGATACACCACTGATATTCTTCGTAAGACCTTAGAAGAGTACAACCCATAAGCTAGACTCAGACTAATATTCTAAATCATAAGCTCAATAGTTGGAAGAAAAGGGAGTCGAAGAACATAAGTAAACTCTAAGGGGTAGAGTAAAGATTGAGTTGGTGTACGAGTAACTCAATGCTTTAAGCTACATAGAAGCGAAGGTCCGAACCGAGAGGAAGTTCGATCTTATTTTCATAAGATTGTTGAACACTACTTTCGAAGGATGTCGGACCGTAAGCCGAGGTTCATACCTCGAGGAAGTAAGAAGTGGACTAAAACTTGAGAAAGTGAGTAATATTTACTCGGAAATACGGAAGCTCAAGTAAGTTAAGCATAAAGAAGTTGGACGAAGAAAATACTATATACCAAATATAGCTCAAGGAGGTTAAAGACCGAAGGGATTTGACCATACCAGAATCGTAGACTACATGGAAGATTCCTTTCATGGAATCTAAAGAAACCAAAACAATTATAGGTATCAACTATAAACCATGATTGGATAGACTAAATGAGTCTAATCCATTCTTCGTGAAATAAACATTAGGACCATTTCCATGGTTAGTATCTTATTAAGCACTATTATCGCAATTTTGGTAGTAAGGGAAAAACAAAGACCTATTTTATCAAATAGGAGATTGTTATCCAATTAGTCCTCAATTAAGACTGTCGGGACAAGAATAAGTCCCAATCATTGAATATTCAATGAGAAAGGAAACAAGCTTATAATATTGGAGGAAATCATGAAAATAAAAGAAGTAATAGTTGTTTGATGTCAAACACTAATGGATTCCAGGAAGAATCTGGACAAGGGATGTATTCAATTATATCCAGTAAGATCACCATGGAGTTCAAGAAAAGATTTAGTCTGCACAAGTCAGATCCACACTCCGAAACGTGAGAGAGTTCAAACTTCGAGGACGAAGTTTAGTTTAAGGGGTAGAGACTGTAATATCCCCGGTAATGGGGTTACAAAAATAGAGGAAACAGATGTGTGCATTGCATTCATGCATAGAAAATCCGGGGAATTTTCGCGCTTTAAAGTAAAACAGATCACAATGAATCGAAGTTTCACTCGACCTTGGTGGAATTGAAGTAGATCATCAAGTCAAGTGTTATAAACCTCAATGTGACTTTGCTAAAACCTGGTTTTGGGTAGAGATGATCTGATCTATAAGGTTAGATCAAATGGAATTAAAACCAACATAATAACTTATTAATCATGGATCAATTACTTGATCCCATTAAAGATCATAATATGGTATCCTTGTCATAACATATGAACACCTATTCAATTGCAAATCAAGTAACAATAAAAGGGAGAAACCATTCTAGACTTATCTTTTCCATGTCTTAAACTAATCCTTGATCCTACCATGAACCTCATGGTATTCATCCTACTTTAATCTTGGAAACAAGACAAAGAGATCCAACTAAGAAATATATATCCTTCTCTATTCCATATTAGTATACATCAAACCAAGAGAGATGAGAGTTCTACAATAATTATTAGAGAAGCAACAAATCTTGAGCTAAACCTTGGATATGCATCCAAGTATTCAGATCATCATCTTAAAGAGAAACCCTAGGATATTATTCAAAGTCCTTCCCAAGTGAGAGAGCCCATTCATATCAATTCTAGCTTTACCTATTAATGAATAGAGGACAATCTTTGAACTAAAGTATTGGGTTGTAAACCATTTCATCTTGGAGTGGTGAGATAACCAAATACCAAGTGGAATAAGACTATATCCATGAATTAATGAAATAAGGGTTGGACTAATCCAACAAAGTTAGACCATTGAATCTGTAGCTCAGCAACCTAAATAAATAATAGGGGTACACCATAAACCCTAGAATAAACCATTCCTATATGAGAGAATTCAAGCTATGGAGTTACACTAAAAATAGATGAGGCAATACCTGGATTTGAGAGAGAGAACTATTCTTATGACCAGATGATCATATCATCATTGTTGAGTAGAACCCTAACATAATATCTCAGGCATTCTCCTGGGATACAAACTTTAGAGGCAACCATAGTAGTCCCATCCATGAAAGTAAAGTATAAGTACTATACCTTAGCTGATCAAGACAATACTTGATCATGGAAGTGAGAACCCCATTTAATGAGAGATCCTTAGGAAGCCAAACCTTGATCATTATTAATTTAGTGATGATCATAAACCCTAAGAACTTGAGGTATTGAGAATAAACCCTAATAGGATAAGTAGATCTCATTCCCACATGAAATTACCGGGAGATCACTAGTAAGCAACCCTAGACTTATATCCCAACCCTTACTTGTGAACCACTTGGTGCTCACAATCAGAATCCTACCATATCTATATTTCCTAAATTAAACAACCTAAGAAAACCTTAGAGTTAAACTCTATACTATATATGGTGAGAAGCCATATATCCATATGACCAAAGTTAACTATAAAAAGAACTATAACCAATGTAGTTATTTAAATGATAAATTGAGGTTAACAATAGAAGCCAATTGGTAGAAAATAAAACCAATTCTAAAATCCTTAGTGATTAAAGAAGCACATAAGATATAAAGCAAGTAACCATATTATCATGGTTAGGGGAAAATAACCTAGCACATGCAATATGGTGTCATTTCATCTCTATAACCCAGAAATAGAACTCAAACCTAAATTTGTGCATCACTTGGGTGATCACAACTCAAACCTAAGTCATAATTAAGATTCAAACCATGTGTCATTAGGTAAATAGCATTTGAACCCTAGAATTGCACATCCGATAAACCTTATGCCTCAATGTTTGAACATAAGAAAAACCTTGTGCTACAATATATGGTCAAGACCATATGTTAAGTGATCAACTATTTATCTTGGTAACCAAGATCAACCATGATTGAAACAATACCTACATATATACTTTCAAAGATAAGGATAAGTATTAACCTTAACAAGTGGTTTATCATAGATACTATGAAACCCTAATACATTGGTGCTCACATAAAATTATGTGCATGTGACCAATTCCCTAAAATTGAAACCAAGTCTTAACACAACCTTTAAAATACTTTGAGTTGAAAGTATCAACAATAATGATCCAAATAATTGAATCCACAAGGAAAAAGAAAATTAAAAATAAGAATATAAGCTCATGCCTATTTATTTTTAATAAGCCAACAAGCATGACATGTAAACAAATGTAAAATACTTGCTTCATATTGGAGTGTGGTGCAATACATCACACTACCTCTTAATTGAATTCACATAATAAGAAACCTGCAAGAAAATTTTGAAAACAAATTAGATTCAAAACGGAATTCAAATATGAATTCAAATGAGCAAATTGAAAACAGAAAATAAAAAGAAAATAGAAAAGGAGAGGAGAAGGACTTACTCGGACCCTGTCGGCCGAAGAAGCCCAAGCAGGAGTCCACTCGAGCAGCCCAGCGAGTGGCCCACGAGGCAACCCAAGCACCACGGCCCAACCCGGCCCATGTACCCCTTCGTGGGGATAAGACCGGAGACGAAGTCTTCGTCTTCGTCTTGGCCACCGTCGACGCACGCGAGGGCGCCAGCACGACGGCGAGCTCCACGTCCGCGATTGCCGCCGTTGTTGACCGCCGGCGCACGAGCAGGTGAAACTATAAAGCGCGCAAGAGCCCTCCATTTCTCTCTCTCTCGCTCAATTTTCGTCGCCATGGCCGAAACCCTAGCCGTCGGCAGCCCTAGCAAACCACCGTTCCCGACCACCTTGGAGACCACCGATGAGCTCAGGAGGAGCACCGCGAAGTCCTCGTTCATCTGGTGTAGCCGCACGCCGAGGGAAGCTCGGAGGGGGAAGAATTAAGCCGTTCCCTTTCGCAAGTACTGCGAGGGAAATGGCGACCGCCTCGTCGCTACGCGTCCTCGATCGACCTCATCGACCGGCTAGAAAGCATCAGGGGTGAGGTTTCGCATCCCATAAGCATCCTATTGAGCCCTGGATCGTACCATAGCGCCTTGCCACCGTCGACCTGCGTTCGCCGCCGCGGTACCTCGCCGTCGAGCATGCTCCGGTGGTCATTAGCGGGCGGCGCGACCACCATTCGACGTCTTTTAACTCACTCGGATCGAATAGAAATAGTTCCGTGTCCGCGCGAGCCCGGAACGGCGGCGCCGTCGCCGACATCCCGCCGGCGAGAGAGCCTCCACGCCACCTCGTCGATTTTGACCTCGGTCAAAGTTAACGTGGCATGTGACCTGGCCGAGGACCCCACCAGTCATAGACTCGTGGGTGTGTTCTGCCCGGGTACATCTAATAGATTTCGTTTTAAATTTAAATCTCATAATTCCGTAAACTTTGAAGTAATTTAGAAAATTCATATTAACTCAGAAAAATGAAAATGAGATATAAAAATGTTCCTAAAAATAAAATCTATCCAATAAAAATATAAAAATGAAATATTTATTTTTAATCAAAAATTCAATTATTTTATACTTGTTATTTAAACCTTTAATTTTAATGCTAAATTCAATTAAAATTCAATAATTAGTAAAAAATTCCAAAAGTAAATAAAAAACCAGAAAATAAATAAAGAAAACATTAAAATTAATCTTCTTTATTTATTATTTGTTAAATCTTTATTAGAGAGATTTAAACCCTAATTAATAATTACCTAATTATTAATTGTTTAAAAATAATAAAATGCCAAATTCAATATTATTTCTATTTTCAAGTTATTAATAACTTCAACTTTAAATTGAAGTTATTAATCATAGAATTACATGATAATTAGAAAACCCTAATTTCATATTGAATGAAGATTACAACATCATAATTTCATGTGGAACCCTAAAACCCTAATTCAACCATGCACCAAACCCTAGTTCCAATAATCAATATGAAACCTAAATTGCTTACCCTAGGTTAGAACATGTGATCATGGTACTTTAATTCAAATCATAGAGCCACCATTAGCAACTAAAGAACATACCTATGCCCACATAAAATGTAGAACCCTATCACTAGCAATTTAGTATTCCATGTATGCATATCACTAAACCTAGTTGATCAAGTAGGATCAACCAAGTTTAAACCCTAGCTTCTACTGTCAAAACCATCATCCTTATTCATCCATGTTTAGCATCACACCATTGTGATGAACCCAAATAGCATCTAGGCCCAATATTTATCATTACATAACCATAGTCCACTGAACCCTACAAATACTTCATAATTATGAACCATCCTATTCAGGAGTCAATTACTCCTTACTTAATAGAACCAACAGTAAAACCTAGATCACTTCAACCCTAATTGATATACTTCTTATTATTTAAGAAGTATGTTCTTCAAAAGTTATTCTTTTGAAGAAAATAGGGAATCATCACCAACCACTGCTTATAAGGACCTATAAACCCTAGCCAGCTATCACTAGCAAGATAAACCAACCTTGACAACAACCATGTATAATGATTTGCTTAGGATACCTAGGCTTATCTTAACCTTACAAGCCTTAGGTGTTGATGAATCCAACTTTGTTGGGATCCATCTAATACTTACTCCAGCAACTATACTAAACCATAGTCAACCATAGAACCCTCAACCTAATTATCTTACTTGTTATTTATTAAAGAATATGTTCTTCAAAAGTTATTCTTTTGAAATATATAATAAGTAATCATCAACCATGCACTATAGAACTTAAAAATGGACAACTGCTCTTTACTTATTCTACGACTACTATTCCTGGGTGTGCATGATTATTACTATGCATTGTACCATCTGCTTATGATTCTCAAACCACACAAACCTGAATAAGAACCTTGTCTCGTGAATCACTCTAAAAATGCAACACACCCTGAATTAATCATTACAACTCACTAATCCTAAATCATCGGGGTTAGGACACGCTTAGAGCGATTGCATCTCATACTTATGCATTATTGCATCTTTGCCAATCTTTTAAACATCGTTCTTACCGGACGATGATGCTATTTCAGAATTTGGAGTTATTACGCATCGAAGACCTTGTCTGCATAATCTTGCAGTCAAGAAAGGCAAGTTCATCACTTGCTCATGTCATTTGAGTATTTCTATCAAATTACTTGCAAAGTATTATGGTTATCACTATTGCATAAAAATCAAAACCACTACTTTCATAACTATGAATATGACTATGTGGTGGGCAATGGAACCATGGATTGTGTTGATATGGTGGAGGTTCCATTGCACGGGTTTATATCCATCTAGGATTAAACAACAAATGTCGCCAGTGATTCTTGTGCCGTAATACCCGTGTTAACCATAAGATCCGGAGTGGGACGGAGTAGTCAAAAGTGTTTCCACCTCTCGTTCATCAACGGATGCGCTTACCGTAGCAGTTGTGTCACGGCGGAACAACCGGAGGGTGGGGATCCCATTCTAATTCCCCACGGTAAAGCATTGCTTGCCGTAGCAGCTTGTGTCTTGCGGAACAACCGGAGGGTGGGGATCCCATTCTAATTCCCCACGGTAATGCGGTCTATGATGGGTTGCAGCCACCGGCGTAGGAGTGTATGGTAAGAGCCCGAAGCATCGTTGTCGTGGTCGGGGTCCACCCTGAAATTACGGGAATAATGGGACCGACGTGGACCCGTGGTCGGCGCATGCAACAAAGGGTGGGTGTTCGAGGTAGCGGAGGAACATGATTGGCTAGACCTTATACCGGGCCTCACACCAAAGGAAGTGTGGACGGGTAACGTGCTCGGTTGGCAACAAGGTTAAGATCTCTTATGGGTAAAGCAACACACCTCTGCAGAGTGTAAAGAACCGTGACTGTCACTCCCTGTTCCGGGATATGGAGCTGCGAACGCGGCCGGAAAGGAGCTCCATGAAGTTCTAGTAAACCGGTGAAGGCCGACGGACATAGTTCTTCTGAATAAAAGCAACCTTTTGAAGAAATGATTATGAAAACTTGCATTGGTATTAGACTTTCTGGTCTAATGCCGTAGCTAGTGCATTAAACACCTCTTTCCTATAATGAACTTGTTGAGTACGCTCGTACTCATCCCACTCTTAAATCCCCTGCTTAGATATGAAGGCATCGAAGGAGGATCTACAGTGTAACTCGAAGGCCGAGGAGTCAACAACTACTTCAAGAGACAAGACCTTGTCGGAAGAATCGAGATATCACATCCAACAAGAAGAAAACCTAGTTTAGCCATAGAAGGGAACTAGCTTCCTAAACCTAGCTCCTATTTAGCTAGAATCTATTCATAGCCCCTATAGCTAGTCAAATACTCTACACATAGAGTTCGTGATAGAATTAGACTACGAGTCGTTCTTCCGGAGTTTATTTGCAGATTTACCTCATTGTAAAGTAGGAGGTCATGTCTGATCTTATGTAATCGAGTCCGTATGTAATTCGTAGACATACCTTGGACCCGCATATGTTTCTGTTGTACCACTCTGAGCGATATAATACTAGTGGAACGGTGTTTCATTGGTGTTATATCAGACTTGCATACTACACCATGCAGTGGTATGCCGGGTCACCACAAAGGCGGAGTCCCGGAGGGACTCCACCTGGCATGGCCGGCTAGCCCTAAGGGGGAGGAGTCCCAGGTGGACTCCACCATGGTGGCCGGCCAACCCCCCCCCCTAAAGGAAAGGTGGGAGTCCCACCTTGAGTAGGACTCCCATCTTGAGTAGGTTTCGTCCTTATGGCAAGTTTTGGTGTTGGGGTCTTATTCGAAGACTTTGACTACAACTCTTGGGGGTTCCACCTATATAATGAGGAGCAAGGGGAGGGGGCCGGACACACCTAAGCCCTCTTGGCCGCAGCCCCCAAGTGGCCGGCACCCAAGACCCCCCCTTCCTCAAACCCTAGCGCCCCTCCTCCACATACTACTCCCGCGGCGCATAGGCGAAGCCCTGCCGGAGTTCTCCACCACCACCGCCACCACGCCGTCGTGCTGCCGGGATTCCGAGGAGGATCTACTACTTCCGCTGCCCGCTGGAACGGGGAGGAGGACGTCGTCTTCATCAACACCGTACGTGTGACCGAGTACGGAGGTGCTGCCCGATTGTGGCACCGTCAAGATCTTCTACGCGCTTTTGAAAGCGGCAAGTGATCATCTTCGGAGGCTTTGGTAATCTTCAAGGGTTAGTCTCGTGATCCCCTCGTTGCTACCATCTTCTAGATTGCATCTTGGCTTGGTTTTCGTTCTTGCGGTAGGAATTTTTTTGTTTTCTATGCTACGAATCCCATCAAAACCTTAAGCAAAAGTATAAAGAGTTATATAGCCACTAATCTAAATTCTAAAGTTAACTCCATATTTCCAAACCCACTCAACCATATCCAATACTCCTACATAATCACAGTATTCAAATCACATGAACAAATCCAATACTAGTAGTAGCTTTTTATCGACAACAGTAGGCAACACGTCCCGGATCAACAAGCGTGGGTGGGTGGGATTTCGGCACTCACCAGATTGCTAGCGAGGATGTGGGTGTCGTCGGTGATCTTCTGGCTATCGTCGAGCGGCACATTGAGGTCGGCGCGTACGAAGACCCTCTTCCCCTTGAGATCCGCCTCCCCGAGGGTGCCCACGCTCCTCTTGGTCGCCATCCCTGCACAAAAAACCAACACCGCGAGCGTCAAAGAGGCAACTTTGGTCGGATGGATGGATGTGGCGATGCAGGCCCGTGCCGTGATGCAGCGTCGGCGCGGAGGAGAGAGGAGACGGTGGCGTGGGCGCAGCGGAGAGGGGAGACGGTGGCGTGGGCGTGGAGAAGGGGAGACGGCGGCGTGGGCGTGGAGGATGGGAGACGGTGGCGGCGGCGTGGGCGTGGAGGAGGGGAGACGGCGCCGGCGTGGGCGTGGAGGAGATGTACAGGCGAGGGAGGGGGATATACGGCCGTCGAAGGACCAATTATTGGTCCTATTTCTGTGGCGCACCTGGTTCGGTGCGCCACAAAATTTCTTAATTTTGTGGCGCACCTGACTCTGTGCGTCATAGAAATAGTGAAACCAATTATTGGGGCTGGCCGAGGATGGGGCCTACCATATTTCTGTGACGCATGTCAGTGTGGTGCGCCACAAAAGTATACTATTTATGTGACGCACCTTATCTGGTGCGCCATAGATTTTTATGTGCATGCAAAATAGGTGTGTCACAGAATAGCTAGTTTCCTACTAGTAACCAACAAAAGCAAATGGACATGAAACGCAACATGTTATGCAGCTACGGCTGCCATTTTGATAATATCTAAGGTACATGGTGCTGCCAACCATAAGAACTAAGATTAGATTTTTTCCCCTCGAAATAGGCTTTCGCCCCGCTATATTAATATAGCAACCACACGATATAACGAGCACGCTGGGGCCGCAGCACAACCAAACCCAAAAGAAAAGACACAAAAAGAAAGAAAAGAGAAAAAAAAATGCTGTCATCGGCAGCTCGACGGAAAAACGAAGACGAGTCGCCACCGCTGCGCCCTCCGGACATGTCCCACCACGCTCCTCGCACTCTGGACCGCCCCCATACCAAGCAGCACCTCCAACAAGGCAAGCGACGGTGGCGCCGCTGCTGCCCGGACAAGTCCTAGGGTTTCCCCCGGTACGCGGCGGGGGTGATGAAGGAGGTACACCCGATGCCCTTCAGGAAGGAAGGATGGCACCCGCAGGCGTCACCGCATTGGAGCCGAACGAGCCGGCAATGATTTCTCCTAACCCCAACCACCACCACCCTGAACGATCCAAAGAGCCCACCCAACATGTCACCCACCAGCATGCGCCACCACGGTCTTGACTACAACTTCGCCGTCTCACTGCGGACACCATCGCGAGGCCTAGAGGAGGGAGAGGGACAGCGGGTAAGGCGCAGCAGCACCGTAGCCGCGCGGGAGGGCACTACCTCCACCGCCTTCGCGGTAGCCGACCGGACGTAGTAGCAGAGATACACCAGGCCCGAGCTGGCCCGGCCGGGCCCAAACTGGCCCGTGAAGTCTCCACCGCCGCGCTGCAGCAGGCCGGCGGCAGTGCCGCCACCACCTAACCCCGCCGACGCACCTCCGCCACCTCCAGGGAACGACCACATCGCGCATAGGGCAGCCCGTCCAAGCCCAGATTGGGCACAAACTGGTCCAGATCTGGGCCGAGACGACCCTGCCGGCCGCACGCCGGCGACCAGCCTGCCGCCTACCCGCACCACGCCGCCCCGCCGCCAAGGAGCAGCGCCGTCGCCACCGTATCCACCCAGCCGCGCCGGACCGACAACCGCCGAAGAGCACCGCCGCGGGCGCCGAGCTCCGCGCCTCCTTGCCACGCGCGCGGGGAATGGCCGGCCGCCGCCGGCGGCACCGCACGAGCAACGCCCGGCGGCCCGCGCCGGCGGCGGCGGAGGGGAGGGGGAGGAGAAGGGGTTCGGGCGGTGGCGCTAGGGTTGGCTCCTCTCGCCCGCGCGGGGGGCGAGAGCGAGCCCGAAGCGTTTTTTCGTGTGACGCTCACTCTTAGATTTTTTTCTAATCACATTAAAATATGATTTTACTCTATTCTTCTTGAAAGCTAGATCAAGTACTAGAGGCCACTGGCGGAGCTTGAAAACTTTCCTTGGACGGGCCGGTTTACAGAAACTCAAAAAAAAAAACTGTTCTCAAACGCACCAGTTCATTAGAAATTATTCATCGGTCAAATCATTTTGGTCCCAGGGCTTACAAAATCAGGAGAAGATATCATTTGCTGCTACCAAAGGATCTTCATTTTCACTTGTCGCGTCCCTTTTTCTTTTTAAGACAAAATCAATTCTTCTCTGAGTGGACTTTCCCATTATTGTTTGCTGTTGCAATTTGAAAAATTGAATAAATCCCCAATTTATTGAATGAAACACAACTGCTACTGCCTACTGGAACGAAGAACAACATACAATTACTAACTAAGAATTTGGGGAAGGAAAGAAGATTACCTTGGCAGGGAACTGCAGAACAGCAGAAGAGAAGGTATTGATTCGGTCCTAGTCGCGGGCAGAAGGCGCTGGGGCGCACCGGCGTCAGCCAGCCCCGTGCTCGTGCGGATGCGGTGCAGCCATGCCCGCGCGGCCGCGCCCCCGGCTACCGGCGTCTGCGCCGTTCTTCTGTTCCTTCTCCGCTCCACCACCTCACCCCGATTCCCCCTCTATTTGCTTATAATCGCTAAACCTAGTCAAATCACAGAGAGAGGAACGGACGAGGCAACGAGCACTGCGAACACCGAACAGACGACCTGGAAGCAGCGTACAGGGAGCGTGGAGGCAGGTGCGTGGTGCTTGTGGTGTTGGGCTGGGCTTAGATGAAGAGGGGTTGATTTTTTTTTTGCAAAAATCATGGGCGGGCCATGTGTTTGGCTCCAAAGGAGCTCCACCAGTGCTAGAGGCTTTTGAGGAACTTCAGAAAACTTCCCTAATAATCCAACAAGTTAACTCATAAATGTTCAAGCTAGGGGGTGAAATCATAGAATTTCCATAATTCCATATGGCACATACTTATTATGCTTGGAATTTCAAATATATCTCTACTATTAAGAGCAAACTGGTAAATGCCTGATGTCACATTTTTAGGATGGACAATAATACCCCCCACGTCACATAGAAAACGCAACTAACAAAACAACACCAGCCCGTCACGTTACACACCCATCCACGTCACAAAGAAATATCAGCCCGTGGATAACAAACAACTCCACACCATTAGGCGTAGCTTTTTAAAATTTCAAATGGCACAACAAACACCTACTATTTCTCAACTAACACGTCTTTATCCTACCAAGATGATTTATCTCAACGCAATCTTGAAAAAAAAAATCTGCGCGGGGAACAAAGAAAACGCAACTAACAAAACAACACGCCTGTGTCACGTTACACACAGAAATACCAGCCCGTGGATAACAAACAACTCCACACCATTAGGCGTAGCTTTTCAAAATTTCAAATGGCACAACAAACACCTACTATTTCTCAACTAACACGCCATTTGAAATGGCACTGTCGTCTTCATCACGCTGACCACAACCAGGGTCGCTGCTAACCGTCGTCTTCATCGCGCTGACCAAAGTCGCTGTCAGCCGTCTTCTTCATCTCGCTGACCAAAGTCGCCATCGATTAAAAAGACCTTCGTCGCCAAGCCTGCCGTCTTCACTAGCCAGGTTCCTCTTTAAAGAACTTTCACGGATCCTCTTTGGGCAGAATCGATCATGATGAGCAGCACGTTGAGGGAGAAAATAGAACCTTAGTAGAGATAAAACGATCAAGTAGCCAGGGAGATAAATAAACTGCAGAAGTAGCAGTTACACGTCCTGCATCTCAGAAGGAAAAGCATATTCAGATTGCAAGATATATACGATCAAGTAGTTGTACTGAAAATGTAGTGTCTATTATTATACCACTGAAATAAACGCGAATCTGGCACAAAATAGAACCTTATTGAGGAAGATAGATAAAACAAACCTGGGTGCATAAGTAGGCTATTGTGGAAGTAATACCAATAGAACAGTGGAAGAAGTCGTTTCCTGCAGTATAGATGCGGAATGGGCTAAACTATTGCTTTATGTGATCATATTTCTCAAATTAACTATAGAACAGAGGTGTAACTATTGCTTGATGTCATCATATCTTTTAAACTATAGAACAGACATTAAGGACGCCTACCAGGAGCATTGCCTATTACATTCAGTGACTTGTTTTTCTTTTCTTATTTGCAGGTCATAAAATGTCACACTTTCCAAATCAACTAATTGATAAAGGAAAAAATGGTATGTATATCAGTGCACCTTGTTAAATGGTTTTGAACATTGTCAATGATAAGCTGGTGTGCCCATGTCGACAGTGGTTGCTGAGAATGGCTCTTCAAACAGATCACAAGCCATTGGTTTGTCACGCCCACAAACGGGATTTTTCATACGTGAACCATCGGCAGATCGGATAGTTCTGTCATCGGACGATGATGATCAGACACCATTGGCGTGGACATTTCCAACTCAAAGTAACCTCACAATAAGAGGAACTTCATTGGTTGGGGAAAGCTCAAACGGTATGTCCTTTGACTTAGCTTATTTCACTGCATAAGTTTCAGGTAAGTTTCAGGATGCATTATCATCGTTAACAGTATGCATCAAACGTAGACATACGAGTTCAAATGAGACTGCCCATTGCAACTCAAAGTACACTCACAATAGGAGGCACTCCATCGCCTGGGGGTAGCTCAAACGGTATGACATGAAACCAATTGAATATGTGTATTATTTAAATATAGTTGTGTGTATTTATAATACTGAAAAGCTCAAACTGTATGTCATCATTGCAGACAGACAACCTCAAAGTCAACAAACATCACGTGAACGTCAAAGAGCTCGTCGACAACGATTAAATCTTCAGGAGAGGCAAGAGATTAATGCAAATAGACGCGCAAACAGGACAATGGCAACAACTACTGAGCGGGAACAAGAGAACGCACGTCGAAGAGATAGTAGGCGCAATCTAACAAGTGAGCAGCGACAAACCATCAATACAAACCAAAGAGCACGTAGGCAGGAAATGTCTCAAGATAGGAGGGAGGTAGCGCGGGATCGACGCAAAGCAAACACCGAGGCTAGGCGGAACACCCCATGTGCTCAATCCATCGCAATGCCACGCTCAGATGCAGCTGTCAACCCGGAAGTCACGAAACGCTCCTCACCTATCACAGCTGACTCTACTACTGCCTCCCCTTCAACGAGCACACCGGCGTATACCCTCGGGACTAATGGTAATATACACCCATATTTACTCACGCAATGATAGGTGATGGTTAACGCCTCCAAAATGTTACAGGCGACATTGATGCATTCCTTAGCGGTATCATTGACGACAATGCCATCGTTGACGAACCCAGCGACGAGGAGTACTGCATGTTTGCCGGTGAAGGTACGTCTTCCAGCTGTTTTAGGCGACATTGTTGCCTTCCTTCGTAGTATCATTGACAAGTGTGTGACACGCTATGCCTGTAGGTTCTGACGATGATGATGTGGAAATCGATGATCCGTCAGACGAATCCGGCGTGGGCTCAGTCGATCCTTTTGACTTTGTGTACTAAAACCTACCAGACAGCACGCACATGTTGGAGAAAGTACCGGATTGCATAAACTGCAAGGCCAAGAGGTTTGAGCATGAGCCCCCTGGTTTCTGTTGTCGAAATGGCCAGATCAGACTGGCTGAACAACGTCCTATCCCGGAGCTCATGAGGTTATGGTCCAGCGCGGATGCGGACTCTCGACATTTTCGACAGAGTATCCGATTCTTCAACGGCCACTTCACCTTCACAACGCTTGGCTTCACCCTCGACAACAGCTGCATGAATATGAGCTCCGGATTTACACATTCTGGGCGAACGGCTCTTTGTACCGTAACGTGCATTCTTTCGGGTCCGGCTCTCGTCCTGAACATCTGCAGTTGTACTTCTACGACGACGATCCCAGCCTGGCCCATCGCAAGGAAGCTACCAAGCAACTGGACCAGGAGGTTGTCCGAAAGTTGACGAACATCATGAGAGCAAATCCCTACTCCGAGACATTAAGGACGCTGGGTGCCCACAGGGACAACCTCCAAGATTACCGGATAGAACTGAACACATATCGATCTACTTAAAGGATGAAGACAAGGCCGTACCTTTCCTAAAGCAATTTCTAGGCGTAATATTTGACACTGGTAACTATTCTGTGGAGACGGCTTGAAAGGTATCTCAGCTAGGTTCGGAGATGTGTTCTCCCAGTCAATGATTTTCTCGACATCATTCTTGGTGACATGGAAATCGTCACAGTTACGGATAGCTGACTCCAGAAGAATACGGATAGAGTAGGGCAGCTTATCGGACACAAGGAAAAAGAAAATACTTGTCAGTCTTTGAAACTCCATGCAATTTTTGGGCTACCCGTTAAATCAGAGTCCAAGACAGTTGTATCTACAAAGTTGTGTCTGTATCCAATTGATATCGTTATATGGATTCTTGTAATATATCTTGAACATGGAGAAAAGAGTAGAGAAAATTACCCAAAAATTTATGTGTTTGTCAAGTATATTTAACCTGATCATGGGGCCAAAGCCAACAAGTTTCAATTCTCTCGCACACGTAACAAGACAACTATTTAAGTGGTAATTATCCAATACTTATTTCCGCTTGGGATACTGAATATTATAGAATTCTTTTACCACAGCCAAAGATAATGATTGACAACATATCAAAGATATTAAAGAACTTTTCCTTAACTGAATACATCACAGAAGAAGCTAGAGGTGCTACTATGAAGGCAATGAATGGGGAGGTAGCTGCCAAATGTCGGTTTGCTGATAGCCTTCATATGACATCGATTTATCTCTTATGCTTATATATATATGTAGTTCTACGTGCAGATGATAAGGAGTAGCATACAAACAAAGGGATGGTAGATTCATACCAATTTCCTCTCATTCTCCAGCTTTCTTCTTTCCATCTCAGTTTGAGCAACTATTTCACGGTCTTGCTCATCCAACTGCTTTCTCAGCTGAACAATCTCTTGAACTCTCCCATCCAACTGCTTTTTCAGCTGATCAGTCTCTTGAACTTTCTCATCTAACTGCTTTCTCAGCTAATCATTCTCCTGAACAATTCTCGATGAATGTTCACGGGCAGCATACTGCATGTTTCACACTTCTGCAGAAAAGACAAGATACAACATAAGACACTAGACATGATGGCTGGCTTGGACTCTCAGTGCTCCTGCAGTTTTTGATATATGTGCTCAAGTACCATGCAAATTAGGTTGAGGACAACATTCAACTTGTTGTGCGAGAAAATCCAATAATTTTCTGAAAAATTCCAGTGTGATGTTGTGTCAACTGGTTTCATGTCAGGCTTGTAAATACCCTCTCTTCTATCAACTAAGGTATTGAGGATTGTTTTTTCAGATTCACTTTTTGTCTGTGAGAAACTTGTTGTGACAAAGAAAGGATGCAATAGGTTCCAAAGTTCAATACAAACAAGAAAGGGCCTAAATCTCTAGCTTCGTAATCTGAAGGACTTCAACCAAGAAAATGTAACATAGGACGATTCTAATAAATGAAATATTACATGTGGATCATAGTAGAAATTTTAAGGTGTAGCCGAACAGGCATGTCCCACCTAGAGTCCTCAAGTTCCGTTTAAACAACAACTTGCTTCGATTTGATTCGCACGAAAATTGCTAACAGATCCAGGAATAACTAACTAACCTAGCTATATACGATTACAAATCCAAACAACCCTGCAATTTTTTCTCCCGAGGCCTAAACATAGCTCTGTTTCCGTACGAACCTTTTCTCCCAAGCGACGAATCCTCCGAGCAGCTAGCAATCGCCCACCGGCATCAAGGTATTCCCTCTTCCCCTCTCCACTAGCGTCGATTACCACGACCGCACACAATCAAGTCGGCGACGCTGATAACCAAAAGGATATCCATGGCAGCCGCGGCAGGACGGAGAGAGCCGCGGGGATGCACCACGGTGAGCTGGTCCAGGTTGGGGTGGACACACGTGGTGTCGTGTCCCCATCCTCCTGCAAGACGTGCGGGAGCAGCTCTTTTGGAGGAACGCCGACGCCCGCCATTGCCTAGCGGGAGGTGAGGAGGAGCAAAGCCAAGGAAGCGGGTGGGTCCAGGCGCGTGGCGGGAGCCTGAACGCAGCTGCCGCGGACATGGCGGAGTAGGGGCCGCCTGCGGCCAATGGCGATGTGGCTCGGCGCCGGACGCGGGGCGGCCTGCAGCCGGAACCTTGCGCCCGATGGCGGGTTGGCTCAGCGCCGGAGGGAGGAGCGGCCATGAGATCTGGCTGATGGAGGGGTGGCTCGGCGCCGGCGGGCGGGGCGGCCGGCAGCCGGAACCGTGCGCCGGTGGGTGGGTGGCCGTTATAGCGCTGGAGGGAGGCGGGTTGGCTCGGCGCCAGAGGGTGGGCAGCTGTGAGAGCGCGGGCCGAGGACGGGAGGTGGGGTGTCTGGGAGAGGAGGCAGCGAGCCATGGCCATGGCGGCGTGAGTGAGGAGGCGGCGCTGGTACAGAACGTAATTGGGGAAGAGATAGGGTGTGTCGTGAGGCGTGTGGAAGAATAGAGTAGTGACAGACCTGTCCGGCTCTTGTTTCTTTTTTCTTAGCATAAATTTTTTTTTGACATAATTTTTCTTAGCATAATTTCCTTTGCCGGTTTGCCCTGTTGACTGAGAGGAGTATGCAGCCTCCGCCTCTCTAACAAGCGATCTTGTCTATATTCTCATAAATCAATTATGTTTTGATTTTTCTGAGTTCGTAAATATTCATCTCTTACAATATGTATTAACTATTGTAGATCACGGACGGAACTGAGACAGATACTACAGATGCTTTGAAAGACATAGGTTCAGATACAAATATCATACAATGTTGGTGGAAGAGACGAGTTTTACCGAATCAACCAAGGTGATTTTGATTATATTTTTCTGAACCCATTTCTTAGATAAAAACAGCTTTATAATTAATTTCGTTTTTGCAGGTCATGGGCAATATAAAAATGGATGTCGATGTTTTAAAAGAAGCCATCACCAAAGGCCTCGAGGCTACCTTGATGGAAGGGACCCTAGACTCACCGACTCTTACAAATTCAAAGGAATCACGTCATAATAAATCAAAAAAAGAAAACACAAACGTTATCCCAAAAGGTACTTAGTTCCGCCCTTTCCTTTTTGCTATATTACTTTTTACGTAATTAATGTGGCACACTTATATATCCTGCCAGACTATGTTTGCACCGCAGAAGATTTTACCATCATTGAATCAATAATGTCTGCACCTAAAAATACCAACTTTGTGGAGATCGGTGATGCATCGCTATCTAATGACCATTTAAAGTGTCTTACATGTAACGACGGATTTCTGCCTGATGATGTAAGTCAACAAGAAATCACTATTTACACAATTTGTGTCTATTTTTAATTTAAATGTATTTTACGTGTTCAATTGTAGGTGATAAATGCCTACATATATTGCATGCGTGCATGTGATCATCTTCTTAACAGAGCTGGCGATAAGGTATATATGGATAAAACATACGTCTCCAATATGCTGAAGAAAGACGTGAATATATATATATATCTAAAGCATGATATGGTCACGAACTAAATCGCTACCTATGCATCTCATTTATTATATTTTAACATGTGTATACCTACTTATGTAATATTTTATTTTAGATCTTCCTACCGATAAATATCAGTAAGACCCACTGGTATTTAGCGGTCATCAATGCGAAGAAACGTTTGATACAAGTATTAGACTCACTTGGTCCTGGAATGGGTAGAAGTGACCTCACGTTTATGGTAAGTTATTTGATCATGATCTCCTCTTGACATTTTTCTTTTGCCTCGGTGTCTAATATCATTTTTCCTCATATAACAGCTCCGAGGACTTGAGAAGCACTTAAAGACTGTATCCCAAAGAAGGGGATTTGACAAAGGTAAAAAGTGGCACGATCTTGATGTCACGACGTGGCCAATAGTAGAGCATATCCGAAAACCACTTCGGACTGATGGGTATGTTGAATCTCTTCAACTTTCGAATGTGAAAATTACAGTGATACAAAAGTAGTGTATTTAAAGGTGTGTTTGGATAGTAGTTAAATTTGACCTTACCATTGAGTAACGGGGCATGGAGAAGCTCCACCACTTCTTTTTGGTGTATCAGTTCTATGTCTCATTTGAGACAGAAAATAAAATTAACTAAGCAGTTGAGCTACCATGAACCTATGCAAAAAAAAATTATTAATCCTCTGATCAAGTAGGTCTGAAAACTCTAAATTGTTTACGAAAAATGCGCTGTTTGGCAGTCTGGAGGATTGTGCAGGTCGAATGATATTTTAGCATCCTCCATTGGTACCAGTAGCACAAAGTATACCGAGAATCTTTCTAGCTTAATGATTGTTTTAATATTTTTATGTTGATTTGTCTAGATAGAATTGTACTACAACATTTGCTAATTTTGTAGCGCATCGTGCGGGTTGTTCATGTTAAATTTTATGAAATATTGGACAGGCGATAGGCTTTCTGACTGCATCACTCAGGTATTATTTTTGTTTAGAGACCGTTAGTAGTATCTTGCATCTTAAATTATTAATTTACAATATCAATGTTTCTTACTACTTTGTAGGAGGATATGAAAGCATTCCGAAGAAAATTAATTGCCATATTGCATGATTCGGAACTAAATAAAATAAGAGGCAGTCCGATATATAATCAATCTAAAGATCAAGAAAACGGATCCGACTCTGATATTACGGAATTGCCAAGTCTAGGTAAAGAACACCAAGGAGATGTAGCCAAAGAAAATATCCAGCTTCCTATTTGCACCTTGTCCACCAAACCACATGAGTTTGTTGACGAGATATGCAAATACATCATGTCCATTGACGATGCAACCTGTTTGAAGTAAGCCTCATAAGATAATGATCAAGCGTCGGTGCATATTATTATCATATCATTATTCTTATCAATTATTTTGCAGAAAAGAATGGGTGCGAAGCTCCACACCTTATCCACTAGGATTAACTCTAAAGCAAATTCAGGACATACTCAGGATGGACCAGCCAATGGACAAGGATTGTTTCAACATGGATGTGCGCATAGTGGCATGTGATGAGATACAATTTTTGATAGAGCCTCCCGTGCACAACATGGACTTAAGATTTTGTGTAAGTTATTATAATCGCATATTTATTGTCACTGTCATGGTTCTAAACCTTTTTTTCATCTCACTCAGCAATACTCAGTGGTAGAAAACATCCACTTTGGCGTGTTAAGCCAGATATTAAGGAGTTGGCAACATTTTTTCATAGCTGGCCTGGGATAGGCCATAATATATCATCATTCAACATGGTAAGTTAGGTCTCTTTTCCATTATTAACATGATTTATGTGTTTTAATGCTCACCACTTGCAGATTTTTTTGCCACACGCATTTCTTGGCAACTTCATCTTGTTCACCATCGACAAACATGAGTGCCGTGTATGTATTTTAGACCCATGTTCTGAACCTCTATCAGAAGAGAGGTACCAACTAAAATTACAAAGGTGTTCATTCTATCTAAATGACGCTCTTGAGATAGCGCAACCTGGCTGGAATTCCGATATTTATTTCTGGCCACGTAAATATCCTCACAATATCCCAATACCAACAAGCCCCGACAGGTGATTTTTCTCAGGTTATCTTTACAAGCAACTTATTTTATCGTCATTCTAATGACCAAGATAATGATATGTTCCATTTATTTGCAGAAAGTTGTCTGGATACTTAGTATTTAGTTTTATGCTTTCATGGGATGGTAAAAGATTTGTTCATCCAGTTTGCAGCGTGAGTACTCTATGTTCACAATCTTATATTTTTGGTGGGAAGAAAACTTCATGTTAACATGATAGATTAATTGTGCAGGATGGTTACGAGCTAAGGAAAAAGGTTCTGATACACATACTCAAGTATCAGGCTAATGAAGTTGAAGACAACATTCCTGAGATCGTGCGAGAATACCTTAGACGCGTCAACGGACCATGGCTTTAATTCAGTCATCTCTTCTACAAAATGAATTGTGCGAAGTGGATCTTTAAATATTTTATGTATTATATATTTATTTTATATACTTTAATATTTGCCTGCATTATTTACACGCTTATGCATTTGACACTACGTTAAAGGGCCGTGGCGAAGCACGGGCATTCTACTAGTGTGCCACTAACAAATCAACGAGGGAATGTGAAGGTCATATGGACTGACATGCGTCCAAGCTAGCTTGATCACGATATGTTAATCTTCGCACAAAACACAACTCACAACACCTACCTAATTACCGTGGAATTGCCAGAATTCGAGGCTAAAGCAAGGAACCTCAGGTTGGGTGCCACTAAGAATGGACTAAATCCGTATGGCAACCATACCACAAGACATAGCAACTGGCCCTTGTGTGTATGAGTGTACGACCTCCCCATCTAGTTATGCATGAAGTTGAAGTATATATACATGGTTATGCTAATTTAAAGGCCGAGAAAACCAAGGAACGATATAACCTTTATTTTTATCTCCGTCCACTGAGGAAGGGGCTAGACATATTAGTTGTTAAAATATTGGAAAGAGTGTGTTAGCTAGCTTCTCAGTGGCTAGCATCGGAGCTCGTAGACCTCACCAACGATGACAAGGATTAGGCAGCACGCCGGTGAAAACCGTGGATATGACTAGGGTTTGTAGCTACTTTTTTATGTACTGGTTTGCATGTGGATAAATGCAACCATGCATTCTTTTTTAATCTTTGTGACATGTTCATCAACAGTAAAGAGTCTGCAACACCAATTTATGTACCGATTGCTCACAAGTTTGGTTAATCTTTTTCTAGATCATATTATACTCACAAATCCGAACTGTGGAGATTTGTTCATTCATGTTAAATTGGTCCAGGTCCAACTACTGTAATGTCCATTCCTAATCTGTGTGTTAATTTCCTACATTCATTCTTACATACAGTTATTATGTCAAAACTGGTCTAAAATATTTTTGTATATGTTCTATGAAATGTAAAGCCTGAGGGGTATCTTGTGCAAAAGGAGAGGGACTTGCTAAAATGAAAAAGCCATTCGTCAGGGTGTTTCCTACAAGATGTAAAAGGGTTGCATGAATCTCGGTGCAGAATTGGATGTCCAGGATAAGCCTAGGACACCCACATATATGTAGAGTTGTATTTTCGTGATGCCTATCGCAACAGCTGTGTACATGCACATCTCAATTTGGCAGCCTTACTTGCTTAATTGGTTAGGGAAGTGGATGTACAACCCAGCCACCCAGGTTCAAGTCTCCAGGGATGCGAAGTTAAGTTCTTATTATTTAAAAACAAAATCATTGTAGGGGTTTTCCCTACCGTATTCCTTTCAAAAAAAAACGCGTGCCGTGCCAGAAAATGAAATTTCCCGGTGCTCGCATAGGCAGCTCTCTGATTAGATCTCCTGTCGGCGCAGGACCATACTCCAGCCTGTATGTGTATTGCAGCCGCGTTGACGCGGTAGGAGATAAATCAATCTAACAGACAGGGCCGTCTCGTGTACGCACCTCGCCGGCCGGCCGGCCGGCGCACACCAAGAAAACGGCAACGGTAGAAAGGTCCATGGCGAAATTGGTCGCGAAGCTCACGGACAGGGGCAGTCCGAAACAAGGAAATCCAGAGAGCAGTTTACTCGCCGCGTAGCGCAGCTTCTCATTTCTTTCTTTTTCGTGCCTCGTGCGGCGGCAGCGTCGCTTTCGTTTCCTTGCCCACGAGACGCTTTTGAAGCTTCCGCCCACCTTTCCGGAAGCTCCCCCGGGCCGACATCTCTTTACATTGCTTCGTTCAGTTTCGTCACGCATTACACTTGGTGAGCTTCAAGGCTGAGGAGGTAGATAAAATGGCGGAGGGATTTAGAGCATCTCAAGCCGCGTCCCCCAAAGCGTCCCCCAAATCGCGCCGGATTGAGCGTTTGGGGGACGTGTTTTGTCCGTACCGCCTTTGGGGGACGTCGCTCCTCAGCCGCGTCCCCCAAACGTCGTCCCCAATCAGGAATTCAAATTGTTGCATTCAAAAGAGATCGTTTCCGCCGAATCGTCGCGATCAGAGTAGCGGCGATCAAAGTACTAGGCGCGCGATCATATTACAGACCATAGTGCATGCTAAATTAGAAGAAGGGGTTGGTCGTCAGCGACGTATCCTGAGTCGACGCAGGCCCGTTGATCACGATGACCTCGTCGCGATCTGCCTGGTGGTGTGCATGCTCCGTCTCGCTCCGCCGCCGTCGCATAGGCCGACGATGGTGTAGCAGTCGAAGACGCATCAGCCGGCTCTTGCTCCGCGGTTGCTGCCGCTGCCGCTTCCTGGGTCGCCGCGTCGGCCGCAGCGTCGGCTGCCACCATTTTGGCTTTGATGTCGTCGAAGATCTGGCCTTTGAAGAAGTTGTGCGCCGCCCGCGTCCGGGGAGACATTCCCTCTGTTGACGCTCTCAGCAGGGACAAGTCGTCCCTGCGTTTCTTGAGCTTCAACTTCTCCTCTTGCCTCTTCAGCAGCTCCGCCCACCTTTCGTCGGTCTTTTTGTCGCGTGAGAGAAAGGTCGAGGAGACGTCCGCGAGGTATTTCGTGATCGACGCCTGCGTCTTCTCACACGACGCGGCGTCGGCCAAGGCGGCCTTAGCAGCCTTGTTGCCAGTAGGACGCCCTGCCGACGTTGCCAGCGGCGCTTCCAAATCAATGGCGTCCTTCCCCTTGGACAGCGACAGGCGCGTCAACCGCCATTTCTCGTTCCCTTTGAGCTTGGTATAGCAGCGCGAACGACTTATGCCCATCTGAGTTCCTCGCGTAAACCTCCATGGCCCTATCAAACTAGCCAAAGGAAGCGGAATCATTTCATCGAACACAATGTAGACGCTACAGAGTATGGAAGAAAGAGTCGTACCATTTGGGAGAGGTCGGCGCTGCTCTCGGCTCTGGTCACTAAGTCATGATGGTATCCATGGAAGGAGTTCACCGACGCCTGAATGATGGCCCATCGCGTCGACATTGCCTTTTGGCTCCTTTTCATTGTCACTTTCTTGTAGTCGATGTTGATGAGCTTGCGCTCATCGAACTCGGCCTTGATCCTCGCCCAATACTTCCCGTATTTTTGGTTGGCGTCGATGATGGAGTCATGGCTCACCGTCGCCCACGACTCGCACAGACAAAGATCCTCCAAAACCGCCCACTTGGGGCCTCGTGTGCCCGACGCCTTCTTCTTCTTTTTCTTCTTCACGCCGTCCACATCTACCTCCACGAGATCATCGTCACCGGCACCCTCCTCGTCCTCCACCTCCTCCTCTTCATCGTCCTCCACCTCCTCCTCTTCATCGTCCTCCTCGTCCTCACTCCCGCCCTCTTCCTCAGCACCCTCCGCACTGGCGCCCTCGAATTCGAGCGGCCCCCTGCGGCCACTAAAAGGGTCGCCGTCCGCACCGGGTCCTGGCTCGCGCTGCTCGTACGCCGGGGAGTAGAGGTTGTTGGGGTTGAAGCCGCCATGCGGCAGCGCATCCTGGTAGTGGGGCGACAAGTTAGGCGTCACGCACCCGGGAGTGCTGGAGGGGCCATCGTTGTAGAAGGCGGAGGACGACGGAGAGAACACTCCCGGAACGTACACCGGCACGTTCGTACTATATGGGCTCGCGTTGGTGGCGGCGAGACACCCGGCCATTAAGTGCCGGTGCCGGCGCGCCGCCACAGCCCTTCTTCTCCTCGCTCCGCCGCCCTCCGTCCTTTCGCTCCGCCGTCGATAGCTTCCGGCGCAGACAATCTTGCTGCCATTGATCGTCGGTCCATCCTTCCGGCTTCTTCTTCGGAGCCGACGCCTTCCGCGGCTTCGCGAACGGCGCTTTCGCCCCTTTCGTCGCATTGCCCGGCGGCTTCTTGGCCGCTTTCTTGGCCATCTTTTTGGGGGCTATCGGCGGCGCCATGGAATGGGGAGAGGGTAGCGGCGGCGGGTGGACGGCGGGAGAGGGTAGCGGCGGCGGGATAGGAGAAACAAATCGGCTGGATAGGAGAAATGAATCGGCGGCGGGATATGTGTTGGGAGGCCAGAAATGCGCGGCGGGATAGGCGCGATATGGCGGGAGGGGCGGGATTTGGCGGGAATGGGAGACGATTTTTCACTGAGCCGCTGACGCATCGGGCCCGCGTCGGTTCGCCTCGCTTTTCGTTCTGTCCGGCGTGCCCGGAGTGTCCCCCGTGAGACGGGGACGGGCTCGGGGCGCCGGACACCGTATCGGGGCGCGCCGGACAAAAATGGGCTTGGTGGACGCGGCCATAAGCGGACCCATGACTATTTTGAAGACTGGGCAAACAGTGTCAAACAGTGTTAAATAGTGTCAAACAGTACTAAATACGTGCAAATACGTAGAAAATACAGCTTGCCGGCCGACCGGAAGCCTAGGCAGCCGCCCGGGCAACAGGGAGGGTAGGTCCGCCCATGGACGCGGCTAAAACGCATTTTTTGTCCGGCGCGCCCCAAATTGCTTTGGGGGACGCTTTGAGAGACGCGACTGGAGATGCTCTTAAAAGGGAGGTCAGCACCGCTGCTGCTACGAGTTGCGAGCACTACCGGTGACATATCGAAATCCTCCTGTCACAACAAAGAAACTTCACATCTCACAGCGACGGGTTTCTTTGCAGAGCTCATCTCAGACCGAGTGAACACAACACTCTGAACGAAGCACTAGTAGAAGAAATCGACATCTGCGTACGTAGCGTTGAACTGGCCCTTTTTCCTGCGTGAGCTTTGCTCTGGGTCGAGAGTTTTCCCGGACGGCCGGCAGGCGTGCAAGGTTTTCGTTTTTGTTGACCTTGGCACCACCGGAGGCTGGGGCCTGCCCTCCTCGTGTCCTGCGATGACGTATGGAGCCTTTGAAAAAACTTCCGATCTTTTTACAGACACTGCTCGAAACGGTTCTTGCGAGACCAAGATCGAGAAATTATGCTTTTCTCCAGTGTGACACTGAGGCGTGATTCTAGTACTACTGATCGACTGATTGCAGCGAATGATCGATGATTGCAGAAATGCTCATCTCAGACAGACATTCAGGGGCAATGTAAATGGTGGTGAAAACGCAGAAGCTTCTGTCGATTTATTCACGTGGGAATCCATCAACCAATCGACAGTGCCTGCAAACCTTCTTGATATAATCCTGACTCTATGAACATCGGACAGAAAAATCGTAAAAAAAAAAGGAGAGCAACCCCTACTACTGAAATCTAGCTGGTGAACTTGAACTGGGACGCCTGCGCGACGGCGTCGTCGAGCCACCGCCTGGGCTCGTCCATGAGCTCGGGGCTGAGCCTGACCATGAGGACGCAGAACTCCATCTCGCTCAGGGCGCCGTCGCCGTCGAAGTCGCCCTCGGCAAGCATCCCGCGGAGGTCGTCGTCGGACATGCCGCCCAGCCCCAGCAGCGGCGCGTTGCGGCGGAGGCTGGCGAAGGTGATGAGGCCCGAGGCGGGGTCCTGCAGCAACCGGAACCCGGAGGCCAGCTCCTGCATCAGGCCTTCCTCGCCCAGACGCTCCGCCATCACCGGCAGGTAGTCCTCGAACCCCACCGACTGAGATTGCTTGGGCTGCTGGTGCGATGCCATGGTGGGATCGGTGATCGCTGTGGGTGGAGGGTTGTGTATTTCTTGCTGTTTCGCTGCTTGGTTCTGAGGTGTGATCGATGGTTACTTGGTGTGGAGTGTGGGAGGGGTTAAATACTCCCTGAATTCTTCCGAGCATGCGCGTGCCAAATCGAAGTCTCGAGCGGGCGCAGTACACAACAGCTAACCGTACGTCCAGCTGTCAAAGATATGGTAGGCTAGTTGATATCATGTGTCATTTTTCAAAAAACTGTAACTTTTAAACCGTGCAACGAACTTACAATCCGTTTTCATTTCTAGAATCCTCACGACAAGAGCTTCGAAACTAGACCACATTTTCATATGTTTCGACGAATTTTTTTAACAAGCAACTTTGATGTGCGATAAAGCAAATTTATTGTACATCAAAACAACTTTGGTGTGTGGCAAAGCAACTTTTGGTGTGCAACGAAAACACTTGATTCACAACGATGGTAGGCTTCGCAACGGCTACAGCAACAAATCCTAATGCAGCAAAAAAAATGATACGAGCAACTCTAGGTCGTTGGCCGCACCCATGATGTACTTCACAAGGTTTGGCCCTAGTCGGTCACAACAACAATGTTGCCGAGCAAGCCGTACCAGCCCTCGCCACTAACGAGCACATTTGTAAGTATCATCGCCCCACATTTGGTGGCTCTGGCATAGCTAGCGTTTCTTTTCGAAATACCCCCACGTTGGACGAGTCAGTCGTTCCCCCGCTCATGCCGACCGAGTCATCCTAGCAACTTTGTTGCAATAACCCTATGCGAAGTCGCCTACCGTTGTACCAAAGTTGCCTACCGCTGCAAAAGTTGACGACTACTGTGGTTGCTTTGTCATATACCGAAGTTGCTTTTTGTCATGTACTTTGGTGCCCGACAACATAACTTTGATGCCCAACGATACAACTTTGGTGCCCGAAGGCGTAACTTTCGGTGCTCAACGGAGAAAATTTGGTCCCGACAAACCAACTTCGGTGCCCGGCGACAAAATATTGGTGCCTGATAAAGCAATTTTGATGCCCCACAGAACAACTTTGGTGTGTTACAAAGCAATTTTGTGCCCCATAGAGCAACTTTGGAGCCTGACGGTGCAATTATGGTGCACAACTTTGTATCCAACTTCCCAATAACTGTAGACAACTTCGCATCATCAGTAGACAATTTTCGGCTCGATGGTAGAAAACTTCGCGACAATAGTAGGTCATGGTACTCTGGACGTGTGTCTCGTTGGTGACAAGAAATGGGTTGCCATGGTCGGTAACGCCTTTGCTGCATCCGGTCAAGACTAAGTTGATTTTTAGTTGTTATGACCTTCCTATTCCTCTTACGAAGTTGCCCAATATCGATGTGAATCTACCTTTCTTGTCATGCACCAAAGTTGCTTTGTTGCGAACAAAAGTTGCTCTATCACATATCAAAGTTGCTTCTCAACAAATTTCATCGGAACATATGGAAATAAGAACTTGTTCTGAAGATCTCGTCGTCAGGATCCCGAAAGTGAAAGCGGATCATAATTTCGAGATTCAACCCAAAAGTTATAGCTTTTTGAATTTGTTTTGGAAAGTAATCATTAGGCATCCACGTGAGACCATGTGGGCATGGAGGTTCTCGTGAGCTGTGGCTGCTCAGGTTTGGCCAGGCTGTTTTTTTCATCGCGTTACGTTGACCACGTGCACATGCTTTTGTAGTTTCCTTTTTTAACTTTTGTGAAATTGATCATACAAAATATTACCATAAATAGGGATATTACCATAAATAGGGGTCCGCTCAGATTGACTAATGGGCATGCAACCGCCCGCTAGACCCGTCCTAAATACTCCGGTTACTTGGTGTGGAGTAGGAGTAGGAAGGAGCTGCGACGCCAATATGAGGATATAGCGTGCGCCGGCCACTGACCAGGAGACACGCTGGCTTGATCGATCAAAGTCGTACTATGTGATTTTGTCACCAGCTAGATACAGTATGAAGGTGCCGCGCGTGCAACGTGTACTTGTACTGTACTATACTTACAGTAGACACTCGTTAGGTGGAGTATTAATGTAGCTACTGGAACATGGAGATTCGCTAGCCGCGCGCGGGCGAGCGTCATCCACGCGTAAAATGCGTTATTTCCTAGCTGGACTGGAGATAGATCGATCGAGCAGGCTCGTGATCCGGTGCTTCTCTGCTTAGTCAAATGCAGCGATGATCCAGATCCAGTGGCGATGGAAGCACACGCACGGGGGAGAAGAAGAATCCGAGAAGCTAGGTCTCGCATCATCTCAACCCTCAGCCTGCAGGCACCAGCAGCAGGGAGCAGGCACTTTTATGCCCAATTTGCCTGTTCAATCTAGAGGGAGCAAGGCTCACCTGTTACAGTTGCAACGGAGAAAACAATGTGTTGATCCTCAAGGAAATCGAGGTCGAGAGGCAACAAGTCAGAGCTAATCCTGGCGCGAACTGACTTGATTATTTAGGGCGTGAACCCTCGCCAGACCACACGAACCACCCGAGCCGGCTGGAGCAGATCATGCCACGCCACAGTGGACGGACTCTCCGCTGCCGTCGCCAGGGCCGACACGCGGACAGGATGTTGCGAGAATCTTTGGCGTGGCAAGAGACAGGCAACAGGGAAAATATGTGCAGGAAGGATCGATGCAATATGCAAGTAGCTCGTCGGATCGTGCGGTATACTATGTAACATACAGCTCAATGCCAATCACCCAGAGATTTATCGTACTCCGTAGTACTGATCGTTTGAAGAGCTGACAGAGATGAGTGAGCTGCAAGCCTGCAAATGGCGAGGCATAGACAAGTGCGAGTGTTGTAAGTGCATGCAACATAAGTGCAATACTATCAGGTAGGTGCTTACTGAAGATAAGTTGAGGGTCTCTCTCGAGGACGCATGGCGGAAGGGCCGCCGTCGGTCGGCTCTCCATCTCCGGCGGCGGGATCCAGGTTCTCCTGCCTGCTGGAGGACGACGACTCCGTGGAAGATGCGAGGGTGACGGCGGAGGAGGCGGCTTGGTCTGCTCTAGGTTTTGAACCCGAGGTTAGACAGGTCGAGCGGTCGCCGGCGATGACCCAAGAAGAGGTGGAGGCGGATTTCTGGGCCAAGATCGGCTACCCGACCAGAGCGTCCAGAGTTTGGCCGAGGTCAACGTCATCGGAGGTAAGTTCTACGTTTTGCAGGTCGGCGGAGCGGTCTAGGTCCATGTCGCCTTCTTCGCGGATGAAGATCAAGGGGGTGACGACAAGGGCGGCGTCGTCTTCGCCTGTGGGGCTGAGGTTATCGCGCATGCCGCGGATCAAACCCTGGCGTGGACCGCTGCCACGCCGTCGCGTGACGCCGGCGCCCGTCTTCGGCGACTTCCTCGCGGCGTCCTCGTCGAGTCGGCCAGCGGGGAGGGAGATGATGGCTCCTTCGTCTAGGAGCGGCCCTTCGTCCGGCCATGGACAGACTTCGTCGCTGCGAGGCGCGCTGTCGACGGAGAGTTCGGAGACGGCCGCGCAGTCTTCGGGATTTGGTGCGGTGGTCGTGCCGCCGATTCTGCCGCGGGTCACGTCGGTTTCGGTTGCATCCGATGCCTACCGTGCTGGGCCTCATGCTGGGTTGGCCCGCTTCGGATGGGCTGTGATGGAGGTGCAGCGTAGAGGCCCGGAGGATTACACGCGTTCACGTACCGTGATCGGCTCCTCTCGATACTCCGATCGCGCCGCCGTCCTGTCGCTTCCGGACGCACGTCGCAACCACCACATCCCCGTCGTCGTCGCTCGCTTCCTCGCCTTCGTCCTCCGCAGCGCCCGTCCCATCCTCGCCGCCATTGCCCTGCACTTCTCCGTGCCGCGCAGGTGCCGTCTCGTCTGCGTTGTCTTCGTGCACCTCGTCATCGTCGACCTCGTCCCCGAGCTCCGCGGCTGCTGCCTGGACTTCGTCGCCCGCGTGCTCGGAGCAGCAGCGGTCGTTCGCGCAGATCGTCGCCGGTTCCCCCTCGGCTGCGGGGATGGCCGGGGCTGCGAGGCCTCCGGTGCCTCCCGGGACGTCTGCCGCCTTGGCTACGTCCGCGCCCGCGACCACGACGCTTGGGGCGGCTCCTACGGGGGCGCAGTCTATGGCCGCTCCAGCTCCCTACTTGGGACCCCCTGGCTTCCAGGGATGGCCAACTGGTGCGCCAATGCCGCAACCTGCATCTGCGCCGAGGCAGCCTGCTCCGTACATGGGACCTTCCGCGGGATTTCGCCCGCCTTTTCGCCCGCCGGTGCCTCAGCCGCCGGTGCCGTTCACGCCGCCTCAGCATTACCAACATTTCCAAGGTCCGTTTCAGTATCCTGTGCCTAACCAGCAGGGTATGGTACAGCCTCCCATGCAACAGCCTGTACACCAGCAGCCAGCGCCGCAACCTGGGCAGGTGAAGAAGAGGCGGAAGAAGAAGACTGCAGTGCCTCAGGGGCAGCCGGCGCCTCCTGGAGGGCAGCAGCCGCCACCCATGGGGCAGGTTGCTCCGACCCTTGGACAGTTGGTGCCGAGCACGCTTGGCCGCGCAAGCTCCGATGGTGAATTCCGTTGCTACTCGTCCCCGTGCAGCCTATGGTCCCCGATATCGTTGCACCAGTGGCAAAGCGGAAGAAGGCCGGAAAATGTTGGAAATGTGATGTTAAGACGCATGCAACTAAAGATTGTAAGGTTATCCATTATTGTCTGATTTGTGATTCAGGTGCACATCCCACTATTAGGTGCCCTATTCCGAAGATGCCTAGACCTACGAGCTTCTTTGTTGGTTGCGGTAATGATGCTACACTTGATCTTCAGATTCCGGACTCGGTGTACAAGCCACGCGTTGATCTCTTCGGTGCGCCCACGACTTTAGTGCAGGTGTCGGGGAAGGGGCTGTTTTCGCAGCCGATGTTCGGAGTCTGATGGCCCGTATGTGTCCAGGGAATCCAGCGTGGAGATGGGAGGCGGTGCCCCATGGGGCCAATGCTTTTCTTATTGGTATTCCTACAGCCGATGATTTGTCCCGGATTGATGGTATGCAGATGAGTGTGCCCAAGGTTAATGCTCAGGTTCTAGTCTCTTCATGGGTGCATCAGGATGTTCAGCCTCTTTTCGTTATGGAGCCGGTCTGGGTGCACGTCAGTGGAGTTCCGGACTCTGTTCGACACTTCCTAGGTATCTGGGCAGTTGGTTCTCTTATTGGCACCACTCTTGATGTTGACTTGTTCTCTCTTCGGAGTCGGGGGATTATTCGTGTACTTGTGGCTATGCGTGACCCTTCGGTTCCGGAGAAGAATAATGGTTGCCTCGAAGTGGTTGCACTTCTGACAGCTTAGTGGTTATCGTTTTCGTTTCGCTCGTGAGGCGGTGGGGTTCCAGCCGGATCCTCGGTTTCGACCTTATTTCCGGAAGGAGGGAGGGATGATGATGGTGCGCATGGCTCGGAGGATGACGAGCAGGATGAGGCCCCTGCGGATGCGGCGCCGGAGGTTGCTGGTATGGATGTTGATGGACATCCTCCGACGCATGCTGGCACATCGGCGGTGCAGTCTACGCAGGTGGCGTTGACTCCTTTCAACCACTCGCCGATGACGGATAGAGGACGGCAGATTGTGGCTCGTGCTAGAGTCGAGTCGCCACATCTGGTCGCCTCTCCCCCTGTGGCTCCACGGGAGCCCTCACCCTCCGTAGTTCGGATCTTTATGCAGGGTCGCACTCGTCCGGTCTCCGTTTCGCCGCGGGTGCAGCATCCACTGACTCCGTCTTCTACATCGCCTCAGACGGTTTCAGTGGTGCCGCCGACGTCGGTGGTGCAGCAGCCCGCTGCGTCTTCGCTGCATGCGCAGCGGACCGTGGGGTCTCCTCGCGCGCCGGGTTCGACCGAGGAGCGGTCGACGCCGCTGACCCACCGGGCCGAGCAGCGGCCGACCACGGCTCCGCCGCTGCAGCCTGTTGGGGGGCCCACGCTGCCGGTGCAGCAGGGCGCCACGATGTTGTCTTCGCCGGGACAGGCGGTCTCGGAGGCCGCCACGCAGGGGGGGCGGGTGGAGGTGCTGCCCATATCTTCTTCACCTCTGCCGCGTCCGAGTGCCGAAGTGGTGGAGGAGATGCGGGACCTTGAGCAGCGGACTCCGAGGACCACGCATTCTATGGCGGTTAGGTCTTCCGAGTCTGCGGCTCCGCCGGCTTCCTCGTCGCCACCGTCTGCTCCGCCGTCTACCTCCACGCCGCCGGCCAAGGCGGGAGAGATACAGGGGGTTTCTTCACCCGCTACCCCTGTATCGGTGGCTCCTTCTTCACATGCTAGTTCTCCCGCCGCGCTCGCCTCTTCTTCGCCGGCCTCCTTGCGGCGAGCCTTCACCCATGGTCCCTCTTCCGGTCGTTCGGCCGACGGTGAGGAGAAGTGGGAGGTTTGCTCTTTCGGAGGATGGGGCGGGGGCGACGGATGAGGACGTCATGCGAGAGAGCCATGCGACGCAAGGCGGAGATGAACCTCGACACGGCAGGTATTAAACAACCGTCTAAGTCTTTTGTTTCTTTTTCGGATACTCGTATTTATTCTAATTTGAGTAGCCTAGGGGTTTCCTTGGATTCTCGGTCCGATGAGATTTGTTTCGGCTAATGTGTTGAGACAAACGGAGCTTGACCGTTTAACGGTTGTTCCGAATGTCTCCACTGGGCTCGAAACGGCAATTATAGACGATGATGATGATGATGACATCCTAGATGGTCAAATTCTCTCGGCTATAATTGGCAACATTTCAGAAGTTGATTTAGAACACGCGGAGCTTAGTTCTGATTTACAAGCATCCGAACGTGGTTCTCGATCATCGGCTGGAAAGAAATCTCGTAGGTATGGCAAGAACTATAAATCTAAAATAGTTTCTCGATGATTGGCATGTTCCGGAATAGCGAGAGGTCTTCGTGACTTGGCTAAGCATTCCCACATTGCTGATGGTTGTAGAGATTATGATTTAGATTTTCTTGCTATATCGAGACGGGTAGGCGAAATTTCTCTCAAAGTTTTCTCGACCGTTTGTCGAGCGGGATTAACTTTCGGTGGTTTTCTCGCCCGCCCCGTGGTAGGTCGAGGGCATTTTACTTGGCGTCCGCATAGACACCATGACCGTTTTAGCTAGTTCCGATGGAGAGTACCACATTAAGCTCGATATTCGGAACAAAGCGAGATGGTTTCATGTGGAGTCCGGTCGCTGTGTATGGTGCCGCCCGAGAAGAGTTTAAGGCTGACTTTTTACGTGAGTTGGTAAACCTTACAAAAGATAATCCTTACCCGATTTTAATCGGAGGTGATTTTAATTTGTTGAGGTTTCCTCATGAGAAAAGTAAAGGCCGCTTTGATGGTCATTGGCCTTTCTTGTTCAACGCTTGTCATTGATAGCCTTGATTTAAGAGAGGTGTTTATGGTCGGTCGACAGTTTACTTGGGCAAACAGCTTGCCGGAGCCCACTTACGAGAAACTAGATCGCGTGTTGATGGATACCGAATGGGAAAATAAATACCCTCCGGTGTCGATCCGCGCACTAGAACGTATTGAAAAACTATCTGACCACGCTCCCATCCTTTTAACCACCGGGAATCCCACACCCGTTTGTAAACGGCCGTTCAAATTTGAACTTGGCTGGTTATATCGAGAGGGATTTCATGATATGGTTAAAAGGGTTTGGGATAGACCGGTCGGGGGGAGTACGCCCATTTTGAGATGGAATAATAAAATGCGTTCTATGCGCAAACATCTCTCTGGTTGGGCTGCCCATACGGCTGGTATTCTTAAAAAAGAAAAGTCTCGCTTATCAAATGTGATTGATGAGCTTGAGGCTGTTGCGGAGGTTAGACCCCTGTCTACACATGAGATTGAGCTTAAAAATCAATCGAATGAACAGATGGCGGGTCTTCTTCGCGAAGAGGAGCTCAAATGGTATCAACGATCCAAAGCTCAATTCATCTTGGAAGGAGACTCGAATACGCGGTACTTCCATGGCTTAGCTAATGGGAGACACCGGATAAAAACGTATTCATTCTCTTATTCAAGATGAAGGGTTGATTGAAGGCCATGAGCAACTCAAGTCTTACATCACTAATTATTACAAGGGTCTGTTTGGTCCTCCGGAGGAAAGTACTTTTTCTCTTAACGAGGACTTAACGGATGATATACCCCAAGTTTCTTTGGAAGAAAACGGCTTGCTAACCGCACCTTATACTGAGGAAGAGGTTAAGAAGGCAGTTTTCCAAATGGAATGCAACAAAGCACCGGGTCCGGATGGGTTTCCAGCAGAGTTTTATCAAACCTTCTGGGATACTATTAAATCGGACCTTCTAGATTTGTTCAGTGATTTACACATTGGACAACTAGAATTATTTCGTCTAAATTTTGGTGAAGTTATCATGTTACCGAAATTTAGTGAGGCAGAAAGGATCCAACAATATAGACCCATTTGCCTATTAAATGTAAGTTTCAAGATTTTCACGAAAGTGGCCACCATTAGACTTAATACAGTTGCGGATCATGTTGTTTTACCATCGCAGACAGACCTTTATGCAAGGACGTAATATCCTTGATGGAGTAGCGGTTTTGCATGAAACGGTACATGAGATGCATTCTAAGAAATTAAATGGGGTTATTTTAAAGCTTGATTTTGAGAAGGCGTATGATAAAGTTAAATGGTCTTTCCTTCAACAGACACTCAGGATGAAAGGCTTTTCGCCTGAGTGGCGAGCTCTAATTCATGATTTCGTGTATGGAGGTAGTGTTGCAATCCGGGTTAATGATGACACCGGACACTACTTCCAAACACGAAAAGGGTTACGCCAAGGAGATCCGCTATCTCCGATGTTATTTAACATCGTAGCGGATATGCTGGCGGTACTCATAGAGAGAGCCAAGTCGATGGTCGGATTGAAGGTGTGATTCCACATCTGGTTGATGGTGGCTTATCTATCCTTCAATACGCCGATGACACGATTCTTTTTATGGATCATGATCTTGAAAAAGCTCGAAACCTGAAATTAATTTTAGCGGCTTTTGAGCAATTATCGGGATTGAAAATTAACTTTCATAAAAGTGAATTGTTACGCTTCGGTGATGCCCAAGATGATGTAGCTACGTATACAGAGTTATTTGGTTGTGGGCAAGGCCAATTTCCGATTCGCTATTTGGGTATTCCGATTCATTATCGGAGGCTCGACAATTGCGGAATGGAAATTAGTGGAAGAAAGATTACAAAAACGCCTTAGTAGTTGGAAAGGTAAATTGTTGTCCCTGGGTGGAAGATTGGTACTCATTAATTCGGTACTAACTAATATGGTACTGTATATGCTATCATTCTTCATCCTACCAAAAGGAATTCTGCATAAACTCGATTATTATCGATCCAGATTCTTTTGGCAAGGGGACAACGAGAAAAAGAAATATCGACTGGTTAAATGGAGTATAGTTTGTAGTCCCAAAGATCAAGGAGGGCTTGGAGTTCATGACCTGGAGGTCAAGAATTCGAGCTCTTGCAGGTAAATGGCTTTTAAGCTACTTACGGAGGATGGGATTTGGCAAACTATACTTCGGAGAAAGTACATCGGCTCGAAGACATTATCTCGGGTGGTTTGGAAACACAGGGATTCACACTTCGGGCTGGTCTCATGGCGACAAAAAATATCTTCTTTCGACATGGGACTTTCTCCATTAAGAATGGAGCACGAATACGGTTCGGGAAGATGTTTGGCTCGACAATGCTCCCCTAAGCGAACGGTATCCCGCTTTGTATAGAATTGCACGTCGCCAAGGTGATACCATTGCAAGCTGTAATGGCTACTTCACCCCCGAATGTGACGTTCGGACGGGTTTTACTAGGACAAAGGCTTGTGGCATGGAACAATCTAATTCGGCGGCTTGGAGATATTCGGTTATCACCGAGCCGGATGAATTTCGATGGAACCTCCATGTAGATGGTACTTTTTCCGTAAAATCTTTATACAATGCGATCCTCGCTTTCGATTTACCGAGTTGATAATAATAAAAAATTTGGAAGATGAAGATACCATTAAAAATTAAAATTTTTGGATCGTATCTTCGTCGCGGGGTTATCCTCACCAAAGACAATCTTGTTAAGCGGAATTGGCACGGAAGTACACGATGTGTCTTTTGTCATCATGATGAAACCATCAAACATTTATTCTTCCAGTGCCTGTTTGCGAGATCTATATGGTCGATCATCCAAGTAGCGTCTACCTTGTATCCGCCGACTAGTGTCGCTAATGTCTTTGGCAATTGGCTTCATGGTATTAACTCAAGGTTTAAAATGCTTCTTAGGATGGGGGCGCTAGCGATTATCCGGGCGCTACGGCTATGTAGAAATGACAAGATCTTTAATGACAAAAATTGCTCTTTGTTGCGGGTCATCTACGGATGCACGGGTATTCTCCGTTCGTGGTTACCTCTTCGGCGTGTGGAGAACCGAGACCTATTTACGGAGGTACGTACACGGTTGGAGGATACGGCGAGGGATACTTTTCCCTACATGGGTGGCGGCATAGTCTACGGATAGTAGCTCCTCCCACATCTTAGGCGTCATATGATTCATCGTTCCGATATGTATTTCGCCTTTTATTTTTGTAACTCTGGACTCTTGAGACAACAAACGGCTGTGTGCATCCTAGTTATGCAGAGGCTGGATGTAATTGCTTCTTAAAGTAATAAAGCATCCTTTATCGAAAAAAAAGGGGAGAGGAAGGCGACCAGTTGGGTTGGGCCGTCGTGACCTGGGTACACTTCACCTCGATCAGCCAAGCAGGGCAGGCAACAGAGTGACAGACACGGTACCAAGAATTCTATATACCTAATAATAAAGGAGTTAAGGTTTCTGCCAAAATTTTCGTCAACGCTTTTTTTAGGACCGTTTTGCCCTCCCACCAAATCACATAATACAGCCTAATGCCATGGTACCGATTCGATTTTTCTTCTCGTTCTCTGCCCGTTCCTTTCTTTCTTATCGCCACCGATTCAGTTGATCCTCTGCCCTCTGCGTGACGGCCTACCCGGTGAGATGCAAACCGCAAGGTGAGCCGCGACGGCCACCAGGTCGGGCCGCCGGAGCTCGACCTTCCGGGGTTCGTGGTGCGGGAGGGTAAAACACCTCAAAGGCGAGCCGCGGGATCCATTAGTCAGCCCGAGACAAGACAGATCTTGGATCGATTTCAGCTCTCCGCGCGGCGACTCAGGGCAGGGCAGGGAAGAACTATTTCTTTTTCAGTGGAGCGCACGCGTTGCTCAAGTGATCTTGCTGCGGAGCCGGCTATGTATTAGCTTGTTCTAATTTCCTTTACTGGGTAATCACTCGTTGGATCTGGATTTTTTTGGTCTATCTCTTCAGATGGGGAACAACTACATGTCGCCGAGTTTTGGTAAAAGAATACTAAGCGTCGAGCATACTGACCTCCATCGCAAGTTGGATGGCAGTGATGCCTGTCACCGAGGGCCTAGCAACCTCTCGTGGGGTGCAGATTGAGTGGTCCGAGGGGATCGGTTTCAGACAACCAGCGATGAACATATTCCAGAAATCAGGCCACCCGATGAGGAGCCGGCTCAAACGGTGATTCTGCATATTCTATTGCATGATACGGTCAAGGGGATTTTCAAGGAGAGAGGGGATTTTGGAATTCAACGCGCGAGAGATTGCTATGTGTTTTGCTTTTCTGCTCTTGCAGGGACAGATTGGGCTGGAGAAGATGTTTTGGTTCATGTGCTACTACCGATGATTTGTAACGTGCTACTGTCACCGAGAATTGGTGCAGATCCACACGCCAATAGCTAGCTGCTCACGGTCATGCAAATTGACACGACCAGAGAATTGGTGATTTCTTTTAGCTTATAGCAAATCCACACTCATGCGGTAGGACTGAGATTTTGGAAGGAGGCTGAGCACTAAGATCTGTATTTTAGAGTCAGAATCTGATGATTTTCCAGCCGATAGTATCGACCCCTGGTGAACGGATCCACTGAGATGTGCCATGGCCGGCAGCGGGCACTCTCCCTCTAGATGTTGCAGGCAGCTGCTCGCCAGAGAGCGCACAAGGACACGCGCGGCGGCCTGGCTCGGACGCACAGTAGCGCGCAGGCATGTGAGGATTTCATAGTCAAATTTCTGGTGGCGTTGCGCAAGCATGCCGTTCCCAAGGCGTCCTGCCTGAGTGTCAATGATGTGTATGCAACGAGAGATATAAGTTGGAAGGAGATCGGGTGACGGCCGCTGCTTCCTCTATCACTGCCATTTTCCTACCTGCAACGTTCAGAGGTAAAAGTTGATGGCATTACGCGACTGGTACTGCTCTCACACCTCAAAAGTTTTAGTTCAATTTCAATCTCATTTGTATTGAATTGTGTTGTTATTCCTGCTTGATACTGGTTTTTGAGTGGTGAGATTCAAGAACGATTTTCTCTATCAAATGTTGCTTGATACCATTATGTTCTCGCGTTTGCCGAAACACACCGCTCTGTTGTATCTTTTCTAGGTACCATTAAAATTCTGTGTCATATTTGCTATAGCTAAAAATTGAAAGTTTTGCACTTTGTCTTCAAAAGATGTCATAGCATGGTCATCACAGGCAAAAGAACAAAACTTTTCATTTTTAGCGAGGTGGTGTGTTTTAGCAAATGTGCTATAGAATCATAATGGTACCTAGCAAAAACATAATCGCGCGGTGTATTTCAGCAAACGTTGGAAACTAACTGGAAACTAACGGTGTCAGGCACCAAATTTTCGCAAAAATAAAAGAAGATTGTTTTCTTCAAGAACTTTGTGTTTTCGCTTGTCATAAATTCTCGATGGGTGGTGCAATGGGAACAATAGGAGAGCCATGAAATAAAGAGGTACGAGTCTACGTCACTAACCTCACCATGGGTGGTGGGTGCTAGCACAAGGACAATATATGTGTGTGTGGACAACAACAGGCAATACACTGGATATATTTGTGATTTATTCCGTAGCGAAGCACGGGTTTTGTCCTAGTCTTGCTTAATTCGTGTACGTACCGATCGAGCTCACCAGCAAAATCGCACAGAACAATCGTGCGTTGCGTTGCGTTGCATTATTTGGTTCCAATCATCATCTGGGCTGGGCAAATAATCGATGGATCGTGTGTCGGGGGCAACGGCAGCGGGTCCGATCGAACCAAGCACGTACTGGTACTCGCAGTATGCGAGTGTCAGCTGGTGGGGCTGTATGGACAAAAGTAAACACATATTTGGAAACCGTATTTTCAGATTTTAGAAAATTTAGAAAACAATCTTCGCACATACTTAACAGATCCAGCAACGTGTTTGAAACTTAAGGGATCACTAGCAAAAGGGTCCGTGCGTTGCGACGGGTCTAAATTAACGGTAATCCTGGACTTACGGACTGGATCAGTTACGGATGACTTACGGGCTGACGTGTATTGAGTGGGTTGGTTGAATTCTGCATGCTCCCTGAAAAACCGGGCCACTAACTGATTTCTTCGGCTGCCTCCTGTGTAAAATCTGAGTCCGTAGGAAATTTTTGTATAATCTTTTCCGTATGTGTAGCATTACTCCTAAATTAACTATGTATAACCCCTCATATGAAGGGACACTTTTACTAAATTCAGTTTAAAAGGCTTGGACAAACCCCCGCGTCGCTCCGGGGGGGGGCTCGGGCGGGAAACCCTAGCACCACCGCCACCGCCCCCCTCTCCTCTACCTCCCTCGCTGCCGTCGGCATACATCGCCGGCCAAAATGGCCGCTGGTGGCCGGCGGCGGCGGGATCTGTTCGCTTGCCTGCTGTGCATCAAGGTGGTGGGCGCTGCAGTTCAGCGCGACGGGCTCCACCTTGGCCCTTCGCTGGCAGCGCCCCAGCGACGAAGGTGGATGTGGTGAGGTGCGGCTGGGCGTCGGGTGGTGCAGCACCCGGCTTCGCGGTGCATCCTGGCGGCACGGCCGTCGCCATCTGCGGCGGTGACCATTCGCTGTGTGGTGGCTGTTTGGCGGCGCGAGGGGTGGTGCCAGTCGACTGTAGGCCTGGGCTCAGCTTGGATCTGTCGTCTCTGGCTGGCCGGTGGTGTGGTATGGGCCAGATTCACCCGGATCTGGCCGGAGTGGTCTTCCGTTCCTTCTCATGTCAGCTTTCAGTGCAAGGTCGCCTTGGCTGGGTTGGCTGGCTGTTGTTCCCTCATCTCCTGATGGGGGAGCCTCATTGCATCTGCAAACTGAGTTGCCTCGAGGTGTGTCTCTGGGGAAACCCTTGCTCTGCCTGAGCAGACCACGGCGGCGCTGCTTGGTGTCGTTTGCCCTACGGGGGGCGTGGTATGTGAGACACACCTCTGGCCGCCAGTGCGGTGGTTCCGGGCGAAAGCTTGGCGACGACGGTGTCTTACGTCGTTCTTCCTTCTTGAAGGCGTCACAAAAGGATCCCCTTGTTGTTGTTCAATGAGGAGTATTTGGCGGCGAGCCATGTGACCTCGCGGTGCTGCCATGTGGTGCCTTTGTTCCCCGCTCCTAGAGCTGCTATGGAAGCTTGAAGACAATGGTCGTAGGCTCTGTGCTGAGCTTCGTTGTCCTGGTGCAGTCTCGGTTGATCGATCCCCTTCGGCGACACAAGTGCTCTTCCTCTCCCCTCAAGTTTGGCCAGAGCTTCTGGTCAAGGTTCGTGAAGTCTTGTAGAATCTAGGTCTCGCAATGCCTTTCGATGGCCTTGGCAGAAACTCCTCGCAGGTTTACCCTACGAGCTTCGTGTCTGCCATGTCCTCTCGGTGGAGTGAGCCCCTTCGACAAAGCCGACGACACTCGTTGTTCAGCTTTTGCTCCGGTCTGCCAACTCATGGATGGCTGCTTGGCGTGGAGGTGGTGGTGTCTTTGCAAAGTCTCGGTATTGTGATTCCCTTCGATGGCATCCAGTGGCACTCCTCTGTCCTCATCTTCCTTTATGTGCGTGTGTGTATGTTTGTGTGCGTGTTTTCTGGTTATTTCTCTCCTCCTGTTAATCTCTATGTGCTCTGGTTCATTTGAACCTGTCTTGTACGAGGCTGCAAAGCCTCGATAGGCAAATATGAATGAAAAAATTCAGGTGGGGATTCTCTCCCCCCCGGTGACCATTCAAAAAAAAATCAGTTTAAAAGGTTGTATATCCCAACTATGCGAATTTTGTTGAGAAATTTGGTAACACCACTGCAGGCACCATCGGCCTGGTCCCATAATCTTGGAGGAATCGTTTCATTGTCCAGGGAAAATCATACGTCCAACAATATATCCAAACAACTTCAAGAACTTGTAAAGCTTGAAAGGTATCCGAGCAACCATAACGTCTTCCTGCAAGATTTTGTCTAGTTATATTTTTTTAGCCTCACCATCTAGAAGTAACAGGGTCCCCCTATTTCTCACAGTAACCTCAGAGTCAAGAGACATGCTTAATTATGCACAATGCAGCATATTTATATCACAAATCTTCAATTACAGATCGAAGTAGCAAGTGGATTTAGAGACATACAATGCAGCTAAGCCATAAGAAATACTTGCCGACAAATGGTTTGGTTAAGAAGATTGCAGGATTCTTTCACAGGGTCTTTGATTTCAATTAGCCATACCAGATGCATGTTATGTACCAGTATGCCACTCCCAACTCCCAAGCTCTGGCATGTGCATGCTTGTCTTCTTGACTGATAAAGACCGCACTGTCCCAGGTCAATCGTAGTAGATCGTGGATCGTTGAAAAAAAAAAGTAGATCCTGGATGTCAATAGGAAACCGATAGCCAGAAATCTTCGACGCACTTCTCCGGTATTCTCCACCAGCGATGCCCCATCTCCATGGACCATGAGCCGCCGATCTGCCGGCGCCCACCAGCCATGCCCCATCTATCCGGTGTGATCTGAAAAGGCAGCAGTCGCGGGGGTGTGGAACTCCACGTCCCATTCTCTGTCATGCGTGAATAGCCAAGCACCACAGCGCCGGAAGTCACCTGGACGGGACGGGCTGGCGGCGCAGGAGCTCTCCCGCCGGTCTCTGTCTCTACCGCCGCTGCCCTCTGGCACTGTTTCGAGATCTCTGACCCACCTCGTCGATCTCCTTCACGCGCAGCCCCAAGCCGCACAGCTTTGTGCCATGGCCAAGCCTGCAAGCACCAGCCGCCACATCCATGGCCGTGTTTGGTTCTTCCTTGTGGACCACTGACCGTGCCGTTCGGCCAAGCCCCGCGCACGCCCGAGCCGGTGGCGCTTGGAATCCCACTGATTTCGGGCGGAAGAGGCCCAGGCGGTGGCGGCGCTCGGAGGCGTGTGCGCGCGCGGGGAGGGTCAGGGCTGCACACACGGAATCACCTGCCGACGCGCCGTCGTCATCCTTGGTGTGCGGTTGTAGCTTTCGCCCTCAATCTGGCGCCGCCACCAGGGTAAGGTTTCGTTGGGTGGGGAAAAGAAGTTGCGGCGTATGGGTTCGTTCGGGCAGGAGAGAAATAAAACTACCAAACCGGTAAGGTGGCATTGTGATGTATTATGTGATTTGGTGGGAGGGTAAAATGGTTCAAATAATTGTTGGACGAAAATTTTGGTAGAAACCTTAGCTCATTTATTATTATATACTAGCAAAAGTGCCCGTGCGTTGCACCGGAAAATGACCAAACATTGCTACATTTGATTTTTATTAAATATTATTTAGGAAAGAAGAATTTAAATACTGGAAATTCCAATTTTCTTGACAGGACTCATATGTCGAAATATATTTCTTCATGAAGTCAAAAATAAAATATTTCTTCGTTTCTCGTTTTGATACTAAGGCAGAAAAGACTAAAAAAAGATAAATGTGGATAATATTTTCTTCATGGTTTATTTATATTTGTATCGTTTAATAAAAGCTGAGCATGTCCTGGCTTGCTTAACATTTTCTGAACACCATGGTTATAGTAATTAGAAACCAACAAATCAACTACTATTGAACAATGTTGTGACCCTTATTGAACAATTAACCAAGCAATTTGTGCGTCCAGTCCTACGTTCACCAAAGCAAAACTCAAACTGTCTTCCATCTCACCCATTTTGTTGGTATTAAAAAAATGGGGTGGGGGGTGGGGGGAGGGGCTGTGTTGTTGGAACAACGCCCTCATTTATCCGTGGACATCTTTATTTGTTCGATTTCTCAAAACAAAATAGTAGCGAAATCTTCTACTCCCTCCGTTCATAAAAAGATGTTGGAAATTTTAAGAGTGTCTAGATACATCTAAATTTAGACAAACTTGTAACATCCTTTTATGGACAGAGGTAATATTAAATCTAAAATTAAATATTGCAGTACTTCAAATACTCCATCCGTACCAACTAAATACACATGTTAGATGTTCCATTCATATTAGCTAGCTCTGGCTTATTCTGATTCGAATTTGTTCGCATTAGCACTGAACTCAGATTGTGGCCTAGGACTAAACTCAGCCTGCGTTAGCTGCCCGCTGAACCGGCGCGAGACCACGACAGGAGCAGCAGCCTGGAGTAGAGCAGAGCCCGATACTACCGATCAAGATCGGGATGGCCCAAGGGCCCAAGGCCTCTTCTGGTCTGCCCTAGTCGCCTCGTTTTCTCAGGCACGCGACCCAGTCCCCCTCGTTTTCTCAGGCGCCGCACATCCACTGCTGTTCGTCTCCTTTCCCAAATTTCCTTCGCATCCTCGGTCCCGAGCTCGCCGCCCGACTCGGAGCAGGGGGTTGCAGCAGATTCGAGCTCTCTTTTCCTCAGCTCTCCCCCGACTTGGGGCAGGGGATGGCGTATCTCCATGGCTGCATCATCAGCTTCCTCCTCCGGAGATCTAGGAGGCGCTCCGACGCCGGCCGCCCCTCTCTTTTTTTCCAGCTTGCCCGCCTCTCGCCTCATTTCTCTGGTCGTTCTCTGACTCTGCTGATTTTTCCTCCCGTCTTGTCCTGCCGTTGTTTCATTGTGTGCCGGCTCGGGCTCGGCTCTCTTTTCATTGGACGACCCAACTAATTCCTTCCTCAAGATTTCTGTTCTCATCTTCGAGGCGGCTTGTTGATTCTAGAAATCTTGCGTATATAAACCGGTGAGGCAAGGTATAATGGAGCGAGGTGGGACTATCCGAAACGCAAAATCCACCCGCATCAGGTTTTGGTCGTGCATCATATCTTCTGGTGCTCGATCGACATTGTAGATTGAGACTTGGGCCTGGCCTTTTTTGGCGCTCGGCAACGGCAAGTAGCAGCGAGGCGGAAGGCGCGGGGTCGTCCTCCCTGGCGCTCGTGCGCCTCCGTTCTTTCCTTTCGCTGAAGGAAAGCAATGTTGGGCCGAGAGCTCGGCAGGCCCATTAGCGCGCAGTATGACCCGATTGAATGCTAGGAGGAAGCTAATCCCTGTACGTAAACTCTTGGAAGAGATCGGTATTTAAGCTACTAGCTAGCGTCTCCGCTGCGCGAGGTGGGACTAAAAAATACAGCCCAGAGTGTGTTGTCTTGTCCGACCGGAACGGTACGTTGCTCATGCGCATTAGTTGCTTCCGCTCGTGGGCCGCAACTTTCATGGGCTGCTCTCTTTTGCTGACTGCTAAGCTACTGCTCCCGCTAACTGCTTGTGTATGAAAAAAAGGACCAGACGGGTCTTGTATGGAAACAAAGCATAGCACAACACTTTAACGATTGATCTGTTTTTCCTCCATGTAGCTAGCAAACATGCATCTATGCACATATACAATAATACCCTAAAATTCGTTTCTTTTTGACAAAAAACCTAGTCATATGAAAAAATAAGAAAATAAAAAATAAAGATTACAAAAACTTTCAAAGCTTGCAAGTGCATATGTACGTAGCTGCACATCAGTACGTAGCGCTTGCCGGTGCTGGTACAGATTGGTGTCAGCGCTAATACTCCCTCAATAGCTAGCATGAGTAGGGTGTAGTTCGCACTTGTATCAGGCTTTGCCGCTAATTTCATGCATGTGCATGTGTATGTGCATGAGCATCACCATGACCTCATCTTGGCAATTACGATGGGAACCTTGCCGCAAAATCCATGCACATGCATGTGCATCACCTAGTAGCAACTAGCAAGTGAGCTGGTTGATGCACCACACGTAGTTAGCAAGTGAGATGGCCGGTGCACCAACACATACACAGTTCAGGACAAATGCGAAGGCACAAATTCCAAACTACAATCAGGCCAAAACTGTATTGTCAGCTATGCAAACTACAAATTTGTGGAAATAATATTATGGAATTATTTTTTTTGGAACAAGAGAAGAAATATTTCATAACAAAAGGAACAAATAAGTATACACTCGAGAACAATTACTTATTCACCAGGAAACAACTAATTATTCACATGGGAACAAAAACATTAATGGAACTAATGTTGTAGAGTTAACGGAACAACACTTTCTGAATGAAGGAACAAACCATTATTCACTACGGAACAACTAATTATACACCAGGGAACAAACCAGTGAAACTAATTCTCCAGAGTTAAGAGGAACAAAACTTTCTGAACGAAAGAACAAATACATATACACTAGGGAACAACTACTTATTCACCAGGTAACAACTAAATATACACCAGGGAACAAACCAATAGGGAAACTAATTTTGAAGGGTTAAGAGGAACAAAACTTTCTGAACGAAGGAACAACTACATATACACTAGGGAACAACTACTTATTCACCGGGGAACAACTAATTATACACATGGGAACAAAAATATTAGTGGAACTAATGTTGTAGAGTTAACGGAACAACACTTTCTGAATGAAGGAACAAATCATTATTCACTGGGGTACAACTAATTATACACCAGTGAATAAAACAATAGTGGAACTAATATTTTAGATTTAAGAGGAACAAAACATTCTAAACGAAGGAACAAATACATAGACAGTAGGGAACAACTACTTATTCACCGGGGAACAACTAATTATACACCAGGGAACAAACCAGTGAAACTAATTCTCCAGAGTTAAGAGGAACAAAACTTTCTGAACGAAAGAACAAATACATATACACTAGGGAACAACTACTTATTCACCAGGGAACAACTAAATATACACCAGGGAACAAACCAATAGGGAAACTAATTTTGAAGGGTTAAGAGGAACAAAACTTTCTGAACGAAGGAACAACTACATATACACTATGGAACAACTACTTATTCACCGGGGAACAACTAATTATACACATGGGAACAAAAATATTAGTGGAACTAATGTTGTAGAGTTAACGGAACAACACTTTCTGAATGAAGGAACAAATCACTATTCACTGGGGAACAACTGATTATACACTAGGGAATAAAACAATAGTGGAACTAATATTTTAGAGTTAAGAGGAACAAAACATTCTAAACGAAGGAACAAATACATAGACAGTAGGGAACAACTACTTATTCACCGGGGAACAACTAATTATACACATGGGAAAAAATATTCGTGGAACTAATGTAAAAGAAAAAATTGAATAAGAAAAATAGGAAAAAAAAAGTGGAAGAAACATATATGAAAGAAAAAATGGAAAACAAAAAATCCTAAGTAAATCCTATCGAAGATTAGAAGTAAGACATACCTGCACTACAAACCATATAAGAATGCTTAGGTCACATAAAAACGGAACGATGAAAGAACGAGCAACTAAAAGCTAGCTAACCGTGCAAACTCGCTTCTGGATATAAATAAGTATGTATAATGTGTGTTCTTAAGCAACAAAAACTCTTCACCCTAGCGGTTGGGTACTCCCTCGCCTGATCGGAACCTCGCCACCAGGGATCGAGTCCCAGCCTCCGCACCGTTCAATTCTATTTTTACGAGCGTGCGCTGCGCAAATGGGCCGGCCCAGGACCGCGCTTCCTTCAGCGAAGCAGTGCCCCGCGCTAGCGAGCATTTTCCAAGGCGCGGGATGTGAGCAACGAACCGGTACTATGGCATTGTGCACTATTATGCGATTTGGTGAGAGGGTAAAACCGTCCAACGAAAAGTTGGACGAAAATTTTGGCAGAAACCTTAGCTCCTTTATTATTAGGTATAGACTAGGAAACATACCCGTGCGTTGCGACGGGACAGAAAACGGCCCACTACCTCCTCTGCTTCTCCTTCAGCAAGGCCACCCATACATGTGCCCTAGCGGCTAGCGCCAGAAGAGTCATGTGAAACCACTCACCATCGCCATGTCATTCCACATGGCGACAAGCCGACAACATTCCTCTTTCAGTAGTTCGAGAGTAGAGGAAGCCGAGAAGAATAAATAATTAGAGGACGTGGATGCATGCATATGCATACCAGTGATGCCTAGTCCTTCAACGATGATTTACCGATAACTATTTTTTACGTATAACTTCACACCAGATCAAACCTCGCCGATTACAAACAAATTACCTTTACATGCAAATTTAGGCCCGAGAAATATAAGATCATGTCATTGAGCCAACAAACCGTTGGTGTAGTGTGGCAATGTCACTTCTTCGACCTCTTATTTAGCATCAAATTGAAGGACACCTAGGGATCTCGATTCTTAGGAAGAAAATCTTGCCATTTTATTTAGCTTTGACACCAACGAGCTTGAGCCGCGCGCTGACTCGAGAGTCCGCCGGCGGGACGCAGCCGTCATTGCCATGTCGTTGTCACCGAGAGCAGCCTAGGGTTTGTGACCTAATTAAACGATCTCGAAGCGATGCGATGAACTTATGAGGAACGACCAAACACATATATGTAGAAACATGGTGCAGACAAAGACCGACCCATTGAATTCGGCAATTAGAATTGAGAAATCATTGTGTGCGGGCTCAGTATACTCTTTAATCATGGCAATTAAAATTAAGAAATCATTGCTTGTGGGCATGAAATTTGTATCAAAGTCGGAGCCGTGAACCTTCCTGGATTGCAATTGGGAAGGCATGGTGGGCGTACCAAATTCAGTATACAGTAGTTTGGACGCCTACCCAGTATTTTTTTCAGGACATAAACAAATTAAAGCTCGTATTGCGACCTCATAGTAATATAGTATGTGGCTTTATAATACATTGTATGAAGTTGTAAACTACTAACAGCAGACTGGTAATGGAATTCTACATCAAATTAGTCGATGAGTGAACGGTCTGATTTGTCCGCAACTACAACACTTTCCGAGAGTGAGAACTGAGAACACATCATGCTTTATTGGCAAAGGTAAATTGAGTGAATACATACCGTGATAATAGATTTGGCTAATGCAATTAGATCACGGCGTTGGGAGGTACTCATGCTGGAGTCAATGGAGCAGAAGCAGCAATGTGCAAATTGGGTTCTCTTCATAGATAGTCCAAATTCAGGAACTGATTCTACAGCTGTGTTTCGATTTATCGCATGTAAAGGTGTCCTGGTACAGTGTAAGAGTGCCAACTAACCTTCACTTATGATTAAATTTTCCAAACAAGATTGCATCCAAATCCACTTAAACCGAGCACTACCGATGATTCCTCCTAAACTGGCTGATCGGAGACTTCACTGAACGGAAGGCGTAGGCAAAGTGCTTGTCCTCTCTCCCAAGATCAAAGAGAATCAGGGTCTTTCCCCTTCCCAATTGGACGACCAGAGGCCAGATTATAGGAGAAGATTCAGAACCGGCTAGCAGCTAGAGGCGTTTCGTTGGGCCTCCCAGTGCGCTTGTCCCAGGCGGTCTTGGAGTGGAAGACGACGCCGGCGCGGGGAGGGGTCACGTGCGACCATAGGATCGAAGGTGCCCGTATTGGCGACATCGCCGCCCGAGTCAGATCGATAGCTCTCCTCGTCAATCCAAAGATGAGAAGCTCGAGGCTAATCTTTGGGATTCTCTGATGGGAATCGAGAATCCACGGAGCTTGTGAAACTGAACAAACTGTATGGTGATCCAGAATTTGTTTTTGCATCTTCTATTGAAGCTGATCTAAAAAAAGACGCAGCACATCGGCAGTGGGGGAAACGAGCACCGGCTGGGTCACGCGCCCATTGCCTAGATCCGCGGCGGCCGCGCTGAAGTCCATCGCCGACACTGGGGCGTCCTTGGTGACGGTCGTTGAGGGCTGCTACTTCTCCAACAAGCTTGACATCGGTGTGCTTCCATCAACGCTTGGTTCGGGGAACTGGTCGATGCGCTCCGCCCCATGGCCGCATACCTCCTCGTGAGTCAAGGCTTACGCGCAGCAGCTAACCGAACCAACGAGGAGAGGAAGCGGCGGCGGTGCGGGAGGAGGAGACGGGGCCACGAGGAAACCAATGCGACGAAAATCTTTTTCTAGGGTTTCTGTGAGAATCACGCTTAGACGGAAGGGATCATATATGGGCTGGACTTTCGTGAGGAGGGGTAAGAAATCTGGATCTCGATTCGAGTTTGGTATGAACAATTGCGGGACGGGAGGAAGCAGGACACAGAGATGAAGATTGGACAGCGGGTTGAACCGGTACAATGGCATCAGTGCGTTATATGCGTTTTGGTGGGAGAGTAAAACGGTCCCAGAAAAAACGTTGACGAAGCTTTTTGGCAGAAATTTTGGTTATACGGACCAAACCAAGGAAACCTTAGCTCCTTTATTATTATATATATATACTAGCAAAAGTGCCCGTGTGTTGCATCGGGAAAAATAAATATTCAATCATTTCAGCAAACTATTCTATGTTGCACTTGCTACCAAAAACAAATATATATTTTTTGCCACAGAAAAGCAAAAGATAGTTAAAAAGAAATATAATATGCTACAGAAACTTGCTCGATGATACTTGCAAGAATCCTTGGAAGAAGTATGCATTTTTTTTGTATGATAGTAGAAATACAACATTGATCTAATGGTGCTCCGGTGTTTCTTAACCCTCCAACTTAACCAAATGTCTTTTCAAATTAGAGGCTCTTGACACAGCTTGCCATGATTGCGGGCCTTGCATAAAAATGTATTCCATATAATTGAGAGCAGCAAAAGAAAACTAATTTTTTGAAAAGATAAATCTTCCACCGATCCAATTTCCACTACCTCAAGCAAAAGAAAAGTCTGACGTCTTGTTGTCCTCGGCGGCTCCAGTCTTCCATCGCTAGACTTTGCTTATCGAAAAAAAGACCAATTGCTCCCGATTAAATCTTTCGGAGAAATTGCATCAATATCTTAAATTCTTTGGATTTGAAGCCTTTGGAGACGTTACGGACGAGTGCAGTATCAATTCCTTGCCGTTCCTGCAACTCTAAGGTTGCACATCTCATATGGTACTCGCATCAACCCCTCACATGGAACTCCTGGGAATGACTGAATTGATTCATGATGCTAAAGCACATACCTTTGGATTGGTGTTAAGGGATCTAGTCGGGATGTCGTTTCTGAAGAAGCGGCCAGCGCCCATCGGGAAGGAGGGTCACTAATTCCACCTCAAATTAGCCATGTCTGTGTCACTATATCTTAATCTGCCTAGGAATTTAACTCGAATGCACCGAAGCAATAAAGCAGAGCAACCGTCCCTTCATCCACGCTCTGTCCTCCGCAAAATCGCCAGCATGGGTATCCTTCCCCATTACATCCTCCACTCCTCTCTACGCTAGCGCCGTCCTCCTCGCGCCAGCTCGATTCGGCCGCCATTCGCCGCTGCCTGTACTAATGGCCAAACAGGACCCCGCTGGTGGTGCTGCAACCCGGCGACGACCATCACCGGCAGTCGGCCATGTTTTGAGCTCGGTGCCGGAGCACAGACCTCACCGCCGCACGCGAGGCACAACACACAGGATTCAATTCGATCTGACTTCTCAAGGAGGCGGCCTGGTCTGATCTTATTTCTCGAGGTGGCGCTTGTAGCATGTCTTGCTATGGAGCTCGTCCGCCAGGTGATCAATCTGATCGCTGGGAGCTTCGATCTGGTTGCAGGAATCTTTGATCTGACCGCGGTGGAGGTCGCCTCTGTCGCGGGGCGTTGGATTTGGTGGCGGTGGAGGTTGATTTGTTCATTGGGGGTGCACGCTCTTGCGGCCCGCACGTCGGCGGGTGCCTGACCGGCGGCGGGAGGCGCGCATGAGGGGCGCTGGCGCCAGCGGGAGCGGCGCATAGCGGGGCGCGGAGCAGTTCTCTGCTCGGAGGCTATACGCGGAGCCAAAAAGAAAATGAAACAAAAAACGAACCGGTATCATGGCAATTTGATGCAATATGCGATTTGGTGGGAGGGCAAAACGGTCAAAAAAAAAGTTGGACGAAAATATTGGCAGAAACCTTAGCTCCTTTATTATTAGGTATAGATAGGACAACGCCCGTGCTTCGCTACGGACCAAAGAGTATTCCCGTCTGGTTCGTCGTCCAGCTACCCGCCCACATACATCCCACTTATGCAAGCACACAACACCACCAGCTAAGGGCAAAATAAGAAGTGAATAAGAGGATTTCCGATATTTTGTCGAAAACTGATTTTATCGGTCACACTGAGAAAAATATAGCGAACGAAATTTTTCGGTATTCAAATAATCTGCTTTAAGTTTATTTTTTTGATGAATTTTAAATAAAATAGTAAATTAGTTTGACAAATCTTTGCCGGTATTTCAATGGTATTTCCAAAATACTGAAAATACCGTTACCAACCGTTATTTTTTGCCTACCTAGAAAGAAAACATGGGGTTCAGCGCATGAAAAATTCAATTCCTTACTATCATTCAGATCAAAGAACAGTGGTGCTGCTTGTTTGATTGGAGGCAACTTGCGAACATAGTGAGCCAGTAGTATATGAGTCGGTTGGACTCCATATAGTAAAGTCTGAAACCTGGCATCTTCCATTTGTACCAACAGCCTAATCTCTGTGCCAATTAATTCAAAATACTAATGAATCTCATTGTGTCTCTTTCCCAAATTAACCGGCGGTGGAGACTGGGAGCTCGCCGCTATGGAGCCGAGGAGGGGTGGCGCAGGAGCACGCGAGGTGGTGCCGTGGAGTCCAGAGGCGGCCGTGCGACGGCTGAAGGAGGCCCCGCGGCCCCCTTTGGCGGCATGCTCGCCCATTGCATCGACCCGACAGCGGGGGATCTTGCTCCCGTTCTCCTCCATTTTTCTTGGGCCATATAGGCATGGCTCCATCAGTCGTTGCATATCTCAAGGAATCCAGCGTAATTGGAATCATCTCATAGGCGTCCTGGTCATCTCTTAGGCATCAGCACATGGGATTCAGCTCTTGTTCTTTTGTTATTCCTGAGGCGGCTTGTTGATTCGGTCAATTTCACGTATATGAAGCGGTAGAACTTGTTGCAACGGAACGAGGTGGGACTATTCCACAGACACCGCAGCTCACACCCAGCGATATATGAAGAAACCATGAAGTGATCGTCCCTGAAGGTGCTCTTGAATTGGGCCAGCCCATGGTACAGAACAAGGCCCGCACCAGCGACCAATCGCCCAGGCGATTTTCCTCTTCTATCTGGAAATAACGAAACGGTACGTAGAGCGTGGCAATTTATAGTATTATGGGATTTGGTGGGAGGGCAAAACGGTCCCAAAAAAAGCGTTGACGAAACTTTTTGGCAGAAACCTTAGCTCCTTTATTATTAGGTATAGATATATATATATATATATAGGTATAGATATAGACTAGGACAAAACCCGTGCGTTGCTACGGCGTCACAATAAGAACCACGATAACTCAAATGAACAATCTATCCGTACGTCAATCAATTCCAAACGACTTGGAGTTGTATCTCGTCCATAGGGCATACGTAACTTATAAGTGGACAACGTTCGGGGGCAAACTCTCCGCTTATTTTCTTGGGGGCAAACTCTCCGCTTATTTTCTTGCACTGAAAAGCAAATTTCCCATGTTCGGCGACAACGTATAGTGGCCGACGATCACCGTTGAAGACCTTACATGGCTGTGTGTGACAATATCATCCTTGAAGATAGGCCGATGAGTGCCAGAGCTGGGCACTCGAGATTTTGTAATTAATAGAGGCAGTGTAGGCTGTCACCAGTTAACATGCAGTATTTTCTCTGATTTGTGTAGCTTAACTGCCAATCTTAGGCCAATTATAACTCCACCCGGATTAATAGGGGCACCACTTTAATTTTTGAAAATTGTCTCCAAAGGAACTTTAGCGAGAAGAGTGAAGAAACTACATGAATTTTTACATGGTCCTGAGTTCTTTAACTGAAAATACGGTTGCTAACAAATCACAATATATATGTTCTATTATGTAAAGTTATTTGACTGTCCTAGAATTTTACTGTTAATCTGATATTTTAGACTAATGATAACATACTTAGTCAATATATGGACTACAACATCAAAATTGATCTTGGATCCACAATATTCAGGTTAATATACCACCACAACAGGGAAGATAATGAGAAATCAGTATACCGAGAGGTTTGCAGTTTCTAACAGTTGAACGTAACTCTTAGCAGTTCTCCTTTTTTCCACAGGTGCGTCTTTCAGCTGCATCTCTCCTTGTGCCGGTAGGCGTCGCAGAGGCTCCGCATCAGTAGGGCGTACAACACAGTTTTCGGCTACACGCCCCGGCACACTATCTCGTTCTTGATCCGCCCCGCTGCAATGCATGTTGAAGGTGACCACCAGTAGGACTCCACCGACTGTCGGCGCCCTGATCCACGGCGTCTGTCCTTGCTGCAGAAATAGCTTCTTGGGAATCACATGTGCAGAAATAGACTCTCAAATCTGTAGATGAAATAATCAGACAATCAGGCTCCAATGTTCCATCATACTAAGTATATACAAGTACATCCACTAATTAATTCTCGCTACACATAACCATTGGTCCGCTCCTTCTCCCATGTGCAATAATGTGATTCAATCATCATCCCAAAATAGTTATGTTAACCTTCGTATCATGCAGGTCGTGTGACAGGATGAATGAGCACTTGTGAATATAACTGGAAGCCAGTCTCAAGAAAGATCAATCCAGGTCCGTTGCTTTGCCCTCGGCCAGTTTAGTAATTATGATCTCAAGTGCATAATCCTCTGCAACAGGTGCTCCATCGAGAAGAGAGGACCTGGAGGCTGGAGCTGCTGAAGGCACCATGCCGTGCTGTGTGCGTGCGGTGCCGCTGCAATGCTGCAGTAACCACACGACTGCAGGAGAAGCTTAGGCTGTTTCCTCTCTTCTCGATGGAGCACTTGTTGCAGGGGACCATTGGAACAGCGGAAGTCCCAGGCTGCGCGGGTCTTGGGTGGCAGCAGCGGGAGACGGAGAACGCGCTTCACTCATCTGCCTGAAGAGCGAGACGACGTGGAATCCGCGAGCCCGAGGGCCTTCTCCCGGCGGCCTCGTCAAGGCGCGTATTGGTCTCGTCCTGGACAGCGGCGAGATCCACGCGGAGTGTGAAGGCCTCGTCTGGGGCGGCGCGGAAAGCCGCGGTGAGGGCGGCCACGACGAGGACAGCCGGCCGGAGATCTGGGGTGGGGGCGGCAACACCGGATATCTGGGGTGGCGGTGCCGCTCGCGGGAGATCGAGGGATGGCGGCCGGTTGGGGACGAATCCAATCGCCGAGTTTTGTTAGGGTCGAGTGCGAAGGAAAAAGTAAAAACCAACCGGTACGATGGCAATTCTTAGTAGTATGTGATTTGGTGGGAGGGCAAAATCGTCCTAAAAAAAGTTGGACGAAAATTTTGGCAGAAACCTTAGCTCATTTATTATTAGGTATAGATTAGGTATAGATTTAATTCATAAGATAGAAAAATTATAGAAATAGAAAAAGCCTAGGATTGAGATGTCATGACTAGTTAAATCCTATAAGAAGATGAGTTGTATTTTATTGTGCCAAAGAAAAAATTCATGAGGTATGACCTAATATTTTATGCCTATAGAATTTCACTACAAGATTCCTACGGGATTAGTTCATGTAAGATATGTGCATATGATGTATGACCTAATTTTTTATGCTATAGAATTTCACTACAAGATTCCTACGGCATAATGTAAGATATGTGCATATGATTCAAACAATTAGTGTAGAAAAATTCTCATATGATCTAAATCCTACACAATTCTTATATAAATCCTATGAATCATAGAAGTCCTAAACATGTTTATTTGTGGCTTTGTATAAAAAAATAAAAAGAACCTTTGTAACATTGGGTGTAACTTAGGGCATTTTCAACGGTCTGACGTATTTCGGATATAAAATGTGTCTATTTTGATCCGTTTGGATCGACCGAGGACATCAATTTAGCTTTGTTGCCTAGAATGTCTGTTGAGTCTAGGGTAGCCCCAATGACCCGACGCATTTTATGCCGCCCGGCCAAAGTTTTAATTCTAAACCAAATATACCAACAAGCCATACAAACAATAAAAATATTGATTCCAAATTTTGCAAATCTAGTCAATCATTAAGTGCACATAAGTACGAGCTAGGCAAGTTACAAAAGGGGCACAAGATAAGTAGGATAGATGTGGGCGATCAAGCATAACGTTGGCGAATAATGGCCCGTTTTTTTTCTTGAACCATGTCCTTTGCTCCGGATCCATGATGCTCAAGTCCGTAAACATGATTCTATTCTCTTCCGCAAGCAACTTGGCCGCGGCCTCCATCTTCTAGGCCTCTATGAACTGCTTGGTGAGGTCGATGAAGATGGCAGCATTGCATCCTTCTCCTTCTCCCGGCGCCGCTTCTCATCCATCTTGGGCATGGCATCTTGTGTGTCAGCCATCATCTTCTGCAGTGTCTCGCTCAATGCGAGGGCCAATGCCTCCCGCTTCAGGTCCGTATTGGTGGCCTTGTGTCCCCTTGGTCGAGATGGAAGGTCATTTTGGCCCGGGCTTCTTCTTTGCCATCGACGGCCACAGCCACACTGGCTCCACCGTTCTTGATGCTGAGAAGGTAGGTTGTGTAACCTAGCTTCCATTTAGGAGCGTTCTTCACCACATACCAACAGTGGAACATGTGATAGCCCTTACCCCAAGCTGTGTGCAAGCACTCCAAGGACCGGGGAACTGCAGACATAATGGGCAATGGTTCACCAAGGCATCTACGTTGCCCGAGTGAAGCAGGCCTTGCCCTGACCAAGTCCACAACGCCGATGCCGCTCACTTTGCACGAAACGACAACGTTGATCCTGGCATCAAACTTGTTTATCTCTTGTTGGATGTACCCCCACCTCTTTTGGAGAGAAGTCTGGTTGCAGGTACTATGAATCTGGTAGGGAGCAAGTTACCGATGTTCATGGAATTCTTGGGCGAAGGAGTTGCGTCGACCCTCTGAGCTGGGGGGGGGGGGGTCCCTAAGTTTGACCGACCGGATAAAAACGGATACTTGTAGACCGTTTGTGTTGGAGCGCTGCAGATGCCATTACGTACTCATGCATGGCCATATGCGCCGGCGCGACCTTGACCCCACTGACATGTAGCCGCTTCCATTGGCACGAAAGTTGTGTTCACTAGTCCTTCCGGTCGAGAAAATGATTCTCGCAGTCAATTGATGCCGAAAACACAGTTTAAAAGAAAACAACGATTTTAAACTCTCAACTTGCATAGATTCAACGGAAAGGAACGATGACCTCCAAATCTATGGCGCTTGTACCCTGAACTTTATAATAGCGGTATACATGGAATCTCATAGATGTTTGGCTAACCGGAAAAGAATAATCCCAGCGGGGAATAGTAATTGTCTTGCTGAACAGATGTCCTCGAATACCATATTCATCTCCCTTCCCAATCCATATCTCCCGTCTTGTTGGTAGCAACGGCGGAGGGTGAGATGCCAAGGCGTGCAATAGTGCTAGGGGGCACCGGGGGGCGGACCAGGGGCACGCCGACCGAGCAAGAGGTGCGGCGGCCTAAGATCCCGATGTCTGGGCGAGGCTATTGGCCAACGGTGATATGGAGCATGTGAGTGGCATGCCCGCATGCGACGAGATTGGACCCATGCGCGCGCTGGCTCAGCCGCGGGGCGGGGTCCTTCTCCTCCCTTGCCGGCATCCGTCGCCATCACGAAGTTTGGTAGAGGGGGTACTTGACTTGGCCAAGCGTGGCACCGCGATCGTCCGCCGCGACGCTTGGTGGAGGCGGTACGTGAGCCTGCTGAGTGCGGGACTCAGCAGAGGGTATTGCCAAGAGAACTTGATAGGGGGGGGGGGGGGGATTCCGTATTTTTATGTCTTCAAAAATTCCTAACGAAAATTGTCGGGGATACACCGCACGTACTTGCGTGCCTTTTTCTATAGTCGTACTTTGGCCAAAAATGTCAAGCTCTGAATAAACAGTCTAAATGAAATTCCTTCTGATATGTCTGTTACGGATCCGTACACTAGGTAAATTAGGGCCAGACTAAGTAATATAGGGTTTAGGAGTACCCATGTCTAAAAAAATCGTTTATAGCACCATGCGCGGGTTTAAAATAGGGACGCGGCTAATTCTCAGTTAACTTTAAATTAGATGAATTCTCGGGTTTTATGTGTAATTCGCGTATGCACGAATCACACTGCAACCTAACGGTTGTCGAATTGATCTGAAACTAACAAAATTTCTCGGTCAAGCTAAAATTAGCAAAAGGGTTAAAATAGACTTTTTTTTTCAAAACCCCAGAATCCAAAGAGTAGTTATGCTGATGCGCGCGACATTATTAATTGACGGTTATCTTTCTCTTGGACATTGAGGGAGGCTGCCTCGTGCGGCAGCAGGGTGGCTTTTGTTTCGTGGCCTGCCTTCCGCTTTCCCACGAGACGCTTTTGAAGCTTCCGCCCACCTTTCCGGGAAGAAGGAAGCTCCCCGGCCCAGCCGACCACATTTTGCTTACCCTGCTAAACTTTGCATTGCCACGGTGAGCTTCATCGAGTTTCGTCACACATTACAGTTGGTCAGCGTCGAGGCCAAAAGGCAGGGGAAAAGCGAGGTCGGCACTCTGCTGCCACGATCGATATATCTTGGAGCTCAGACTGAGTAAACACTCTGAACGAAGCACTAGAAGAAGTTGACATCTGAGTCGCGTTGAACTGGCCGTTCGTGCGTGCGTCCAGGGTCACGAATTTTCCCTGCTGGCCGGCCGGCCTGTGCGTTGTGTGTTGGTACGGGCCGGGGTTTTGTTTGTTGACCTCGACACCACCGGACACGAGGCTGCGATCCAATTTCAGCCATGACGTACGAGCGGCTTTGTTGACCTAATGGCTGATCTGATGTTTGGGCACCCACTGTGTTCACGACAGTTCCTGCAGCGATGATCGATGGGTTCAAAGAAATCCACTGTTCTATGCCATGATCCTACGGATCGATCGTTTGCAGCTTGGCTTAGTATACTACTGTACTTGACAGTAGACACTGGCTAGTAGTAGTGTAAATCTACCATGCCTGAACTTGGAGATGCTAGCTGGCCGTGCGCGTCATCCATGCGTTATTTCCTAGCCGGAGATAGATCGATCGAGCTGGGTCGTGATCCGATGTGCTTAGTCAAATGCAGTGATGATCCAGTGGCGATGGAAGCGCGCGTAGGGGGGAGGAGAAGAATCCGAGAAGCTCAGCCCTCGTGTCTGGACTGATTATATACAAATGACAGTGTCAGCGTGAACACACAGTTGTGGTTAGTGGACAGCTCATCTGACTCACTGTCAAGGATCAAGATCGGAACTAGTCCTGATGCAAATGCTGCGAGCTGACTTGATTATTTGGAGGCGTGACCCCTCTTGAGACTACATAATCACGCGGGCTGACGGGAGCAGACGCCTCTGTGCGGTCGGGCACGGGGACAAGATGTTGAGAGAATCTAGGCGTGGCAAGGGACAGCCAGGATGATATACTCTGCACAAGGCGCAATATGCAACTAACTCGATCGTGTGGTATAGGTAGTGTACAGCTCAATGCTAATCACCCCGATTTATTATACTACCCGTACTAGTAATACTCGTCTTGCACTAGTCATAATGCAAAGTAAAGTAACTAGTATCATGTATATGATACTAGCTTATGATACCACCTGACAACGCATAGTATCATAAGGGCTGGCCATAGTGCTAGTATCATAGTATCATACACATTGGTTCCACAAAAATGTTGATGTGGCAGCTAATTAAGGAGGAGAGAGAAGATTAGAGTAACATAGGTGGATACTGTATCATAGCGCATGTCACGAGAAAAGTTAATGCCAAATAAATCTTATGCACACATTTGCATTGAGATTCTAAAAAGTAATAAATATAGCACAACTATGATACTACTTCATGATACTAACCACTATAGAGATAGTACCATACACAAGTATCATATGCATGATACTATAACATGATACTTACCACTATGGCCAGTATCATAGTATTATTATATTTAATGTTTTGTAGAATCTCAATGCAAATTTGTGTACATGATGTGTTTGCCATCAAATTTTTTAGTTTTACGTGCTATGATACGGTATCATATTATGATATCACTCTCATCTCCCACCTTATTAATTGGTGCGCCACATCAGATTTTTGCCAGCTTGCCTTGCCGTCGGCACAATAACTCCTCGGCACAGACTAGCCGTCGGCATAGAAATAACGTCCGTTTGGTAATTCTGGCTCGAATTTTTTTCAAAAAAAAATTCTCAATTTTTTTAATCTCTCACATGGACCATTTTAACTCTAACTACACTTAATATTAGGTTAAATTTCACTCATGGTCAAACCTCCCGGCCGGTCACCCATCCTCACACTACTCCACCCCTAGCACGCTGAACTTCTCTGTTCCTTTAGACTAGCTTCCATGAAAGAAATGACACTTTGTTAATAATACTACCATATCAATCCTATTAACCCCTATTTCTTGATGCTGCACATATTTATTTTTTAATTCCAAACAATTATCTACATAAACTACAATGAATAAGTATATTAATCTTGAATTCAAATAGACAATAAAATGATTTTTTTTCTATTTAATATGGAATAATTAATATCTTTAAATCCGTAAATTAGAATTTGACAAATAATATGTCAAAATTGATCAGAAAAATAATAGGAATCCAAAAATGACATCTATATCATATTTTGAACCTAAAATGATTTTTGCATGTACATGTAGTTCAAATCTGGTCGGCCTCCTACCGATTCGGCAGGAATCTGTCTTTTCATGAGGGGTGGATGGAAAGGTTTCAGATACACCGGTTAAAAAATTATCTACATTATGTGGTCTAGTATTTTTTAAAAATTTGTTGGTACCAATGTGAAACTTTAATTTGGTGGTTGCTTCACAAAACACCCCATTTTCGATACCTCAAAAATGAAAAATGGATTTTTCGTGCGATGAAATGGAAAACTTCCTCCTGCAACATCGTAAGTCATCCCAAGGTGCACATGTGTGCATAGTATGGGCACATTATCACAAACTATGCTGCGATTCTATCCATAACATTGCTCGTTTGACTTTAATGTCATGAAACCTCGAACATAATAGCTCATTTAGTGAAGGATTTTTTGTGATGTTTGCAATTCTCCAACTTTAATATTTTTCCTTGCAACTATGACACATAATAAGACACCACGCGAATATTTCACATTTTTTGGATCGTTTTCGAATTTGTTATGCCCGTTTCAAACTATATTCAAAACGGCGGGCATGAAGATCCTTTGCCCGGGGCTGAGGCTCGCTAAATTGCGTTGGATCTCTGATGAAATAGCATGTTTTGAACCTAAAAATGATTTTTACAAAAAATCTTGAGCATTATATCATGTACATGTAGTTTAAATCTGGTCGGCCTCCTACCGATTCGGCAGAAATTTGTCTTTTTCATGAGGGGTGGACGGAAAGGTTTCAGATATACCGGTTGAGAAATTGTCCATATTATGTGGTCTAATATTTTTGAAAAATATGTTGGTAACAATGTGAAATTTTAATTTGGTGGTTGCTTCACAAAACACCCCGTTTTCGACACCTCAAAAATGAAAAATGACTTTTCGTGCGATAAAATGGAAAACTTCCTCCTGCAACATTGTAAGACATCCCAAGATCACATGTGTGCATAATATGGGCACATTATCACAAACTATGCCACGATTCTATCTATAACATTGGTCGTTTGACCTAAATGTCATGAAACCTCGAACATGATAGCTCATTTAGTGAAGGATTTTTTGTGATACTTGCAATTCTTTTAATATTTTTCCTTGCAACTATGACACATAATATGAGACCACACGAAGGTTTCACATTGTTTGGATTGTTTTGGAATTTGTTATGCCCGTTTCAAACAATATTCAAAACGGCGGTCATGAAGATCCTTTGTCCGGGGCTGAGGCTCGCTAAACTTGCACTGGATCTCTGATGAAATAGCATATTGTGAACCTAAAAATGATTTTTACAAAAAATCTTGAGCATTATATCATGTACCCGTAGGTCAAATCTGGTCGGCCTCCTACCGATTCGGCATGAATTTGTCTTTTTCATAAGGGGTGGACGGAAAGGTTCCAGATACACCGGTTAAGAAATTGTCCATCTTAGGTGGTCTAGTATTTTTGAAAAATATGTTGCTACCAATGTGAAACTTTAATTTGGTGGTTGCTTCACAAACCACCCCATTTTCGACACCTCAAAAATGGAAAATGGTTTTTTCGTTCGATAAAATGGAAAACTTCCTACTGCAACATCGTGAGACATCCCAAGATGCACGTGTGTGCACAATATGGACACATTATCTCAAACTATGCGACGATCCTAGCCACAACATTAGTTGTTTGGTGTGAAAGCCATGAAACATTGGACCTGATAGCTCATTTTTGAGAAGATTTTTAAGATATTTGCAATATTCCGTGTTTGATGTTTTTTCAAGATAGATCTTATTTTCTGAAATTTTTGATATATTATTTGTATTTTTATGAAGTATAATGATTTAGTTATGATTTTTGAAGATTTATGTGATAAAATGGAAAATAGCTATGCCGACGGCAATGAGCCGTCGGCACAGGGCTGAAATATGTGCCGACGGCAGGCCTGACGATGTTACCTCGTCGTCACGACGGAGAGGTTGTGCCGACGGCCGAAACTGTGCCGACGGTTGCCGTCGGCACAGACCTTCCTGTGCCAACGGTTTTCCTATGCCGACGGCTTACCTGCTGGCCTGGCCAGAACGGGTCCTGTGCCGACGGCCCCGATATTTTGAGCATAGGATCTAGCCGTCGGCACCTCGGCGCGTTCCCGTAGTGATACTAATTATGATATTTTCATTGTGGCTACTATTAAGGGGCCGGCAGAGATGCGTGTGCTGCAAATGGCGGGGCATAAACAAGTGCGTGTAGGGGATAGGAAGGCGCGGAGGCTTCTCTAGTGGATGCAGCAGCTGGGTACAGTTCACGCGCAGCAGGCCTAGATCAGCCAGGCAGGGCAACAATACGAGCACCGCTGCTAGTACCAAGAATCTTTGCTTATTTCGAACCAACAGACCGATCTGGCCAGCAAAATCGGTAGCACGGAAAAATCGTGCGTTGCGTTGGGCTACATTATTTGTTCGTAATCATTTGGGCGAGCAATCGATGGGACCGATCCTGCGTCCGATTCCACATGATCAGGCAGGACGATGTCGATCAATTGATGAGCCGGTCCACCGGTTCATCGAACCGGGCACGTACTCGTACCAGACATGCAATTTCCCGGTTCATGGACAGCAGTACAGCACCTTTCTGATTTGGTGATCATCTGGTGGGGTGCCCGCCGGAAAAAGGAGGGGTTTTCACCCTCCCCCCCCCCCCTTCAAGTTCTACGGTGGTACCTTGCATCGAATTTCACCCTACGCATCCGATGCGAGCCATTCTCGTTTCCTCCAGTCACCTCTGCAAAATCACCGCTAGATTCAAGCATGGCACAACCCATCTACATGCGTGACAAATGGCGCAAGCCAATTCCGCACGATGGTGGCTCGTCACCGTCGAGGCGATCACCGTAGAACATGCCCGAGCGGAGGGCGCGCTTGTCCCGCCGCAACACTATCTGGCTCGTGTGGGCATGGATCATCCCACACGCCAAAAACGGCGAGGCAGACCATCGAGGGTGGTAAGGCCCTAGCACGCGGTCCACCTCCGGCGCTGCCAAACGCGCTGCCTGCACCCCCTCCTCCAACTCCTACATGGGCATGGACGACACGACGCTCACACCCGCTAGGCAGGAGCACCGGCATATGCTCATTGCATGCCACGGGTCACTCACCACCATCGTCACCTCTATATAGGATCATGCAAAGTGTTGTCGCGGAGAGACTGAGCAGGAAGAGGAGGAGGAGCAGGACATGGTGGGAGGCCAGGAAGGCCTCAATTACATTCGAAATGTGTCACCACTGCTTCGTCGGCTACTCCGATGATGACAACTCTAAGTCCGTGTGAAGCCATCTGCTACACCATCGTAACCCCCAAAACCCGGCGATGTACCCAGGGCTAGCTAATGTAGTTCATGAACTAGTTTAGGTGGTCTATATGTATAATATGGATGAACAATCATCATATATGTTTGAAAATATGGTGTGAACTAGCCTAATTCTTGATTTGTGGTTCGTGTTTGTGGGAAGTATTTGTGGGAAGTATTCTGTGGTGACTCCTTCAGTGCGCCCCATCCTCCAAACTCAAACGCGTCAATGTTGCCCTTCCTAATGAAATTTATAAAAGGATATGAATTGATCTCACCCTTTATGTCTTTGACTTTTGGGGGAGGGCGCGCGTCGAAGCATGCCTCTCTATTCTGATCGAAGCTGTCGCGGGAACTCTGCACAAAATGTAGGTGACAGTTCTTAGCATAAAACAAGGTGAACAGATAAATCAGATAGGTAACATCTTTTGGATAAGGTTGGTCATAGTCAGGGCCGGCTCTGAATTTTCAGAGGCCCCAGGGCGAACTTTATGAATGGGCCCTATAGTTATAGTGGAGGAAAATAATCGATTTCATACACAAAATTATTGTCCATCTATGTCCCCATGTTTCTCATGGTCTCAACAATTCTCATGGTTATAGCGGAGGAAAATAATCCGGGCATGTTAGAAACGTATAGGAAAACGAATAGGCGTCCGGACTCTGGAGAACGATCGAACGAGCAGCTGTGTGTGTCGTGCGTGTACATTGGGATTAGACAGATGATTGGCTCCTGCAGAGGTGTAGTTTTTATCTTTCCATTGAATAGATGGGCCTATAATGGTTTTTTCTTATACAAATACCTATGTACTAAAGTTCTTGCTATGGGCCCCTAGTTTGGCTGGGCCCCGGGCCGTCGCACCCGCTGTCCTGGGCCAGAGCCGGCCCTGGTCATAGTGCATAGTAATGCATATAATACTTATCTATGATACTATCACTATAGTGGGTGGTATTATAGAGTGGTATCATAATCTTCTAAATTTATTATTTTATAAAATCCTAATACAGATATGTGTACAAGATCTATTAAGCATAAACTTTTTCTCGTAACGTGCGCTATGATACAGTATCCACATATGTTACTCTAATCTTAGCTCTCCTCCTTAATTAGATGTCACATCAATATTTTTGTGGATTCCTAAGATACTAGCACTATGGCCAGCCTAATGTAACTCTAGTGAAAAGGAAGACAACGAAAGATGTGCAATTAATGTTTCTTTAATACCTCGGATCCATAATAAATTTCGCAACTTTAGTTCAATCTAGTTCAAATTTAAACTAAAGCCTGAAAATTTATTATTGATCGGAGGTAGTTATTGGTACGAAATAAAAAAAAACACATACACACTCCATCTGACAATAGAAGTTTTAAAATTGCATCTCGATATGTTGAATAGATTATTTGATCGAAATGGAGATGCAATGAACTAGTCCAATCAGTTTTGGTAACTGCCGAGAGAGGATTTAGGTATCATAATTTTTTTCTGGTTTTCTATCTTACCCATTTTTCTGATACAGAAGAGATAATACCCCAAATACGAATCGTATAAACCACAAGTTTCAAAACACCAATAATCAAAACCAGAATGCCAAAAATAACGCTCAACGTTAGTTTTTCAGGGACAACCGGGAAAATATCAGGAAATGCACTTTTTATCCTATAAGTGCATATGCTCCTGCCACCGGAAAATTCATTTTAAACTATAGAAAAAATATAAAAAAATTGCCCGTATTTGTCGGCATTCTATGTGAGTATGAAAATTTTCGCAAAAAACCAACATATTTTATGGCCTGTGTAAAAAAACAAGGAAGTGTCTTGTGGAGAGCTTTAGTTTAGCATACAATCTTGTCTTTTGTACACATGATACAAAAATATCGGTTTTTTCGTGAAATGACTTTGCAAACACATAGAACATCAAACCGTGTGCGAGACATTGTGTGTCTAATTTTGTAACATTTTATAGTACATTTAAAAATCATTTAAAAAACCAGGAGCACATGCTCCTAGGTGCAAAAACACTACGTCCCAAAATACCATAGTTAGTTAGTTGTCAACCAAATTCTGTTGGTCAACGTGGGGTGAATACATCGGTATTCTTCATATTTCAAAAACGACCTCCCTATCTACCATGCTCTCGTAGTCTCTCTGTGAAGTTCTATGAACATAGAGGAAGTTCCAAACGTTGAAGAAAAAAATATACTAGTTTTTTTTAATGGATTGTATTGGTTTTAGCCTGGTTTCCCGTTAATGATCTGATCAATTTCCTTCTTGATCGTTGAACCACCAATTTATTTGTTTTTGTAAAAAAAACGTATGATGCAAATGAGGGGAGGGAATGTGGGGAAAATGGCTCGTTTGGAAATTTTAGCATGAAGTATACCGGATTTGCAAAAATTTCATAAAATTGCCTGTTTTGCCGGACGTGACAGAACGGTCGTAACGGTCCCTTCGGTGTAGCATCTCCGCGTAACGGAACACTGTTGCTTGTTGGTTATTACGGGGAAATAGGAGGAGGCAGACGAACCTAGGAAGCCACCCACGCCGACGCCGACGCCGACGCGGCACACACGACGTCGATCGCAGCCGAATGGGAGGGAGGAGCCACGAAGCTGCGTCGCACAGCTCACCCCTACACGGCTACAACCCAGCCTGTCCCCGCCTAACCATGAGAAGCATCACCACCACACACGTGACGTGAGACCCATCCCATCCCACCGTCCCTCTCCCGCCGGCGCCTTCCGCGTGACCAGCACCTTCCCTGAACCTCCCTCCTTCCTCCTCCCCCTATTTATTCCCTCACCTCCCACTCTCTCCACAGACCAACAATCCACCATCCATCACACCTCAAGAACAGAGCAACCAACCAATCAGCAAGACCACCATCAACTCACAAGTCAGACCATGGCATCGCAGCAGCAGCAGTCGGTGGGCTTCGAGGACTACCTCCCGGTGATGGCGGAGCGGCTGGGCGAGGAGGGCCTGATGCAGGAACTTGCCTCCGGGTTCCGGCTGCTGCAGGACCCGGCGCTGGGCCTCATCACCTTCGCCAGCCTCCGCCGCAACGCGCCGCTGCTCGGCCTCGGCGGCATGTCCGACGACGACCTCCGCGGGATGCTCGCCGAGGGCGACTTCGACGGCGACGGCGCGCTGAGCGAGATGGAGTTCTGCGTGCTCATGGTCAGGCTCAGCCCCGAGCTCATGGACGAGCCCCGCAGGTGGCTCGACGACGCCGTCGCCCAGGCGTCACAGTTCCTCTTCACCAGTTAGAGGAGGAGCACTAGTAGTAGAGGTCGTTTTTCTTTGGTGATTCTTCAATCCGTTGTTCATAGTCAGGATTATTTCAAGAAGGCAGGCAGGCACTGTCGGTTGGATCACGGAATTCCACTTGTACTCTCTGAATTAATCGACATAAGCCTGTCCAGTTTCACTACATGTGCAGCTCCTCAATCCGCGATCATTCGCCGCAATCAATCATCAGATTAATAGAACAGAGCCGCACTAGAAGGGAAGCGTGATTTCTTTCATATTTCGATCATCGTCATGACGCCCAGAAGTCTTGAGAAGTGTGAGTGAGAACAGATCGTGCATTTGGTCAGCGGCGCCAGATACGTCATCGTTGGAATTCGATGGCATCGCAAGACTCGAAGGGGCAGGCACTGCGCTTAGCAGCCTCTTGGTGCCGAGGTCAACAAGTTAAAACGAAATCCCCCGTACCAACAACGCGCGCCGGCCGGCCGGCCGTCCGAGGATCATCACCTTGTTTTCTCGACCCTCAGCGCGCGCGCGCGCGCGCACGCAGGAAGTGCCAGTTCAACGCGACGCAGACGTTGCGTTTACTCGGTCTGAGCTCTGGAGAAACACATCCAGGCAGGAAGCAGATGAATGCCCGTCGCTGCCAGACGTGACGTTTTTTCTTCCTTTTGACAGTACGAGTTCGATGTGACGTTGCCAGCGTGCGTGCTGTAGTGCTCGCTACTCGTAGCAGCAGAGTTGAGTAGCAGCCGTGCCGACCTCGCTTGTCCCCTGCTTGTTGTTCAGCCTCGACGGTCGACACTGACCAACTCTGGTTCACGAAACTGAAGGAAACTCGTCGTACCAAGGGATAGTGTAGTAGGGTAAGCAAAATGCGTATGCGTGGTCGGCCCGGGCAGCTTCCTTCCTTCCGGAAAGGTTGGCGGAAGCTTCAAAAGCGTCTCGTGGCAAAGGAAAGCGACGCTTGCCGTTGCCGCCGCACGAGGCACGGAAAGAAAGAAAAAAGAAGCCGTCCACGTCGTGCTAGGTACGACGAGTAAACTGCTCTTGTTTTGGACCGCGGCGAGCCACACTGATATATGCTGTACCCCTGTCCAGCTAGCTTCGAGCCCAATTTCCTCATGAACATTTTACCGTTGCCGTTTCCTTCGTGTACGTTGGCTGAATCTATCATCTTCTAGCTCGGGCAACCGTACAGTCTTTGCCAACTTTATAATAAGCTTTCTTGAAACCAATTTTGAAGAGAACACCATCTATTTTATTCCTATAAAATTCATAAATGGTCTCATGAAGAATGTGCCTTCCAGGCATAAACGCACTTTAAGTAGGCTGAATCACATTCTCGGCATGTCAGCCACTCTATTAGTCCGAACTTTAATGAAAACCTTGAAGCTAACATTTAAGAGGCATATCGGACGGTATTGCTGAATCTGAAATGCATTTGCATTTTTTTGATAATAAAATGATTGTCCCAAAATTAAGGAGAAATAAAGGAAGTTGTCTTGATTGAAAACTCCCAAACATAGCCGTGAGATCCCCTTAGGCCTTGTTTGGAAACAGTGGATTCTAGTGTTTAGTAGTGAATTATCCAACGTGTTTGTGGCGACGACCTGATTCCCTTCTGTTAACCAAGAAACGTGAGCGTATAAAACGCGAGACACACCTCGCGTCTGAAAAATTACCCAACCCGACGTGCTTGCAGGGGTTAAATTGGGCTTACACGTCTAGCAACTGGGCTGCCAAACGGACATAGAGTGTATTCTCGGGTAATTTGCTAGGCTGGTATAATACACTTGTATCCAGTTAAAAACCTGGCTGGCAAACAAGGTCTGAATGACATCCCAAAATTGTTGGTACAATTCAGCAGGAAATCCATCCGTGCCCAACATTTTATTCTTTTCCATTTGCGCCTCAAAAACATCTTTTTCGGTGAAATCGGCAGTTAAGATGGAATTCTCATCAGCCGATATTTGTTTGTGCTATCATGAATTAAAGACTCTTCCATAACGCACGTAGAACTAACCAGCGGGACAAATAATTGTTTACAATATTTAGGGATGTAGTTTTTTGGTTCTCGTGACATATGATCGTCCCTTCATCTTGTTCGAGTTACGGAAGGAGACCCATCATTTTGCAATGAAAACAACATATAAAACTTCGGACAATTTCAAAATCAGGCCAAGCGTCTTAATACATATGCAAAAAAATCATTATTGGCCCACCATTGATTAGAAGATTTATCTTGTATGAATCGCTATTGGCTTGATACGAATAATGGAATCGTTTCAGTATGTTAAAGATACAAATGTATCCACAATTTATTTAGAGTTACTTAATAGCCTATTTCTTATACAATATCTCTATCCCGTGAAATTCTCGAGCCGAAAGATGGATGCATATGTTGTGTTTCATTTTGCTAAATGATATTAATTAAATGGTGTAGCAATTCCATAAATTTGATATAGCAATAAATAAATCCGCAAAATTCTTTCTAATATTTTAGATAGAAGAAATGTTTCTTCTATCTAAAATATTAAAAAGAATGTACTTGTTCTATCCAAATCTAATTTGCATCGATAAAATAAATCCAAATTCCAGCTGAGTAGATGAATAATTGCAAATTTTTGTGTGTACGATATTTATGAGTCTTACAACCAATTTGATTGGAAAGTCCAATGGCAAAAAGAAGGGGATTCGTTAGCTCGCTATTTAGTACGAATCGGCGAAATGAGGGAATCCATCAAAATAATTCAACAAGCTATAGAAAAAATTCTCGGCCTTAGCGTCAAGGACAGCAATAATGCTAAGCAAACGTTCCTTTTCAATTCTGTAAGTGCCATTTATGTTTTTTTTCCCAATCCTGTAGATTGCCTGATGTAATATCCCAGGTTTAGAGGCTATAAAATGAGAGAACACCAAAGTGTGCATTGCATTCATGCATAGAAAATCCGGGGAATTTTCGCGCTTTCAAATAAAACTTACCACGATGGCCGAAGTTTCACTTGACTTGCTTGGAATTGAAGTAGAGCATCAAGTCAAGCGCTATAAACTTCACTTGTGATCTTTGCTAAAACCTTGTTTTGGGTAGAGATGATTTGATCTATGAGCTAGATCAAATGGAATTAACTTTACAACAAACAACACCTTAAGTAAGGGTCAACTACAAGATTCTATAAAAGATCTCAACATGACATTTCTTACAACAACACATGAATAATTAAGAAACTATTCTTTACTTATCTTTTCCATGTCTTTTACTAAATAAATGTTTCTACCATGATTCTCATGGTGTATCTTCAACTAATTTTGTGTGTAATATAATTCAATTCTAAACTTATTAATAAATAAGGTAAATCACGGGGTCTAAAGTGCATAAAGGCCACACATTCTTAATTAAATCATAACTTATTAAATATATGGAATATCATAAAACTGAATCCATTTACATTATAAGTTATAGTTCAAACTATTTGAATAAAATTACTCATGAGTATTTTGAAACTCATATGATCATGCCTTGGTGCAATCAAACACCAACTATTCAAAATTGAGGAATAACCTTCAACCTTGACTTTTTGACCAATATTATAATATAAATCCAATCAAATATGATATAGTGACTCATCCACAATAATAAAACCATCCACAAGATATTTAGTAACAAATGCCACTTGGCTATCCAAATATAATTCATATGAGAGGATAATGATCATGCCACATAGGATGAAAATATCTACATGACTTGCATCCCAAGACTTGCCACCTCATGCTCAAAGGATTGCTATGGATGAGGGCATGACAACCAAGCACCTTACTCATCAAACCAAAACAAGAGTCACCCACCTATGTGTCATGACACTAGAGCTTGCCCAAGCCTATAAAAGGAGCCACACCCTTCCTCCATTTGCTCATCTAGTACCATGATACATGGGAACAAACATATAGAGCCACTCCATATGAATTAGCTAGGATCAAGATTAAGAAGCTAGGAGGTGGAGGCATACCACAAGATGCAGGTTTATCAGATTTCCTGAAGAACAAGCTACAAAAGATACCAAGGTAGAATTCCTAGGCAAACCATATATTTAGAGGATCATATCATCATCTCCTGAGAAGGATCTTAGGATTTTACAAGACATTTAGAAGTGAGAGAGATTATAGATGCTAACCATAGCCATGTCTATCTTAGAGAATACTAGAGTAGTATTAAATCTTACTTGTTCAAACCAACATTTGATCTTGGAGATGAGAGCCATGTTCTATTAGTGAAACATAACTAAAACCCTAGACCACACCTGAATTCCAATCCAAGGATCACTTTGGATCATAAATAGAACCCTGCCATACCTCATGCCTATTTATATTTCAATTTAATAAAGCTTATGCAAAACCCTAAACCATTTCATATGGGATCCACTCCACATAAAATAATATGTCCTAACTTGTGTATCATGGATCACAAGTATAAACCAAGAAAGTTATAATTAAGCTTAAATGATATTTAAGTGATTAGAATAAAACCAATATCCAATTCTATTTTGCCTTCCAAGTAATTTGTTTAGTTGACCAATAGAAATAATATATTATAGTTTGGACCATAACCTTAGCAAGTGAATTAACCATGATGAGCTTAGGATTTATTTCAAGTAAGTCAAGCTAGAATTTGCTAAGCAAGATTATTAAAGATAGGGTTTATCAAACCATCTTCTTAAAACCTTAGAAATAATTCTTCACATAAAATCATGAACCAATCCATTCCCATTACCATTTAATTTAAACCCTAGCCATAATTAAATTGTATGTGAGTAATCATTATGGTTAAGCACTAGAAAATTATAATATGTTCACCTTGCAAATGTTCTAAATTCCAAATCATTTAAACAGATTTGATTTCTAAATTTAAAGGCAATTGAGTTGAACCCTAAAATTTTATCAATTTGAATTTTAAGTTGTGCCTCATAAGAACCCCAAAATTAATCAATTATAAAATAGTTGTTTATAAACAAAACAATACAGTAGGCAGCATTACCAAATTGTTTTGATACTCAAATATTTTAGAACTCGCAAAACAAAACGAGAATTCAAATTTGGATTCAAATAACAAAACACAAAACGAGAAAATATAAATAGAAAATTTGAAAAGAGAAAGAGAGGGAAACTTACCGGCGAGGCCACCGCAGCCCAACCACCATCTCCACACAAGCCCACCAGTAACCCAGCCCACGAACGAAATCGACCCACCACCATACCGTTTCGATTGCCTTAAAAATCGTGCGAGAGGAAAACATCGTCGTCCTCTTGTCCGGCGTCGACAGCGCTGCAACGCCAGTAGGCCACGACCTCCTCGCCGATAAGCTTGCCCGGACGTCACCAGACCTCTCAGAAGCACGCCCAATCCCTCTCGCGTCCGAGTCTATCCGCGGAAGAAAAGATCTTCGCCAGACTAAATCCTCCAGAGACCGCCACCTCCTGACCGTCGCCGTCGTCGTGTCGAGGCCTCGCAGCTCCCCTCGGCCTATAAATAGTTGGAAATCATCACCGTGTAATCCTTGTTCTTCGCCGCCCATCCATTCTCTCTCAATCGCCCTCTGTCTCTCACCATTATCCACTTACTGTCGCCGGCGTCGTGGACGAGTTCGACGGAGGAGACCACCCCAAGCTCCGTGCAGTGGCTCGTTGGAAGCGCATCGTCGAGGAGAGCCTGCGGGTACAAGCAATCGTCCGGGGAGCAAGGTGCAGGGCGAATTTGAAGATTTCCTTTCTCAGTACATCGTCGGTAATGGCGAAATCAAGCTCATCTCCATCGCCAATCGACGCTGCCAACCACACCATCGTACTCTAGGTGAGTTTGTGCGTCTGTAGAGCCTCCTCTTGCATCCTATCGACGTCTGTAGCTCCATTTAGCCACCTCGCCGGAGAGCACCGCCGCGAGACATGTTTTCCGACATGGTTCCGGCGACCAATAGCCTATTCCACCACCACCATCGTGTTCCTTGTCTTCTTCTCGTTCGATTGATACCAACCGCGCATCCGGGGGTGCCCTGTAGCGGCGGCGCCGTCTTCGTCTGACCGCCGGCGTCAAGCCGCCGGTAGAGATGACGTGGCCGTGGGCTCCCCACACCTGTTTGACTTGGTCGTTGCCCTCGTGGCAGCTGACCTGTACCAGACCCCACCTGTCTGTCTCTGTGTGTGTAACTCGAATCGGTAAGTTTAGTAATTAGGTTTATTTCAAATTCCAAAAAAATGCTGAAACTTTGTAAAATCATACAAAATTCATTTCAACTTCGAAAAAATATAAATAATATATCAAAATGCTCACAAAAATAAACTCTATTCAAATAAAATATAAAATAAAAATATGTGTCAAAATAATAATTCACTTATTTTTAACTTTAGTAATTATGCCTTTTCATTTGTTTTAAATCCAATTTAAATTAAATAATTAGTAAAGTTTCAAAATTAAATATTATCTATTCAGTAAGTAAGTAAAATGTTAAGATTAATTTTCTTTATCATATTCTCATCAATTAACAAATATTAGAGGTAATTCATAAACCCTAATTTGCAAATTACCATTTACCATTTTCTTTAAATAAAATAAAGCAAGAAAATAGTAAAGGTTAATGTTATTTTGATAATTCAAAACTTGTTTATTTAAACATATTTAGTGCACAAGTTAATTAGTTTAAATCTTAATAACAATTATAAAACCCTAGTTTCTAATTAAACCCTAAGTATTATTTATTTTAATTGGTAAATCACTTAAAATTAATAAAATAATAATACCATTGTTAAATTTTGCTATAGGTACTTAATCACATTAATTCTAGTACCAAGTATTATTTTAGAGTTGTAACATAATTTAGAAACCCTAACTTTAATATAAGTAAGATCTGGATTCCATTATTTTATGTGCTCATCCTAAGTTAGTTGCAATCCTAAAACCCTAGGGGTTTAGCCCATATGATCATATAAACTTCACTTTACTTATAGCACCTTGCTAAGAAACATATATATGCATGCTCATGATCCACTAGAATAAGACCAATTCACATAAGATTATCATTTCATGTCTTTATCTTTATTAAACCTAGATGATCCACTAATGTCACCTAGGTATAAAACCTAGCTTATTACCACATGTTAGCACCATTGATCACTATTCCTATATACCACACCATGCAATTCAATCTCAACCATCAAACCCTAGTAGAACCATAATGATGAACCCTAGTACCAATTTTGTGTAGTAATGCACATAACATGCTCCTATTACACTAAACCCTACTTAAAAAGTAATAAACCACTTAGTTTGGCAACCATTAGAGATTACTTAGTTAAGAAGATGTGAAGCCATAGTAAACCCTACTCATAGCAACACCTTGACCATTATTCTTTGATATGATACCCATAATCAACCATAGTAATAAACACTGCTAATACTTGCTACATATAAACCAATTCCGTTTAAGAACCCAACTAGTTCCTATTAAAGAACTTAATGAATCCAATAGTAAACCCTAGAAAGCCATAGTTCCTATTTATAGTAGTTCTTGTTCTTATTTAACCTCGTTCTTCAAAAGTTATTCTTTTGAAGTACAAATGTGAATCAAATCATAGAAACCCATAATTCTTATTTGAAATACTTATTACTTCTTAATCAATATGTTCTTCAAAAGTTATTCTTTTGAAGTATAATATAAGTAATCATCAACCATGTCTTATAGAACTTAAAACTGAAACTACTCTTGCTTGTTATGCAACCACCATTCTTTTGTGAGTATGATTGTAATGATGCACTGTATCACTTGTTTATGCTATTAATATCACCAACCCTAATAGGAACCTTGTTTGAGAACCATCCTAAAAGTGCAACACACACTAAAGAAATCTTTATAACTCATCCACCCTAAATCATCGAGGTTAGGTTACGCTCGGGACGAATGCATCTCATATTATGCATTATAGCATCTTTGCCAATTCTTTAAACATTGTCCTTACCGGACAATGATGGTATTTCAGAATTTGGAGTTCTCACGTATCGAAGCTTTTGCCTGCATAATCTTGCAGTCAAGAAAGGCAAGTTCATCGCTTGCTCATGTCATTTGATTATTTCTATCAAATTATATGCAAAGTACTATACTTATCACTCTTGCATTGAAAAGCAAATATTATTTTACAATTATGAATATGACTATGTGGTGGGCAATGGAACCATGGTATGTGTTGATTGGTGGAGGTTCCATTGCACGGGTACTATTCATCTAGGATTAAGTACCAATGCCGTCCAGATGATTCTAGCGCCGTACATATCGCGTTGACCATAAGATCTATAATGGCTCTGGGGAAGCCAGCTGTATCTTTTCCCTCTCGCATGCCAACGGACTGGTAATAAGGGTTGCCCGGATCAGTCTATCTTTGGTAAAGGTGGGGACATGTGGTCCTGTGATACGTCCAAAACGTATCTACTTTCCCGAACACTTTTGCTATTGTTTTGCCTCTAATTTGTGTATTTTGGATACAACTAACACGGACTAACGCTGTTTTCAACAGAACTGCTCTGGTGTCTCGTTTTTGTGCAGAAATCCAACTTTCGGGAAAATCCTCGGAATTTATGCAGAAGGCCCTATTTTACCAGAATATTGACGGAGCCAGAAGGGCAAGAGAGGTGGAGGCCCGAGGGCCCCACACCATATGGCGGCGCGGCCCAGGGGGGCCCGCGCGGCCATGTGGTGTGGCCCCCTCGGCCGGCCTCCGACGCCCTCCTTCGGACTACTTATTGGGTTCGACCTGAAAACGCACGGGGAGAAGTCGAAGTCGCCAGAAACCCTCCAGAGAGCCGCCACATCGCGAAACTCCGTCTCGGGAGCCGAAGTCTCCGTTACGGCACTCCGCCGGGACGGGGAATTGGAGGAGATCATCACCGCCATCACCGCCAACGCCTCTCCATCGACCAGCCATGTTTCCCCCATCCATGTGTGAGTAATTCCCCCGCTGTAGGCTGAAGGGGATGGTAGGGATTGGATGAGATTGGTCATGTAATAGTCATAAGATTGTTAGGGCATAGTGCCTAGTATCCGTAGATGTCACTTTTATGATATTGTTGCAACTTGTTATGCTTAATGCTTGTCACTAGGGCCCGAGTGCCATGATCTCAGATCTGAACATGTTATTGATTCATGAAGATATTCGTTGTTTATGATCTTACCTGCAAGTTGTATACACATGTCGCTGTCCGGAACCAATGGCCCCGAAGTGACAAATCGGGACAACCGGAGGGGATGGTAGTGATGTGAGGATCACATGTGTTCACGGAGTGTTAATGCTTTGCTCCGGTACTCTATTAAAAGGAGTACCTTAATTTCCAGTAGTTTCCCTAGAGGCCCGGCTGCCACCGGCTGGTAGGACAAAAGATGTTGTGCAAGTTTCTCATTACGAGCACGTACGACTAAATATGGAACACATGCCTATTGATTGATTAGTACTTGGATACCGTTTTATTATTATCTGCAAATGCCCCTGCTTTGATTGTTACATGAGTTTCTCTCATCCATGCAACGCCCGTTAAATCCGTCCCTGTGCCTACAGTATTTTAAACCTGCTGTTTACTATAATCACTACTGCTGTCTTTATTTCACCGCTGCTGTTATTTCACTATTCCTACTGCCATAAAACTGTTACTACTGATAAATGATACGTCTCCAACGTATCGATAATTTCTTATGTTCCATGCTACTTTATTGATGATATCTACATGTTTTATACACATTATATGTCATATTTATGCATTTTCTGGAACTAACCTATTAACAAGATGCCGAAGTGCCAGTTCCTGTTTTCCGCTGTTTTTGGTTTCGTAAATCCTAGTAAGGAAATATTCTCGGAATTGGACGAAATCAACGCCCAGGTTCCTATTTTGCCCGGAAGCATCCAGAACACCCGAGAGCCGCCAGAGGGAGGCCCTGTGGGCCCCAGATGATAGGGTGGCGCGGCCTGGGCCCTGGCCGCGCCAGCCTATGGTGTGGGCGCCTCTTCGACCCTCCGAGGCTGCCCTTTCGCCTATATAAATGCCCCTGCATCGAAAACCCTTACGGAGGAAGCCACGGTACGCGAAACCTTCCAGAGCCGCCGCCATCGCAAAGCCAAGATCTGGGGGACAGGAGTCTCTGTTCCGGCACCCTGCCGGACGGGGAAGTGCCCCCGGAAGGCTTCTCCATCGACACCGCTGCCATCTCTACCGCCATCTTCATCACCGCTGCTGCTCCCATGAGGAGGGAGTAGTTCTCCATCGAGTCTCGGGGCTGTACCGGTAGCTATGTGGTTCATCTCTCTCCTATGTACTTCAATACAATAATCTCATGAGCTGCCTTACATGATTGAGATTCATATGATGATGCTTGTAATCTAGATGTCATTATGCTAGTCAAGTGAGTTTTACTTATGTGATCTCCGGAGACTCCTTGTCCCACGTGTGTAAAGGTGACAGTGTGTGCACCGTGTGGGTCTCTTAGGCTATATTTCACAGAATACTTATTCACCGTTATGAATGGCATAGTGAAGTGCTTATTTATATCTCTTTATGATTGCAATGTGTTTTGTATCACAATTTATCTATGTGCTACTCTAGCAATGTTATTAAAGTAGTTTTATTCCTCCCGCACGATGTAATGGTGACGAGTGTGTGCATCCGTGTTAGTACTTGGTTTATGCTATGATCATGATCTCTTGTAGATTGCGAAGTTAACTATTGCTATGATAGTATTGATGTGTATTATTCCTCCTACATAAGCATGAAGGTGACGAGTGTGCATGCTATGTTAGTACTTGGTTTAGTCGTATCGATCTTTCATGCACTCTAAGGTTATTTAAATATGAACATTGAATTGTGGAGCTTGTTAACTCCGGCATTGAGGGTTCGTGTAATCCTACGCAATGTGTTCATCATCCAACAAGAGAGTGTAGAGTATGCATTTATCTATTCTGTTATGTGATCAATGTTGAGAGAGTCCACTAGTGAAAGTCTAATCCCTAGGCCTTGTTCCTAAATACTGCTATCGCTGCTTGTTACTGTTTTACTGCGTTACTACTGCTGAGTTACTACTGCTTGTTTACTTCTGCAATATTACTACCATCAACTGCATGCCGATAAGCTATTTTCCGGCGCCGTACTACTGCTCATATTCATTCATACCACTTGTATTTCACTATCTCTTCGCCGAACTAGTACACCTATTAGGTGTGTTGGGGACACAAGAGACTTCTTGCTTTGTGGTTGCAGGGTTGCATGAGAGGGATATCTTTGACCTCTTCCTCCCTGAGTTCGATAAACCTTGGGTAATCCACTTAAGGGAAACTTGCTGCTGTTCTACAAACCTCTGCTCTTGGAGGCCCAACACTGTCTACAAGAATAGAAGCACCCGTAGACATCAAGCACTTTTCTGGCGCCATTGCCGGGGAGGAAAGGTAAAAGGCACTCATACTCCGGTTCCAGGTAACAGTACTTTTCTGGCGCCATTGTGTGTGTGCTCGAAGCTATTTCCTTTAGACTCTGCAATCGCGACATTTGGTTTCTTGTTTACACTAGTTAGGCATAATGGACAACAATGACCTTCTTATTCTATTTCCTGATTTAAGACATGGATGGTTTGATGCGAAAATTAAAAAACCCATGGAACATATTAATATGAATGCTTTGAACACTATTGTTGCTAATGCTATGGAAAATTCTAAGCTTGGGGAAGCTGGCTTTGATGAGCATGATATTTTTAGTCCCCCAAGCATTGAGGAGAAAATTTACTTTGATGATACTTTGCCTCCCATTTATGATGATTATAATGATAGTATTCTTTTGTTACCACCTGTTATGGAGGATAAATTTGATTATGATTACAATATACCTCCTATATTTGATAGCTACTTTGTTGAATTTGCTCCCACTACAATTAATAAGAATGACTATGCTTATGTTGGGAGTAGTAATTATTTTATGCATGAGACTCATGATAAGAATGCTTTAAGTGATAGTTATATTGTTGAGTTTGCTCATGTTGCTACTGAAGGTTATTATGAGAGAGGAAAATATGGTTTTAAAAATTTTCATGTTACTAAAACACCTCTCTATGTGCTGAAATTTTTGAAACTACACTTGTTTTATCTTCCTATGCTTGTTACTTTGCTCTTCATGAACTTGTTTATTTACAAGATTCCTATGCATAGGAAGCATGTTAGACTTAAATGTGTTTTGAATTTGCCTCTTGATGCTCTCTTTTGCTTCAACTTCTATTTCTTGCGAGCGCATCATTAAAACTGCTGAGCCCATCTTAATGGCTATAAAGAAAGAACTTCTTGGGAGATAACCCATGTGTTATTTTGCTACAGTACTTTGTTTTATATTTGTGTCTTGGAAGTTGTTTACTACTGTAGCAACCTCTCCTTATCTTAGTTTTGTGATTTGTTGTGCCAAGTGAAGCCTCTAATCGAAGGTTGATACTAGATTTGGATTTCTGCGCAGAAACAGATTTCTATCTGTCACGAATCTGGGTTGTTTTCTCTGTAGGTAACTCAGAAAAATATGCCAATTTACGTGCGTGTTCCTCAGATATGTACACAACTTTCATTAGTTTTGAGTTTTTCCGTTTGAGCAAGTCTGGTGCCATTTTAAAATTCGTCTTTACGGACTGTTCTGTTTTTGACAGATTCTGCCTTTTATTTCGTATTGCCGCTTTTGTTAATTAAGTTGAATGAGTTTCTTTGTTCCATTAACTTTCAGAAGTTTTGTGCAATGTCCAGAAATGTTAAGAATGATTGTGTCACCTCTGAACATGTGAATTTTTGATTATGCACTAACCCTCTAATGAGTTTGCTTGAAGTTTGGTGTGAATGAAGTTTTCAAGGGTCAAGAGAGGAGTATGATATACTATGATCAAGAGGAGTGAAAGCTCTAAGCTTGGGGATGCCCCCGTGGTTCACCCCTGCATATTCTAAGAAGACTCAAGCTGCCTAAGCTTGGGGATGCCCAAGGCATCCCCTTCTTCATCGACAAAGTATCAGGTTCCTTCCCTTGAAACTATATTTTTATTCGGTCACATCTTATGTACTTTACTTGGAGTGTCTGTGTGTGCTTTTATTTTTGTTTTGTTATTTTCATTCTCTGAATAAGTTCATCCTTGTGTGGGAGAGAGACACGCTCCGCTGGTTCGTATGAACACATGTGTTCTTAGCTCATAATATTCATGGCGAAGTTTCCTCTTCGTTAAATTGTTATATGGTTGGAATTGGAAAATGCTACATGTAGTAATTGGTAAAATATCTTGGATAATGTGATACTTGGCAATTGTTGTGCTCATGTTTAAGCTCTTGCATCATATACTTTGCACCCATTAATGAAGAAATACATAGAGCTTGCTAAAATTTGGTTTGCATAATTGGTCTCTCTAAGGTCTAGATGATTTCTAGTATTGAGTTTGAACAACAAGGAAGACGGTGTAGAGTCTTATAATGTTTACAATATGTCTTTTATGTGAGTTTTGCTGCACCGGTTCATCCTTGTGTTTGTTTCAAATAACCTTGCTAGCCTAAACCTTGTATCGAGAGGGAATACTTCTCATGCATCCAAAATCCTTGAGCCAACCACTATGCCATTTGTGTCCACCATACCTACCTACTACATGGTATTTCTCCGCCATTCCAAAGTAAATTGCTTGAGTGCTACCTTTAAACAATTCAAAATTTATCACCTCTTATTTGTGTCAATGTTTTATAGCTCATGAGGAAGTATGTGGTGTTTTATCTTTCGATCTTGTCATTTACTTTTGACAGACTTTCACAATGGACTAGTGGCACATCCGCTTATCCAATAATTTTGCAAAAAGAGCTGGCAATGGGGTTCCCAGCCCCAATTAATTAACTTTCATTAATAATTCTCTTCACATGTTTTGCTCCGATTCATCAAGTAAGCAACTTAATTTTGCAAATAGACACTCCTCCATGGTATCTCGAATGTTGGAAGGC
>NC_061508.1:356570754-356647351 GCF_022539505.1 Lolium rigidum
ACATTCACATACCATGGAGGAGTGTCTATTTGCAAAATTAAGTTGCTTACTTGATGAATCGAGCAAAACATGTGAAGAGAATTATTAATGAAAGTTAATTAATTGGGGCGGGAACCCCATTGCCGGCTCTTTTTGCAAAATTATTGGATAAGCGGATGTGCCACTAGTCCATTGTGAAAGTCTGTCAAAAGTAAATGACAAGATCGAAAGATAAAACACCACATACTTCCTCATGAGCTATAAAACATTGACACAAATAAGAGGTGATAAATTTTGAATTGTTTAAAGGTAGCACTCAAGCAATTTACTTTGGAATGGCGGAGAAATACCATGTAGTAGGTAGGTATGGTGGACACAAATGGCATAGTGGTTGGCTCAAGGATTTTGGATGCATGAGAAGTATTCCCTCTCGATACAAGGTTTAGGCTAGCAAGGTTATTTGAAACAAACACAAGGATGAACCGGTGCAGCAAAACTCACATAAAAGACATATTGTAAACATTATAAGACTCTACACCGTCTTCCTTGTTGTTCAAACTCAATACTAGAAATCATCTAGACCTTAGAGAGACCAATTATGCAAACCAAATTTTAGCAAGCTCTATGTATTTCTTCATTAATGGGTGCAAAGTATATGATGCAAGAGCTTAAACATGAGCACAACAATTGCCAAGTATCACATTATCCAAGATATTTTACCAATTACTACATGTAGCATTTTCCAATTCCAACCATATAACAATTTAACGAAGAGGAAACTTCGCCATGAATATTATGAGCTAAGAACACATGTGTTCATACGAACCAGCGGAGCGTGTCTCTCTCCCACACAAGGATGAACTTATTCGAGAGAATGAAAATAACAAAACAAAAATAAAAGCACACACGGACACTCCAAGTAAAGTACATAAGATGTGACCGAATAAAAATATAGTTTCAAGGGAAGGAACACGATACTTTGTCGATGAAGAAGGGGATGCCTTGGGCATCCCCAAGCTTAGACGCTTGAGTCTTCTTAGAATATGCGAGGGGTGAACCACGGGGGCATCCCCAAGCTTAGAGCTTTCACTCCTCTTGATCATAGTATATCATACTCCTCTCTTGACCCTTGAAAACTTCATTCACACCAAACTTCAAGCAAACTCATTAGAGGGTTAGTGCATAATCAAAAATTCACATGTTCAGAGGTGACACAATCATTCTTAACATTTCTGGACATTGCACAAAACTTCTGAAAGTTAATGGAACAAAGAAACTCATTCAACTTAATTAACAAAAGCGGCAATACGAAATAAAAGGCAGAATCTGTCAAAAACAGAACAGTCCGTAAAGACGAATTTTAAAATGGCACCAGACTTGCTCAAACGGAAAAACTCAAAACTAATGAAAGTTGTGTACATATCTGAGGAACACGCACGTAAATTGGCATATTTTTCTGAGTTACCTACAGAGAAAACAACCCAGATTCGTGACAGATAGAAATCTGTTTCTGCGCAGAAATCCAAATCTAGTATCAACCTTCGATTAGAGGCTTCACTTGGCACAACAAATCACAAAACTAAGATAAGGAGAGGTTGCTACAGTAGTAAACAACTTCCAAGACACAAATATAAAACAAAGTACTGTAGCAAAATAACACATGGGTTATCTCCCAAGAAGTTCTTTCTTTATAGCCATTAAGATGGGCTCGAGCAGTTTTAATGATGCGCTCGCAAGAAATAGAAGTTGAAGCAAAAGAGAGCATCAAGAGGCAAATTCAAAACACATTTAAGTCTAACATGCTTCCTATGCATAGGAATCTTGTAAATAAACAAGTTCATGAAGAGCAAAGTAACAAGCATAGGAAGATAAAACAAGTGTAGTTTCAAAAATTTCAGCACATAGAGAGGTGTTTTAGTAACATGAAAATTTTTAAAACCATATTTTCCTCTCTCATAATAACCTTCGGTAGCAACATGAGCAAACTCAACAATATAACTATCACTTAAAGCATTCTTATCATGAGTCTCATGCATAAAATAATTACTACTCCCAACATAAGCATAGTCATTCTTATTAATTGTAGTGGGAGCAAATTCAACAAAGTAGCTATCAAATATAGGAGGTATATTGTAATCATAATCAAATTTATCCTCCATAACAGGTGGTAACAAAAGAATACTATCATTATAATCATCATAAATGGGAGGCAAAGTATCATCAAAGTAAATTTTCTCCTCAATGCTTGGGGGACTAAAAATATCATGCTCATCAAAGCCAGCTTCCCCAAGCTTAGAATTTTCCATAGCATTAGCAACAATAGTGTTCAAAGCATTCATATTAATATGTTCCATGGGTTTTTTAATTTTCGCATCAAACCATCCATGTCTTAAATCGGGAAATAGAATAAGAAGGTCATTGTTGTCCATTATGCCTAACTAGTGTAAACAAGAAACCAAATGTCGCGATTGCGAGTCTAAAGGAAATAGCTTCGAGCACACACACAATGGCGCCGAGAAAAGTCACTGTTACACTGGAACCGGAGTATGAGTGCCTTTTACCTTTCCTCCCGGCAATGGCGCCGGAAAAGTGCTTGATGTCTACGGGTGCTTCTATTCTTGTAGACGGTGTTGGGCCTCCAAGAGCGAGAGGTTTGTAGAACGGCGGCAAGTTTCCCTTAAGTGGATTACCCAAGGTTTATCGAACTCGGGGAGGAAGAGGTCAAAGATATCCCTCTCATGCAACCACTGCAACCACAAAGCAAGAAGTCTCTTGTGTCCCCAACACACCTAATAGGTGTACTAGTTCGACGAAGAGATAGTGAAATACAAGTGGTATGAATGAATATGAGCGGTAGTACGGCGCCGAGAAAATAGCTTGCGGCATGCGGTTGATGGTAGTAATATTGCAGGAAGTAAACAAGCGGTAGTAACTCAGCGGTAGTAACGCAGTAAAGCGAGTAACAAGCGACGATAGCGATATTTAGGAACAAGGCCTAGGGATTAGACTTTCACTAGTGGACTCTCTCAACATTGATCACATAACGAGAATAGATAAATGCATACTCTACACTCTCTTGTTGGATGATGAACACATTGCGTAGGATTACACGAACCCTCAATGCCGGAGTTAACAAGCTCCACAATTCAATGTTCATATTTAAATAACCTTAGAGTGCATGAAAGATCAATACGACTAAACCAAGTACTAACATAGCATGCACACCTTGTCACCTTCATGCTTATGTAGGAGGAATAATACACATCAATACTATCATAGCAATAGTTAACTTCGCAATCTACAAGAGATCATGATCATAGCATAAACCAAGTACTAACACGGATGCACACACTTGTCACCATTACATCGTGCGGGAGGAATAAAACTACTTTAATAACATTGCTAGAGTAGCACATAGATAAATTGTGATACAAAACACATTGCAATCATAAAGAGATATAAATAAGCACTTCACTATGCCATTCATAACGGTGAATAAGTATTCGTGAAATATAGCCTAAGAGACCCACACGGTGCACACACTTGTCACCTTTACACACGTGGGACAAGGAGTCTCCGGAGATCACATAAGTAAAACTCACTTGACTAGCATAATGACATCTAGATTACAAGCATCATCATATGAATCTCAATCATGTAAGGCAGCTCATGAGATTATTGTATTGAAGTACATAGGAGAGAGATGAACCACATAGCTACCGGTACAGCCCCGAGACTCGATGGAGAACTACTCCCTCCTCATGGGAGCAGCAGCGGTGATGAAGATGGCGGTAGAGATGGCAGCGGTGTCGATGGAGAAGCCTTCCGGGGGCACTTCCCCGTCCGGCAGGGTGCCGGAACAGAGACTCCTGTCCCCCAGATCTTGGCTTTGCGATGGCGGCGGCTCTGGAAGGTTTCGCGTACCGTGGCTTCCTCCGTAAGGGTTTTCGATGCAGGGGCTTTATATAGGCGAAAGGGCAGCCTCGGAGGGTCGAAGAGGCGCCCACACCATAGGCTGGCGCGGCCAGGGCCCGAGCCGCGCCACCCTATCATGCAGGGCCCACGGGGCCCCCTCCGCGGCTCTCGGGTGTTCCGGATGCTTCCGGGCAAAATAGGAACACGGGCGTTGATTTCGTCCAATTCCGAGAATATTTCCTTACTAGGATTTACGAAACCAAAAACAGCGAGAAACAGGAACGGCACTTCGGCATCTTGTTAATAGGTTAGTTCCAGAAAACGCATAAATATGACATATAATGTGCATAAAACATGTAGATATCATCAATAAAGTAGCATGGAACATAAGAAATTATCGATACGTTGGAGACGTATCATTTATCGATAATGTGAGTTTTATGGCAGTAGGAATAGTGAAATAACGACGACGGTGAAATAAAGACAGCGAGTAGTGATTATAGTAAACGAGCAGGTTTAAAATATCGTAGGCACGGGGACGGATTTAACGGGCGTTGCATGGATGAGAGAAACTCATGTAACAATCAAAGCGAGGGGCATTTGCGAGATAATAATAAAACGGTATCCAAGTACTAATCAATCAATAGGCATGTGTTCCATATTTAGTCGTACGTGCTCGTAATGAGAAACTTGCACAACATCTTTTGTCCTACCAGCCGGTGGCGGCCGGGCCTCTAGGGAAACTACTCGGAAATTAAGGTACTCCTTTTAATAGAGTACCGGAGCAAAGCATTAACACTCCGTGAACACATGTGATCCTCACATCACTACCATCCCCTCCGGTTGTCCCGATTTCGTCACTTCGGGGCCATTGGTTCCGGACGGCGACATGTGTATACAACTTGCGGGTAAGATCATAAACAACGAATATCTTCATGAATCAATAACATGTTCAGATCTGAGATCATGGCACTCGGGCCCTAGTGACAAGCATTAAGCATAACAAGTTGCAACAATATCATAAAAGTGACATCTACGGATACTAGGCACTATGCCCTAACAATCTTATGACTATTACATGACCAATCTCATCCAATCCCTACCATCCCCTTCAGCCTACAGCGGGGGAATTACTCACACATGGATGGGGGAAACATGGCTGGTCGATGGAGAGGCGTTGGCGGTGATGGCGGTGATGATCTCCTCCAATTCCCCGTCCCGGCGGAGTGCCAGAACGGAGACTTCTGGCTCCCGAGACGGAGTTTCGCGATGTGGCGGCTCTCTGGAGGGTTTCTGGCGACTTCGACTTCTCCCCGTGCGTTTTCAGGTCGAACCCAATAAGTAGTCCGAAGGAGGGCGTCGGAGGCCGGCCGAGGGGCCACACCACATGGCCGCGCGGGCCCCCGGGCCGCGCCGCCATATGGTGTGGGGCCCTCGGGCCTCCACCTCTCTTGCCCTTCGGCTCCGTCAATATTCCGGTAAAATAGGGCCTTCGCATAAATTCCGAGGATTTTCCCGAAAGTTGGATTTCCGCACAAAAACGAGACACTGAAGCGGTTCTGTTGAAAACAGCGTTAGTCCGTGTTAGTTGTATCCAAAATACACAAATTAGAGGCAAAACAATAGCAAAAGTGTTCGGGAAAGTAGATACGTTTTGGACGTATCACGGGACCACATGTCCCCACCTTTACCAAAGATAGAGCGATCCGGGCAACCCTTATTACCGGTCCGTTGGCATGCGAGAGGGAAAAGATACGGCTGGCTTCCCCGAGCCATTATAGATCTTATGGTCAACGCGATATGTACGGCGCTAGAATCACCGGACGGCATTGGTACTTAATCCTAGATGAATAGTACCCGTGCAATGGAACCTCCACCAATCAACACATACCATGGTTCCATTGCCCACCACATAGTCATATTCATAATTGTAAAATAATATTTGCTTTTCAATGCAAGAGTGATAAGTATAGTACTTTGCATATAATTTGATAGAAATAATCAAATGACATGAGCAAGCGATGAACTTGCCTTTCTTGACCGCAAGATTATGCAGGCAAAAGCTTCGATACGTGAGAACTCCAAATTCTGAAATACCATCATTGTCCGGTAAGGACAATGTTTAAAGAATTGGCAAAGATGCTATAATGCATAATATGAGATGCATTCGTCCCGAGCGTAACCTAACCTCGATGATTTAGGGTGGATGAGTTATAAAGATTTCTTTAGTGTGTGTTGCACTTTTAGGATGGTTCTCAAACAAGGTTCCTATTAGGGTTGGTGATATTAATAGCATAAACAAGTGATACGAGTGCATCATTACAATCATACTCACAAAAGAATGGTGGTTGCATAACAAGCAAGAGTAGTTTCGAGTTTTAAGTTCTATAAGACATGGTTGATGATTACTTATATTATACTTCAAAAGAATAACTTTTGAAGAACATATTGATTAAGAAGTAATAAGTATTTCAAATAAGAATTATGGGTTTCTATGATTTGATTCACATTTGTACTTCAAAAGAATAACTTTTGAAGAACGAGGTTAAATAAGAACAAGAACTACTATAAATAGGAACTATGGCTTTCTAGGGTTTACTATTGGATTCATTAAGTTCTTTAATAGGAACTAGTTGGGTTCTTAAACGGAATTGGTTTATATGTAGCAAGTATTAGCGGGTTTATTACTATGGTTGATTATGGGTATCATATCAAAGAATAATGGTCAAGGTGTTGCTATGAGTAGGGTTTACTATGGCTTCACATCTTCTTAACTAAGTAATCTCTAATGGTTGCCAAACTAAGTGGTTTATTACTTTTTAAGTAGGGTTTAGTGTAATAGGAGCATGTTATGTGCATTACTACACAAAATTGGTACTAGGGTTCATCATTATGGTTCTACTAGGGTTTGATGGTTGAGATTGAATTGCATGGTGTGGTATATAGGAATAGTGATCAATGGTGCTAACATGTGGTAATAAGCTAGGTTTTATACCTAGGTGACATTAGTGGATCATCTAGGTTTAATAAAGATAAAGACATGAAATGATAATCTTATGTGAATTGGTCTTATTCTAGTGGATCATGAGCATGCATATATATGTTTCTTAGCAAGGTGCTATAAGTAAAGTGAAGTTTATATGATCATATGGGCTAAACCCCTAGGGTTTTAGGATTGCAACTAACTTAGGATGAGCACATAAAATAATGGAATCCGAGATCTTACTTATATTAAAGTTAGGGTTTCTAAATTATGTTACAACTCTAAAATAATACTTGGTACTAGAATTAATGTGATTAAGTACCTATAGCAAAATTTAACAATGGTATTATTATTTTATTAATTTTAAGTGATTTACCAATTAAAATAAATAATACTTAGGGTTTAATTAGAAACTAGGGTTTTATAATTGTTATTAAGATTTAAACTAATTAACTTGTGCACTAAATATGTTTAAATAAACAAGTTTTGAATTATCAAAATAACATTAACCTTTACTATTTTCTTGCTTTATTTTATTTAAAGAAAATGGTAAATGGTAATTTGCAAATTAGGGTTTATGAATTACCTCTAATATTTGTTAATTGATGAGAATATGATAAAGAAAATTAATCTTAACATTTTACTTACTTACTGAATAGATAATATTTAATTTTGAAACTTTACTAATTATTTAATTTAAATTGGATTTAAAACAAATGAAAAGGCATAATTACTAAAGTTAAAAATAAGTGAATTATTATTTTGACACATATTTTTATTTTATATTTTATTTGAATAGAGTTTATTTTTGTGAGCATTTTGATATATTATTTATATTTTTTCGAAGTTGAAATGAATTTTGTATGATTTTACAAAGTTTCAGCATTTTTTTGGAATTTGAAATAAACCTAATTACTAAACTTACCGATTCGAGTTACACACACAGAGACGGACGAGGTGGGGTGCAGGTACGGGTCGGCTGCCACGAGGGCAACGACCAAGTCAAACAGGTGTGGGGAGCCCACGGCCACGTCATCTCTACCGGCGGCTTGACGCCGGCGGTCGAACGAAGACGGCGCCGCCGCTACGAGGCACCCCCGGATGCGCGGTTGGTATCAATCGAACGAGAAGAAGACAAGGAACACGATGGTGGTGGTGGAATAGGCTATTGGTCGCCGGAACCATGTCGGAAAACATGTCTCGCGGCGGTGCTCTCCGGCGAGGTGGCTAAATGGAGCTACAGACGTCGATAGGATGCAAGAGGAGGCTCTACAGACGCACAAACTCACCTAGAGTACGATGGTGTGGTTGGCGGCGTCGATTGGCGATGGAGATGAGCTTGATTTCGCCATTACCGACGATGTGCCGAGAAAGGAAATCTTCAAATTCGCCCTGCACCTTGCTCCCCGGACGATTGCTTGTACCCGGAGGCTCTCCTCGACGATGCGCTTCCAACGAGCCACCGCACGGAGCTTGGGGTGGTCTCCTCCGTCGAACTCGTCCACGACGCCGGCGACGATAAGTGGATAATGGTGAGAGACGAGAGGGCGATTGAGAGAGAATGGATGGGCGGCGAAGAACAAGGATTACACGGTGATGATTTCCAACTATTTATAGGCCGAGGGGAGCTGCGAGGCCTCGACACGACGACGGCGACGGTCGGGAGGTGGCGGTCTGCGGAGGATTTAGTCCGGCGAAGATCTTTTCTTCCGCGGATAGACTCGGACGCGAGAGGGATTGGGCGTGCTTCCGAGAGGTCCGGTGACGTCCGGGCAAGCTTATCGGCGAGGAGGTCGTGGCCCATCGCGGCGTTGCAGCGCTGTCGACGCCGGACAAGAGGACGACGATGTTTTCCTCTCGCACGATTTTTAAGGCAATCGAAACGGTATGGTGGTGGGTCGATTTCGTTCGTGGGCTGGGTTACTGGTGGGCTTGTGTGGAGATGGTGGTTGGGCTGCGGTGGCCTGCCAGGTAAGTTTCCCTCTCTTTCTCTTTTCAAATTTTCTATTTATATTTTCTGTTTTGTGTTTTGTTATTTGAATCCAAATTTGAATTCTGTTTTGTTTTGCAGGTTCTAAAATATTTGAGTATCAAAACAATTTGGTAATGCTGCCTCTATTGTATTGTTTTGTTTATAAACAACTATTTTATAATTGATTAATTTTGGGGTTCTTATGAGGCACAACTTAAAATTCAAATTGATAAAATTTTAGGGTTCAACTCAATTGCCTTTAAATTTAGAAATCAAATCTGTTTAAATGATTTGGAATTTAGAACATTTGCAAGGTGAACATATTATAATTTTCTAGTGCTTAACCATAATGATTACTCACATACAATTTAATTATGGCTAGGGTTTAAATTAAATGGTAATGGGAATGGATTGGTTCATGATTTTATGTGAAGAATTATTTCTAAGGTTTTAAGAAGATGGTTTGATAAACCCTATCTTTAATAATCTTGCTTAGCAAATTCTAGCTTGACTTACTTGAAATAAATCCTAAGCTCATCATGGTTAATTCACTTGCTAAGGTTATGGTCCAAACTATAATATATTATTTCTATTGGTCAACTAAACAAATTACTTGGAAGGCAAAATAGAATTGGATATTGGTTTTATTCTAATCACTTAAATATCATTTAAGCTTAATTATAACTTTCTTGGTTTATACTTGTGATCCATGATACACAAGTTAGGACATATTATTTTATGTGGAGTGGATCCCATATGAAATGGTTTAGGGTTTTGCATAAGCTTTATTAAATTGAAATATAAATAGGCATGAGGTATGGCGGGGTTCTATTTATGATCCAAAGTGATCCTTGGATTGGAATTCAGGTGTGGTCTAGGGTTTTAGTTATGTTTCACTAATAGAACATGGCTCTCATCTCCAAGATCAAATGTTGGTTTGAACAAGTAAGATTTAATACTACTCTAGTATTCTCTAAGATAGACATGGCTATGGTTAGCATCTATAATCTCTCTCACTTCTAAATGTCTTGTAAAATCCTAAGATCCTTCTCAGGAGATGATGATATGATCCTCTAAATATATGGTTTGCCTAGGAATTCTACCTTGGTATCTTTTGTAGCTTGTTCTTCGGAAATCTGATAAACCTGCATCTTGTGGTATGCCTCCACCTCCTAGCTTCTTAATCTTGATCCTAGCTAATTCATATGGAGTGGCTCTATATGTTTGTTCCCATGTATCATGGTACTAGATGAGCAAATGGAGGAAGGGTGTGGCTCCTTTTATAGGCTTGGGCAAGCTCTAGTGTCATGACACATAGGTGGGTGACTCTTGTTTTGGTTTGATGAGTAAGGTGCTTGGTTGTCATGCCCTCATCCATAGCAATCCTTTGAGCATGAGGTGGCAAGTCTTGGGATGCAAGTCATGTAGATATTTTCATCCTATGTGGCATGATCATTATCCTCTCATATGAATTATATTTGGATAGCCAAGTGGCATTTGTTACTAAATATCTTGTGGATGGTTTTATTATTGTGGATGAGTCACTATATCATATTTGATTGGATTTATATTATAATCTTGGTCAAAAAGTCAAGGTTGAAGGTTATTCCTCAATTTTGAATAGTTGGTGTTTGATTGCACCAAGGCATGATCATATGAGTTTCAAAATACTCATGAGTAATTTTATTCAAATAGTTTGAACTATAACTTATAATGTAAATGGATTCAGTTTTATGATATTCCATATATTTAATAAGTTATGATTTAATTAAGAATGTGTGGCCTTTATGCACTTTAGACCCTGTGATTTACCTTATTTATTAATAAGTTTAGAATTGAATTATATTACACACAAAATTAGTTGAAGATACACCATGAGAATCATGGTAGAAACATTTATTTAGTAAAAGACATGGAAAAGATAAGTAAAGAATAGTTTCTTAATTATTCATGTGTTGTTGTAAGAAATGTCATGTTGAGATCTTTTATAGAATCTTGTAGTTGACCCTTACTTAAGGTGTTGTTTGTTGTAAAGCTAATTCCATTTGATCTAGCTCATAGATCAAATCATCTCTACCCAAAACAAGGTTTTAGCAAAGATCACAGTGAAGTTTATAGCGCTTGACTTGATGCTCTACTTCAATTCCAGCAAGTCAAGTGAAACTTCGATTCATTGTGGTAAGTTTTATTTGAAAGCGCGAAAATTCCCCGGATTTTATATGCATGAATGCAATGCACACTTTGGTGTTCTCTCATTTTATAGCCTCTAAACCTGGGATATTACATCAGGCAATCTACAGGGTTGGGAAAAAAACATAAATGGCACTTACAGAATTGAAAAGGAACGTTTGCTTAGCATTATTGCTGTCCTTGACGCTAAGGCCGAGAATTTTTTCTATAGCTTGTTGAATTATTTTGATGGATTCCCTCATTTCGCTGATTCGTACTAAATAGCGAGCTAACGAATCCCCTTCTTTTTGCCATTGGACTTTCCAATCAAATTGGTTGTAAGACTCATAAATATCGTACACACAAAAATTTGCAATTATTCATCTACTGCTGGAATTTGGATTTATTTTATCGATGCAAATTAGATTTGGATAGAACAGTACATTCTTTTTAATATTTTAGATAGAAGAAACATTTCTTCTATCTAAAATATTAGAAAGAATTTTGCGGATTTATTTATTGCTATATCCAATTTATGGAATTGCTACACCATTTAATTAATATCATTTAGCAAAATGAAACACAACATATGCATCCATCTTTCGGCTCGAGAATTTCACGGGATAGAGATATTGTATAAGAAATAGGCTATTAAGTAACTCTAAATAAATTGTGGATACATTTGTATCTTTAACATACTGAAACGATTCCATTATTCGTATCAAGCCAATAGCGATTCATACAAGATAAATCTTCTAATCAATGGTGGGCCAATAATGATTTTTTTGCATATGTATTAAGACGCTTGGCCTGATTTTGAAATTGTCCGAAGTTTTATATGTTGTTTTCATTGCAAAATGATGGGTCTCCTTCCGTAACTCGAACAAGATGAAGGGACGATCATATGTCACGAGAACCAAAAAACTACATCCCTAAATATTGTAAACAATTATTTGTCCCGCTGGTTAGTTCTGCGTGCGTTATGGAAGAGTCTTTAATTCATGATAGCACAAACAAATATCGGCTGATGAGAATTCCATCTTAACTGCCGATTTCACCGAAAAAGATGTTTTTGAGGCGCAAATGGAAAAGAATAAAATGTTGGGCACGGATGGATTTCCTGCTGAATTGTACCAACAATTTTGGGATGTCATTCAGACCTTGTTTGCCAGCCAGGTTTTTAACTGGATACAAGTGTATTATACCAGCCTAGCAAATTACCCGAGAATACACTCTATGTCCGTTTGGCAGCCCAGTTGCTAGACGTGTAAGCCCAATTTAACCCCTGCAAGCACGTCGGGTTGGGTAATTTTTCAGACGCGAGGTGTGTCTCGCGTTTTATACGCTCACGTTTCTTGGTTAACAGAAGGGAATCAGGTCGTCGCCACAAACACGTTGGATAATTCACTACTAAACACTAGAATCCACTGTTTCCAAACAAGGCCTAAGGGGATCTCACGGCTATGTTTGGGAGTTTTCAATCAAGACAACTTCCTTTATTTCTCCTTAATTTTGGGACAATCATTTTATTATCAAAAAAATGCAAATGCATTTCAGATTCAGCAATACCGTCCGATATGCCTCTTAAATGTTAGCTTCAAGGTTTTCATTAAAGTTCGGACTAATAGAGTGGCTGACATGCCGAGAATGTGATTCAGCCTACTTAAAGTGCGTTTATGCCTGGAAGGCACATTCTTCATGAGACCATTTATGAATTTTATAGGAATAAAATAGATGGTGTTCTCTTCAAAATTGGTTTCAAGAAAGCTTATTATAAAGTTGGCAAAGACTGTACGGTTGCCCGAGCTAGAAGATGATAGATTCAGCCAACGTACACGAAGGAAACGGCAACGGTAAAATGTTCATGAGGAAATTGGGCTCGAAGCTAGCTGGACAGGGGTACAGCATATATCAGTGTGGCTCGCCGCGGTCCAAAACAAGAGCAGTTTACTCGTCGTACCTAGCACGACGTGGACGGCTTCTTTTTTCTTTCTTTCCGTGCCTCGTGCGGCGGCAACGGCAAGCGTCGCTTTCCTTTGCCACGAGACGCTTTTGAAGCTTCCGCCAACCTTTCCGGAAGGAAGGAAGCTGCCCGGGCCGACCACGCATACGCATTTTGCTTACCCTACTACACTATCCCTTGGTACGACGAGTTTCCTTCAGTTTCGTGAACCAGAGTTGGTCAGTGTCGACCGTCGAGGCTGAACAACAAGCAGGGGACAAGCGAGGTCGGCACGGCTGCTACTCAACTCTGCTGCTACGAGTAGCGAGCACTACAGCACGCACGCTGGCAACGTCACATCGAACTCGTACTGTCAAAAGGAAGAAAAAAACGTCACGTCTGGCAGCGACGGGCATTCATCTGCTTCCTGCCTGGATGTGTTTCTCCAGAGCTCAGACCGAGTAAACGCAACGTCTGCGTCGCGTTGAACTGGCACTTCCTGCGTGCGCGCGCGCGCGCTGAGGGTCGAGAAAACAAGGTGATGATCCTCGGACGGCCGGCCGGCCGGCGCGCGTTGTTGGTACGGGGGATTTCGTTTTAACTTGTTGACCTCGGCACCAAGAGGCTGCTAAGCGCAGTGCCTGCCCCTTCGAGTCTTGCGATGCCATCGAATTCCAACGATGACGTATCTGGCGCCGCTGACCAAATGCACGATCTGTTCTCACTCACACTTCTCAAGACTTCTGGGCGTCATGACGATGATCATCAGATGAAAGAAACTAAGCTTTCCTTCTAGTGTGACACTATGGCTTTGTTCTACTGATCCGATGATTGAGGCGAGTGATCGCGGATTGCAGAGCTGCACATGTACGTAGTGAAACCGCACAAGCTTATGTCGATTAATTCAGAGAGATATTTCCCGCGGAAACGATCGGGGAGATCAATACAAGTGGAATTCCGTGATCCAATCGACAGTGCCTGCCTGCCTTCTTGAAACAATCCTGACTATGAACAACGGACAGAAGAATCGTAAAAAAAAAAAAAGAACTCTACTCCGCGCGCTCCCCCTCCTCTAGCTGGTGAAGAGGAACTGCGACGCCTGCGCGACGGCGTCGTCGAGCCACCTGCGGGGCTCGTCCATGAGCTCGGGGCTGAGCCTGACCATCAGAACGCAGAACTCCATCTCGCTGAGCGCGCCGTCGCCGTCGAAGTCGCCCTCGGCGAGCATCCCGCGGAGGTCGTCGTCGGACATACCGCCCAGCCCCAGCAGCGGCGCGTTGCGGCGGAGGCTGGCGAAGGTGATGAGGCCAAGGGCGGGGTCCTGCAGCAGCCTGAACCCCGACGCCAGCTCCTGCATCAGGCCCTCCTCGCCCAGCCGCTCCGCCATCACCGGGAGGTAGTCCTCGAACCCCACGGATTGCGATTGCTGCTGGTGAGATGCCATGGTGTGAGTTTGATGGTGGTCTTGCTGTTGATGCTTGCCGGTTGCTTGATTGCTTGGTTCTGAGGTGCGATCGATGGTGAATTGTTGGTGTGGAGTGTGGAAGGTGAGATTGCTTGGTATTTGAGGTGTGATTGATGATGGTTCGTTGGTCTGTGAATACTAAATAGTGTGGGAGAGGAGGGAATCAGGACAGCTGCTAAAACGAACGAAGCTAAGTGCGTGTGTGTCACGTTGGAATGTAGGGCGTCCCCTCCATCTTTTTTTTTCCTAATAAAACCCTAGTATTAAGAGAAACGTTGAACAGTATAAAATATCTAAAAAACGAAAATTACAACGAAAACCTTAAGATGCCTTTCATCTTCCTCAAAACCATGTTGATGTCGCGCCACCGTTGCATTTCCTCCCTGGATCGTCCTGATGTTGTCGGTCACAAACGGAAAGTCACAGAACGGGTCAACAAGACCACATCCGAGACGAGGAAGAAGGAATAATGGCCGATAAAGCTCCATAAAGATCCGAAGATCCCCCACCCCCCGCCATAAGAAGTTTTTGAGAGTCACACCACTCTCACAAACTACTTGACGTCATTGTCAAGATGGGGGTGAAGGCGGGAAGACTTTATTAAAGAAGGCGCCGCTGCCACATGAGCACCGCTGCACCAAATTAAAACCCTAAAACTAGGGGAACTGAGCCTTCCCGCCGATGGGGGTCGAGATCCACCCCGTCTCCATGGCTCGAAGGCCAAAGAAGTGAGGCAGATCGTCGGCGGCGCCGATGAGAGGAAAATAAACCCTAATCGTTGTTTAACGTTTCTCAGGGTGAAGGTGTACGGGACAGAACCACGGCTTGCCCCCTCACACCCACCACCATATCTCAACTTTGTTAAAATTTGAATATATCTATGTACTAAATCTAGATATGCTCAAGTTTTCACAAAGTTAAGACATCCTTTCATAGACTGAGGAAGTATAATTATTTTTTACATTATGCTATATTATATGTTGTGTTTGGTTGCTCGTATGCATTTTTCTTGTTTTTCAGTATTGACACTGCATGACTAGCAATCAGAACCGGATCATATTATGCATATGTTTGGTTGCCCACGTTCAGTATTGGTGCATTTTTTTCCTCTTGTTTGTTTGCTTGCATAATGTGGTTTTGTTACCACCCGATTTTGGCCAAATCAGGAGTTGGACCGTAAGTGAAGATGGGCTTGAAGGACGTACACGTGGAGCATCTTCGAATCGGCCTTGCGCTAAGAGTTTGGGCTAAGTGGCCCGTGTATCTGTAATATAGTAGATCGAATTGTAATTTAGATTAAAGAGATAGAGTTTGGCCCGTGCACGGTTAGGTGCACGCCTCAATTAGAAAGTCCCTTGGACTATAAATATGTATCTAGGGTTATCGGAAAAGGAGGACAATCATCGTTCAACCAACACAAATCAGGCGCATCGCCACCCCTTCTCTTCGAGGGTTTCTCCCGGGTAAGCACCATGCTGCCTAGATCGCATCTAGCGATCTAGGCAGTAAACGTTTATTCGTTAACCTTGTACTGCTCGTGCTGAAGCCTTGTTGATGGCGAGCGAGTACTATTTATCCTTAGGTGTCTAGGGGCTAGCATTGGTGCTTTCACGTGCATATCTGCGTGGCAATGCTGTTCCTAGACACCTAGCTGCCCTTACGTCGATCTAGACGTAAGGGCAGCATCTTGCTTGTTCTTACTTAGTAGATCCGATCCGTTATAGTTGCTCCTTGCTACGCAAGGATTAGTTTAATATCTGCATAGTTAGGCCTTATGTTGGGGTCGGAGGATCCGGTGGTGCGTTAGGAGTTGTTTACCGTCCCTGCGAGGGATGTTCCGAGGATCAACGTTAGGTTGGTTTTTAGGCCTCTCGTAGGGGTAGTTTGCATCGTCTCTCGTAGCTGCTAGGCCCGATCGCACTTAGGACGTTCCGATTATGCGGTGAAAACCCTAGACTGTCGTGGATCGCTTTAGCTTTGTCGTGATCAAGCAGGATCCCCATGCCATTGTAAATCCAACGTGAAGCATGAGGCGATCGGCTCCTTGAGCCGATCCACAGGGAAACCTGAGAGCCGATAGGGCTCGTATCTAATGTTTACGTGTCTACCATGCAGGAACAATCGAAGCACTAACACCTTCCTGATCAGGTCTAGGTTAGGTGGCACGCCCTAGCAACCGCCAGGACGTTTGGCCAGAAGATTTGCGGGACGACGCGAGGTGCCAGGGATCCACTAAGCGGCCCTGGGAGCTTCCCGGCTCTTCGTGTTGCTTAACCAACGCCCGTCGGGGGTTTTGGAGGGTAACACATTCTGGCACGCCCGGTGGGACATCCACGTTGACATCCACGTCGACATCTTCTGCGACACCCACGTCAACATCCACATCAACATCGGCATCCGAGATGGCGGAGGAACAGGTCACGTACGAGGACCTTCCTCCTGATCATAAGAAGAAATACGATGAGCTGAAGGCCATCATTGAAGCCGAACTCATCGGCTCCTTTGAGAAGACCCGTGCGCACGGTATCAGATTCAAAGGATTCACTCCACAAGGCGTCCTCGACGGGGTAGATCTGGCTCTCCCTTCAGATGAACGTACCAGAGCCCTGCGACAGGAGGTCAACTACATGGTGGCCCATTCACTGCATCGGCACTCTGAGAGCCTGGTGAACACTTTGGAGCGCGTTGCGCTCCGTGTGGTGCAAGAGATCATGGAGCGTCGATACTCCCCTTCAGGACCTGTTCTAGGGACTCACCAGGGAGAGATACAACTCCACACCAGGCCGCCTCTGCCGTACGCAACGGCGGCTCCACAGCAACAAGGCTCACCGGCATACGTCGTCTACAAAGTTGGGGGTGACCCGGGCGACTATCAGTTCTTCCATGACCCGCCCAAGGAAATCCCACACGGATACGTGTGCGCGTATGTGCCGGATTGCAACGGCTGGACGCAAGCGATCCAGGCCCCACCAGGAGGGATCGCCGGAGCAGGAGCGATTGTTCCGGCAGGAAGAACGACTGCAGCAGCGGGGAGTCTAGGAGCGGAAGCTGAGAAACAAGCGTGGCTAGCCAAGTACACCACTGCACCAGTCCAGGAAAGCTCAGCCGCCAGTACCTCCACCGCAGATCAAATCAGCGCAGTCCTGAGAGATCAGTTCGGCATCTTGCCGAAGAAGAAGATAATCGGCTATTCCAAGCCGTACCCTAATGAGTTCGACCTAATCCCACTACCGCCTAAGTACCGGCTTCCGGACTTCAACAAATTCAGTGGGTCAGAAGGGTCAAGCTCCATCGAGCACGTGAGCCGATACCTGGCCCAGCTAGGCATGGTTTCAGTATCGGATCAGCTACGGGTGAGGTTCTTCTCGCAGTCCCTCACCGGTCCAGCGTTTGGATGGTATACCTCGTTGCCACCAAATTCAGTGCAATCATGGAAGCAGCTGGAGGAACTGTTCCACACCCAGTACCATTCGGAAGGTGCCGAAGGCTGGTATTGCCGAACTAGCTCGGGTTCGGCGAAGCGAGGAGAGACAGTCTCCGAATACATCCAACGTTTCGAAGCTGTCAAGAACCGATGCTATTCGGCTCACTTAGCGAGAAAGAGGCGGTCGAGCTGGCCGTGGCAGGCCTTGCAGCGTCGTTCAAAGACCTGACGTTCCAGGTTGAGTACAACTCGTTGACGCACCTGGTCAATAGACTGACCTTATATGAACAGCGCCATCCAGAACTGTACCAGGACAAGTTCAAGCGCGCGATAACCCTGGTCAATGCTGATGAGGATGAAGATTCCGCGGAAGATCAGGAAGTTGCAGTAGCCGAGTGGACTCGGACGCCAGTACCTGTGTCCTGTAAATGGGTGAACCCGCCAGGGCCTCCAAGAGGGTTGGACTTTGACGTGACCAAGACCGAACGGATCTTCGATCCGCTTCGAAGGAGAAACAGATTGAAGCTACCCGAAGGCCACAAGATCCCAACGGCACAGGAGATGAACAAGAGGCCATACCGCAAATGGCATCATACGTTCACGCACGCTACCAATGATCGCAAAGTGTTGCGCGCACAAATTCAGATGGCGATAGAATCGGGCCGATTAACTTTCGGACAGTTTGCCATGAAGGTAGACATGCGTCCGTTTCCGGACGTCAACATGGTGGACCTAAGCCACTCCATAAGAGAGCCAGGGTTCTCTTTCGATGTCAATATGGCAGGGTTTGTGATCCGCCATGGCGTGGACAAAGCGAGAGAGCAGCCACTCCCGTGGCAAGGATAAAGAGGAGGCCGTTCCACGCGACCGGCCCCAAGACGACGATAGACGGTACCTAACCGAAGAGGAGGTGAGAAGCATACGGTATCAGCGCCCATTATCCGTGCATCTCCTCAACAAATATGAGCAGCAGTACGACTGACGTCGGCGCTACGACGAAGACGATGAAAGATATCGTCGGTCTAATGCGGAGAACAGGAGGTATCGTCAGAATAGCGGCAACAACGACGGGTACGAACGTCGCGCCAGTGGGAGGTCAGGGGAACAAGACAACGTGGATAGGCACTGGAACTGTCCCTTCTTCAAACATTGCTGGGACTCAGGAATGAGCCGATTGCCAACAATCGAGAACTGCCCAGAATGCACACGGCAAAGGAGAAGGACGAACGAAGTTTCGGTGTTCGAGCGTCTAGGACCTCTCCCACATCGGAGTAAACGAGCTGAGTCATCTCAAGAAGAAGACTTTGAGGAGTCGGATGGAGAAGAAGATAGGTATCACCGACCAAGGTGGTGCCCTGATGGACTCAGCCATTCTCAGAAGCGTCGGGTGCAGCGGCTGCGAAACTTGGAAGAAGCCGAGGCACAGTACCTGTATACGTTGAGAAGAGCACGGCCCGATCTGGCCGCGAAAATCCAGCAAACGTTGGAGACAAAGGCGCGCCCGCCAAAGAAAGTATGGCGCCCAAAACAGGCGAAAGCCGATGCACAGGCATCGGCTGATGCCGATGCAGAGGCATCGGCTGATACGAACATGATATCCATGACCCGGACGGAGTAGCAAGTCCAAGACATTGGACATACGTGGCAAGGCCGGTCCCTGAGATCGGCCCTCAAAAAATGAAAAGCAAAGGGTCTTACCTCCGGCATGCCACGTAGCTACAATGAAAATCCAAGAAGTTGCAAATCATCGCCAAAGCCTTGCAACGGAAAAGGAGGCCGATTCCCGCAATCGGCCAAAATTATCCTCAACATACCTTGTCTGCGTTCAGCATTGATCCAACAGATGCCTGAAGAGCCGATGCCATCAATTACTTGACAGAATCGGCTCGGGGGGCACATAGAGGGATGAGATACGAGGATACGAAGCTGGGAACGGATGTCAAACGTCCAGCAGAGCAGCTCAAGCATGGGGGCCGATACATAAACAAATCGGCCACAAAAAATCGAAAGTATAGAAATCGAAAATATAGAAATTTTTGAGCACAGCCGATGCAGAGGCATCGACTTAAGAATTCAAAGCCGATGCACGGCCATCGACTCAAGGTATTGTTACAGGCAGAAGCCTAATGGAGCAGTCACCGAGGTACATAGCGATGTTCTACTGAAGAAGTCCCTCAGTGGAATGGTTGGTGGCTCCATTGGCAAATCCTCGAGGTCGAGCGGCGCTCGCGTAAGCATGCAGATCAGGTTCAGCCAATGAACATTCAATTGGCCGTGGCGTCTCTTCCTAGGGCTTGACCAAGGTGGCAGCTTCATCAGACATCGTCACCAGAAACTGCATTAGTCTGCTCAAGGTGGTGAGTTGATCGGAGCAGCAGGACACAAGAATGGAGCTGGGAAGAGTTCAGGGGCCACTGCGTGCTAGGCTTTTTAGTTCAAGAGAGCTGCTGATCCTTCCAGAGCTGTCCTAGTACACTGTCTCCTTGGGCGTAAGCTTTCCTGCCAAGTTTTGATGAAGAGCTGGAATGGCTCGGGGGGCAGCTCACCTTGGAGGTTCTCTGCTATTGACAGCCGATTCGGTTAGAATCGGCTAACGTTGCGCTACAGTTGGAAAGCCGATGACGACCCATGTGGCTGATCCACTTCTGTGCTCGCCTGGACCAAGGCTCGGGGGCAGCTAGCCCTAAAAAAATTCCTCATCCTGAAGAGCCAGCGGTGTTGAAATTGGCTATCTCTGCGTCCTAACCATGCTGAACAGGAGAGCTCTTGCAGAGTAAAACCACCAAGGTTGACAGGAGGAGTTGGAAGAAGGAGCCATCATCGTTGATCAGGCTCTAAACCAGTTCGTTGCTGCAAAGAAACAAACGTCACGAGGGAAGCTGTGAACGAGTGACATCTGTTTTACAGGAGTATCGGCTTCAAGATCAAGATTGTCAGCAACGGACTAAGGAGCTTTCCTGGAAGCATTAATCCAGGAGTTTTGCCGTCAGGACAAATACTACGATCGGATGATTTTAAAGTCCAAGGATCTAGGGGTCTCACAGCTGCACGTTGGACCTGTCCGGTTGGAGGTTTGGATCTGAATTTCATGGATTGCAAGTTAATATCTGAGAAGGTGATTGGATCGACCTGTTTTGCAATCTATTGGAAAAGCTGATGCTTTGCCATCGGCTCATTGAGCATCTACCGAATCGACAATCGGCAGACTCAGTACGAAGGGCAATCGGCTAAATCATCACTAAGGAATCAGTAAAATCAAATGGGGAATTCTTCATTGATAAACAAGGGTTTCTTACATAAAGAGCTGATTGCTCTCAAAAGGAATTGCTAGGGGGAACATTGCCCCATCTACTACTCCTAGCTCTATCCTATCTAAGGGCCGCTGCTGCCCTCATCGTCGCCGTCGCCGCTGTCGGCGCTGCTCCCGGCCGGCTCGTCGTCACTGCTGGAGTGACCACCGGCGGGACCTTCATTGTCCTCATCTTCTTCGCTAGCGTCGCCATAGTCGCTCGTCGAAGTCACCGATGTTGCCGGGCCGGGGCGGAGACGCTTGGCCGGCGGTTCGTCGGAGGAGGTGGTGTCCTCCTCCTCTTCCTTCACCTCCTCGGCGGAGGAGTAGCCGTCCCAGGAGAAGCCGTCGTCGTCGCTTTCCTCCTCCGATTGCCCAACGGCAAGGAAGCGAAGGTCGCTCTCCCCGTCCGTTAAGGACTGATCGTCTTCTGACCAGACGAATGAGTCGTGGGTCGACTCATCCCCGTCGGCTATGGCGCGGCGAATGTTGGCCGCGTGGACCTCCTGTGGGTCCCGTTCAGGCGTTGGCTCACGGGAGGTGGAGGATTGGGTGGAAAGACCCGATGAGGGAGAAGACGAAGAGGAAGACATGGCGGCGGAGGAGGGTTTTCGGTTTGCCGATGGCTACTGTGGAGCAGGGGGATGAAGAAAGAAACCACAGGAAGTGGCCAAATAAAAAGGGGTATAGCGATTTAATGCCTAAGCAGTTCCCGAGGACGTGGTGCCAGAACCGTCAAATCGAGCAGAGAAGTTGAGAAGGCAAGACATCATCACGAAGAAAACTGCTACGGTTCTGCCACGACATGACCCTTTGAAGGAAACAGATGGTTTTGCAATTACCATTATCAAAACCAGGGGGGCATGTGTTACCACCCGATTTTGGCCAAATCAGGAGTTGGACCGTAAGTGAAGATGGGCTTGAAGGACGTACACGTGGAGCATCTTCGAATCGGCCTTGCGCTAAGAGTTTGGGCTAAGTGGCCCGTGTATCTGTAATATAGTAGATCGAATTGTAATTTAGATTAAAGAGATAGAGTTTGGCCCGTGCACGGTTAGGTGCACGCCTCAATTAGAAAGTCCCTTGGACTATAAATATGTATCTAGGGTTATCGGAAAAGGAGGACAATCATCGTTCAACCAACACAAATCGGGCGCATCGCCACCCCTTCTCTTCGAGGGTTTCTCCCGGGTAAGCACCATGTCTGCCTAGATCGCATCTAGCGATCTAGGCGATGAACGTTTATTCGTTATCCTTGTACTGCTCGTGCTGAAGCCTTGTTGATGGCGAGCAGTACTATTTATCCTTAGGTGTCTAGGGGCTAGCATTGGTGCTTTCACGTGCATATCTGCGTGGCAATGCTGTTCCTAGACACCTAGCTGCTCCTACGTCGATCTAGACGTAAGGGCAACATCTTGCTTGTTCTTACTTAGTAGATCCGATCCGTTATAGTTGCTCCTTGCTACGCAAGGATTAGTTTAATATCTGCATAGTTAGGCCTTATGTTGGGGTCGGAGGATCCGGTGGTGCGTTAGGAGTTGTTTACCGTCCTCGCGAGGGATGTTCCGGGATCAACGTTATGTTGGTTTTTAGGCCTCTCGTAGGGGTAGTTTGCATCGTCTCTCGTAGCTGCTAGGCCCGATCGCACTTAGGACGTTCCGATTATGCGGTGAAAACCCTAGACTGTCGTGGATCGCTTTAGCTTTGTCGTGATCAAGCAGGATCCCCATGCCATTGTAAATCCAACGTGAAGCATGGGGCGATCGGCTCCTTGAGCCGATCCACAGGGAAACCTGAGAGCCGATAGGGCTCGTATCTAATGTTTACGTGTCTACCATGCAGGAACAATCGAAGCACTAACACCTTCCTGATCAGGTCTAGGTCAGGTGGCACGCCCTAGCAACCGCCAGGACGTTTGGCCAGAAGATTTGCGGGACGACGCGAGGTGCCAGGGATCCACTAAGCGGCCCTGGGAGCTTCCCGGCTCTTCGTGTTGCTTAACCAACGCCCGTCGGGGGGTTTTGGAGGGTAACAGGTTTAGTACAAATGCAACATATTTGTGTTTTTTATGTGCAAGCACAATTTCCAGTTTCCTACCTTATATATGGTGATGTTATCACCAAAATGCCAAACAACACCATATAGCACATAGACAAACAAGTAGTTAATATCCACATTAATTAGCTTTGTTAATATATGTATCCACAGAGGCATCTTGTCAACACCCGGATTTTTAAGTCCAGATGCCTATTATGCCATACCTCGCAATCCCAGGAAGATTGTTTTTGCGGGACATAATAGATTGATATCGCAACACATCATTCATTACATACCATAATCGTCTTACAACAAGGGATCACACGATCCAATATTACAATAGTAGTTGATCTATTGATCAACAAACACAACACATAGCGGAAGCGAAGTAGCGGTTGCGGTCCATCTGTTCCACATGCAACTTTTAACGTCAGGAGCAGTCCTAGTTGTCGTAGACGTCCTGTTGTCCATCTTCCTGGTTCTGGTACTCCTCTCTATAGTCTGGCCATTTGAATAGCCAGGGACAAAGCCGTGAGTACTTTAAAGTACTCGCAAACTATTACTAGTGTAAGCACTATCAACTATGGTAAGGGTGTTCTAAGCTCTAGGTTCATTTGCATAAAGCCAATTTTATTTCATAAGCACTTAGTAGTAAAAGACTCTTTATTTGTCTAACTAACTCAAGTGGGAACATTAGTGTCATTCCCACAACTCTGTTGTGATTCAAGTCAAAGTCACCATTCCCTTTCAAGTTCAAGTCACAAGTCATAGGTCACATTTTTGAAAATGGTCTGATGACAGAACAGTATGGCCTTTACAATCGTCCATAACCGTGGACACGGCTATTCGAATAGTTTTACACTCTGCAGAGGTCGCACACTTTTGCCACAACATTTGCAATAATCCGCCAGGGTTAACTGGCCCTGATTTATCACACTCCGTGTGCGGACTACCAACCATAACCTTTCACTTACATACCCTAGTATAGGCACCTCTCCCCATGAGCTTGGCATCCCAGTGAAAACAAACCGTCAGCCTGGGAACTGCATAGGGCTTGGGCCGGACATTCACCTCATTTCACGTCATTTCACTTCATTTCACATTTCAATGGAGGCAGCCTCGACATAACCCCTATGACGCTTGTTTAGAGGGAACCCATACTAAAGCACATAAACTTCCAGTTAAGCCCTACCCATGATCAGGTATTGTGGGGGTACTTTAAAAATTGGAATGGTATCGCATCCGAACCCAAACATCAATTTTTGTAAAATTCACCATGTCATTCACCAGTCATATTCACCTTCAAAATCTTTCAACAGAATGACTCATCATTCCAAGGTTTTCAAAGTCATTGAATTCACATATTCCCATCTAGAGTAGTCAATTTTAGTTTTAGCACTAGCAACTAGTCATGAGGGGTGCTAACTAGCTTATAGCTCTCTAGGCTAAGTGTGAGACTCTTGTAATACTACATATCTAGACCAAAGTAAATCATGAATCAAAAATAAACTTTGATAAACCAAAGTCAAAAATTGTAAGGTAAAAACTTGGGATGGGATCCAAAATAAAAGTGTAATGGTGCCTTGCTCTAGTAGAGCTTTGCATTTAGGGTAGCTTGGTAATAGCTTGCAATAATATAGCTTGCCTTGGTTGGTGTACTGATCAAAGTGGTCTTCTTCTTCCTGGAAGTAGACCTCCTCCTCCTGGTACTCTTCGGTACTAGCGTCTAAAAAAGGATACGAGGTACACAATCACCAAACAATTCTTAAGGGCTAGACTAAGCACACAAATGGTTCACACAAGCTATTCTACCATCACCACATTATTAACATGTTGGGTGACTTTGTTTTCTTTTTAAGAAAAATAATTTCCTCTCATTACAAATATTGATTAGGGTTTCTATTTAGTTCTTTGGAGAAATAATTTCTTCTCATTGAATCTTGTTAAGATTTAATTTCCTCAATAATAAGATATGAACACATGTTGACCAATGTCAACCTTCATCTTTATTACTTGGGGAAAATGATTTAAAATGAGGTATTACACCTCATATAATTTAAATACTACTATGGGCATGATTTAATATTCTCAAATAATAACATATGAGGTTGATGTCTACGTGTGCTTCTATTCTTGTAGACAGTGTTGGGCCTCCAAGAGCAGAGGTTTGTAGAATAGCAGCAAGTTTCCCTTAAGTGAATCACCCAAGGTTTATCGAACTCGGGGAGGTAGAGGTCAAAGATAGTCATCTCAAGCAACCCTGCAATTAAGATACAAGAAGTCTCTTGTGTCCCCAACACACCTAATACACTTGTCAGATGTATAGGTGCACTAGTTCGGCGAAGAGATAGTAAAATACAGGTGGTATAGATGGTGGTAATATTGCAGGAAGTAATGATGCAGTAAAACAATAAATAAGCAATGTTTGCAGTATTTGGAAACAAGGCCTAGGGATCATACTTTCACTAGTGGACACTCTCAACATTGATCACATAATAAATAAATAACTTCTCCTCACTTGTGCTACTTTCAAACACTCTCTTGTTGGATAACAAACACCATTCATTGTGTAGGGCTAAAAGAGCTCCCTCAAGCCGGAGTTAACAAGCGCCACAACATTCGGCATTCATATTTAAGTAACCTTTAGAGTATAATAGATCTTTGCAATTTAGACCGAGTACTAACATAGCATACACACTGTCACCATTACACTATGAAAGGGGGAATAGATCACATCAATACTATCATAGTAATAGTTAACTCCATAATCTACAAGAGATTACAATCATAACCTACGCCAAGTACTACATGATGCACACACTGTCACCATTACATCATGAAGGAGGAATAGACTACTTTAATAATATCACTAGAGTAGCACATAGATTAATAGTGATACAATGCTCATCATATGGATATCAATCATGTAAGGCAGCTCATAAGATCATTGTATTGGAGTATATGAGAGAGAGATTAACCACATAGCTACCGGTAGAGCCCTTAGCCTCGAGGGAGAACTACTCCCTCCTCATCATGGGAGACAGCAACGGCGATGAAGATGGCAGTGGTGTCGATGGAGATGGATTCCGGGGGCAATTCCCCGTCCCGGCGGCGTGCCAGAACAGAGACTTCTGTCCCCCGAACTTGACTTCGCGATGGCGGCGGCTGCGTAACTTTTCTCGTCCCGTGGCTAATATTTTTAGGGTTTTCGAGGCGGAGAGACTTTATAGGCGGAAGGGCAGCCTCGGAGGGGACCTTGTGGTCCCACACCATAGGCTGGCGCGCCCAGGGTCCAGGCCGCGCCGCCCTGTGGGGTGGGGCCCCCCACGGCTCCCCTCTGGTGCCTCTCTCGCTCTCTGGAAGCTTCCGGGGAAAATAAGGTCCTAGGCGTTGATTTCGTCCAATTCCGATAATATTTCCTTTGTAGGATTTCTGGAACCAAAAACAGCAGAAAACGAGAGCGGCACTTCGGCATCTTGTTAATAGGTTAGTTCCGGAAAATGCATCAAAACATCATAAAGTGTGAACAAAACATGTAGGTATTGTCATAAAACTAGCATGGAACATAACAAATTATAGATACGTTGGAGACGTATCAGAGGTCATGAAGGCTAATGTCATCACCTCACATTGAATTACTTGTGAAAGTGATTTAAATGAGATGCTACACCTCATAGGATTTAAATACTAGTTTTGAAATAATTTAAATGAGCTAGAAATGGCCACATAGCCACTATTTGAATCTAGCCCATGATCATATGAAACAACCATGTAATATTTTTGCATAAACAATTAGAGTATTTGAAATGTGAATTATGAGAATTTGAATCACCTCAAACTCATTATGGTTGATTTTTAATAATTGTTTGAAGTTTGAAAACCTACTGCCTTGTTATTTTTATCACATAAATTCTACAACGAATCTAGGGTTGAGACAAGTGTAGTTGTTTAGAGAATTTCATAAGCTTTCTAAATATATAAAATTTATCAAATTTGGTTTAGTAGATTTTATTCTATTTAATTTTGAATAAGGCACCTGCAAGGAAATTGAATTAAATCAAATATTCGAATTTGAATTGATGGGCCTGGCGGGAAAACGAAATGGGCCCGAAGAGGGAAAAAGGGGAGCAGGCCGGCCCAGCTATGTGTCTCGCACGCAGCGGGCCGCCTGACAGTGGCCCCCGCTTGTCAGCGTGTCTTAAACGAGCGAAATGGTACGCGAAGCGTGGACCGTTGGATTAGAACTAGATCGAGCACGTCGCCGTCTCCGGCGAGAAGGGGCTACTGGCGCGGCGAGGGTAGGGGGTCGGAGCGTCACCTGGGCTCCGGCGAGGCTGGGCGTCGGCGGTGTTCGATGTTGTCGACGATGGCGGGGCGAATGGTGGTCGTGGGAGGGGCTGAGGTGGCGCCAATCGTTGTCGCCGTCTTGCTACTGCCGCGGCGGCTCCGGTGAAATTCTGGCGACTGAGGGCGTAATGTGGATGGGCAAGAGGTCGAGGAGAGTGAGGGAGAAGAGGGGAGGGCGATGGTGTGAAGAAATCCTCCAGGGGAAGCTTCCTTTTATAGCGGCGAGGTGTGCTGCGGGGGTGCGCTTCGGGTCGTCCATCGCACGGCTGCTCTGGTGCGCAAAGAGGCAAGGGAGTGGGCGCGTGAGATCACTGGCATCATGGCGAGCAGGGTGAGCGTGTCGGCGCAGAGAAAGGAGGTCCAGGGCGTGCGGGCGAAGTCAAAGTCTCCGCAGTACCATGGCGGAGGTCGGCGATCATGGCGACGGCGACAGCGCATGCGCGGACCAATGGGGTTGTCCTGGAGCTAGCTGATGCGTAGGCGCGTGCGTGTGCAAGGGAGGGGAGCGAGGGGAGGACGAGGCTGACGGGGCGACACAGTGCTCTGGCGCGTCCAGTGCGTGTCCTGGCGCGCTCTGGCATGGCCTGGGCGTGTCTGGGCGCGCCGCGTTCTGAGCTGTGCACGTCTCCGTTTCGACTAGGGCGAGTACAAGCATGCTCAGTGGAGTGTGGTGAGTCTCTTTGACAAAGTGAGGGTGAGAGGAGAGGGCAGGAGAGAGATTTGGCATGATGATGGAAAAAGGGGCTCGGCATGGCCATGTCTTCATTGTTTCTCCACTTTTATCAGGGCTGCAAAGCATGGTTTGATGCAGAGGAGGTACAAGGAGGATGATGAGCACAAATGGTCCCTGGTTTAGCCCAAGATCCATTGGATAATAGCATGATGTGAGTAAATCAGATTGTTGCTCACAATATGTTTGATGTAATGGCCGAAAGAAATGAATTTTTGAATTTTGAAATTCTTTTTTGTGGAAGTGATTCAAATATTATTTGACACATGTTGATGGTGGTGGTGTGCCAAACTGAGTTGGTTTGTGAAATTTCAAAAAGTATAGAATCTAGGATCTGATTCAATGTCACCACTTTGCATCCTTGTATTAAAGAATTGAGAAAGAATTAGTCAGGTTGGTCAACACCAAAGTTGTTCACCTTGATGAGGTCTTGGATGAGGTGCAAAGATTTGAGAATGTTTAGTTTCGAAATCTCTTAATACAAGCGCTCAAAGTGAGTAAGATGTTAAAAGTGGCACAAGTGACCATTATCACATGTCACTTGAATTTGATATTTTCCTTTAATTTGATTTGGGTTTTCTTGATTCAAAAGTGATTCTTATTAGTTTAGTAACATTTCCAAACAATTGAAACAAATTAAAAAGGCCTAGGTTAAAGATTTACAAAAATGGACATAGCCTCATATGAGGTGATATTCTTATTTTTCTTTTTCTTCTATTTTGTCTCACTTGATTCACTTGGGCATGGTTTGGGGTCCATTTAGGGTTAGATTGGGTTTAGGAATGGTTTCAAACCATTTGGGTAGAGTATGAGGGCATAGGTCAAGATTTGCCATTATGGCTATATGCCACATATGCCTCTATGTATATTTTTATTTTCTTTTTGTTTCACCTTTGATTTAGTGGGTAAGTGATAGGTTAGGGTTGTTGAGGTTTTTCAAACCATCTAAACAAGGTAAAACATGGCATAGGTTATTATTTGCAAGAATGGCTATTTGCTCACATAGGCCTTTTCTTTTTTGATTTAATTTCTTTTTATTTTGTTTTATCTTGGATGGTGAAAAGGAGAGCAAGGTTTAGGGTTTTATAGCATTGGTGAACACTTCAACAAACATCATGGCAAAAGTACACATATATGCATGATCACTATGCACTAAACTTAATTTAATAAAAGTTGTTGTTGGTTCCAAAATTTGGAAAAAGGAAATTCATTTTTCTTCTTTGTTTGAAAATTTGGGATGTTACACATCTCATGCACATAACATCACAGGTTCATAGTAACACCCCTCGGAAAAATATACCTAGTTTCACATAAATAGTGGCATACCATGCCTCTGAAACATCAAGGGCTAAATCTTGATCAAAGGTCACCTAGATAACTACATAATTTCGTAAGTTCTTCATACTACATTACTGCTTCCTCGTCTCATAGGGTAGAGTGTGCGTGTGTGCGTTCATAGGGGTGAGTGTATGTACGTATGTGTGAGCGTCCGCGTCTGTACTGTGTTTCGCAAAAAAAAACCTAAAATACGTAAATTACAACATTTTTTTTAAATGCCCTTCATCTTCAACCTCCAAACCGTATCAATGGTGCGCCGCCGCCGCTCCTCCCTAAGTCGGCATGTTGTTGTTCGTTGCGGACTGAAAGTTACCGAATGGGTCAACAAGAGCACATCCATCCTCGAGACGAGGATGAAGTAATAACCACCGATAAAGCTCCATGAGGATCCAAAGATCCCCTGCAAGAACAAGTTCTTGAGAACCACACCACTTTCATAAGTTTCTCGACGGCACCGTCAAGATGGGGCAGAATCCGGGAAGAGACATTATTAAAGAAGACGCCGCCACCACTTGAGAAGTGCCCCACCAAACTAAACCCTAAAACTGAGGGAACGGAGCCCTCCCACCTACAGGGGGCCGAGGTCCACCCCCGCCTCCATGGCTCGAAGGCCAAAGAAGAGAGACAAATCGCCGACAGCACCGACACAGGGGAGAAACCCTAATCGCCCTTTAATGTTTCTCAAGGTGAAGGGGTACGGGACGGAGCCACGGCTTGGCGTCCCCTCCATCATGTCTCAACTTTGTTAAAATTATACATAGTTTCACATCAATAGTGGCAACCCTTGATCGGGGGTTGAATCTTGATCAAAAGTCACTTAGATAAGTACATAATTTTGTAAGTCTCCATACTACATTACTACGCAGATAATTACAAAGTACTACATTAACATGCAACCATCGTTGATGTTCACCTAGCCATGGTCAGGGCAGGCGGTGTTTTTTTCGTAAAGGGGAAATATGCCCCAACCTCTGCATCAATTGATCGGTATGATTTTTATTTCAAAATTATTAAAAGTATCCAAGTATGAAAACAACTTATTACATCTCATGGGCTACATAGTGTGGCTAAATGTATCAACCATCTAAAGATAAATAAGCTAGCCATTTATTATCTTAATAGGCTATCCTACTAATAGGACGCCAACCAAATCGGTTGCACGGATCCTGTGCTACCGTTTTCAAACGGTTGCACCGAGAGTCATGTCTTACCGCAACTCCTCTGGCTGTAGATAGACCCACATATGGATTCAATGCGTGGCTCGCGGGATAACCTGCAAGAAAGATGAAGAATCTGATTTGTTAAACACAAAGTCATTTCTAGTGTTTCAAATAGCCCATAATAAAGCACAAGCTCCCACATGGATTTAAGCTTTATCTTTTCTTATTAACTCCATGCAACCAATTGCCGAACAAAGTGGTTATGTTAGTTCACTACTAGAAAACAGCTTATTAGTGGCGCACTGATTTTCACTATCAGTGACGCACTAAGCAGTGGCGCACCACTAGTGCGCCATTGGTATTACACATGGCAGTGGCACCACAGTTACAGGTGAGGGGTGCGCCACCAGGGTCCTAAAAGGTGCGGCACAGATACAAGAATAGGGTGCGCCACTACTAGTATGAGAAAAAAACAAAAAAAAGGTGCGCCACTACTAATATGAGAAAAAAAAAAGAATAGTAGCTCGTACAGCTCTCTGCTGTTCCCACCATCTACCGTGTCATGTTGGCCAATTTATTCAGGTCGAGCATTATTTTGTTTATTCCTCGTCGCCGTTTCTTTACCCTATGTAAAATATATTTTAAACATATCAAATGTTATGGACAACAAATTGGGTCAGGCCACTGGGTTTGCACCGAACCAAATGGACAAGGGGAAGGACATGCCAGATTTCTATCCCATGGACTATCCAATAAATGGATCAAAACAGACACACTTTATATAAAAAATGGATGGTACCGCTGAAGATGCCTCTTAATAAAAACATTTAGACGACACGAGATGATTAGAGTTAAAGCATCATAGAGTGATTTGACGCCTGAAGGATTTAGCATTGTGTCGCATCTGGTGTGTGGAAGGGACCCTTTCTCCTTTCCCCTTTCCCCTCCTGCTACAGTACATCGGAGAGATCTCGAGCGCGCCGGCTCGATCTGAAGCCAAACTCGCCGGCGTTGCTGGTCGAGGGAGGCGGAGGAGAGATGCCGGCGCAAGTAGTGTTTATACTAGGTGTAGTTTTGGGCTGTTTGCCTGGTTTCGGCGTGATGCCGGGAGGCTGCTGTCGGGCTCCCATGGCCAGTACCGGCGGCTGCTGATCTGCCTCTCCGTCGCCGTTCTTGGAACGGTGCTGTGTGAGGCCATCAGCTCCTCTCTCAATAAGGCCTCTGCCAGACCGAGCCCTGAGTGGCTGATGCTCTGCTCCTTGACCGGCCGTGGTGGCAAGGGAGGAGTGGGTTGCGGAAGGTCCTCTCCTTCTCGGTTCTTGGTCAGCTTCTTTTCTCCAGCGTGTCCGCGCGGCGCCGGTACTCCTTCCAAGTGCATCCCGAACGAGTTCCTCAGGCGGGGATTCGCGGTGGTGCTGCATATGGAGGAGAAGCTGTTCAATAAGTGCGTGTCTGGTCACATACTCTGCTTCTGCAGCGTCGTCGCTGTTTCTCTCCTTCGGGCCGGCCGTGGTGGCGAGGGGAAGGTGGAGACACTGGTGTGCTGCTGCAGGTCGCTGACCGGGTGTGGCTGTTGTCTCTTGTGCGGCCACTTTACGCCGAGTTACTCCTCAGCGCGCTGGAGCAGCGTTGGGAGGTCGCAGCGAAGCTCCCGACATGACGCTTCCCCGGTGGAAGCTAGTTGCAAGTGGGGCGCCGTCCGCGGCTCGGGATATCTGCTCATTCAGTCTAGTGCTCGGCCCAACTTCGATGGCCACTGTTCTTCCCTGTTCCTCTTGGCCGGCCGTGGCGGCGAGGAAGAGGAAAAGGGTGACAATGAACGGAAGGCATGGTCATGGCACTCAGGGGAGTTTCGGTCTTTCCCCTTCCGCCGGAGTTCTCCTCGCTTCTCCAACCACTTGTGCCCACCTTCATCCACCCGTGGCAGGAGTGATGTGATGGAGTGTGGGTCGCTTGACACCGATGGAGCTAGCGAGGACTCTTGGGTTGGGGACTGCCGGAGCTTGGAAGAGACATCGGCGGGCATCATCTTCACGGCTGAGTGCCGTCCGTCAAAGCCGGTGAGCTCCGGCGTCATTCAAACCTCCATCGGAGGCCTTCTTTTTGGTCAGCGGCCGCATCCAACGTCGGCATTGAAGCAAGTGGTTCCGTCCCCGCGGCGGTGCTTGGCGGCGGTGCAGCTGACTTTCGGCTCGGCAGCGGAGATAGGGAGGGACGTGATTGCTTCTCAAATCTTTCAGAGGGGTCTTCTCCACATAAAATGGGGATCCATGTGTTATTTTCTTTTTCTTATGGGGTCCTCTATAATATTGTACACCTCCACTGTTTGTACTTCAATATAAAGCTTCCAGGCCCTTCGGGGCTCCCCTTGTTCAAAAAAAAAAACATCTGGTGTGTGGCCCATTCTTTCTATGATTCTCGAAATCATATATTTCCCCGTATATGGGGAACTGAGTAGCGTCCAACAGGAATTTTCACTTCCGATACACCTGGAGGCTGGAGCGGTCCAGTTTAGGCGAAGACTCTGTCTTCAGTTCACTTACAAAAAGGCCGCAGATTCGCTTTGCGACTTTGAACGTAGTTTCCTACCAAGGAAATTAGAACTAGAACATTGGCGGCTGCTCGCCGCATGCACAGGTGCAATTCCAGCGCAGTCGCAAAGCAGCTTCGCATGCGGCGCTCGCGGTGGGTTTACGGCGACTCGAAACATCAACCAAGTCTCATCTTACGTCTCCATTTTTTCAGTTAAGGTGCCTTCCCTGAGCTTTTCGATCGTAGATTCCTAGGCAACCGGGTCAAGCAGCCGGCCGGCAAGTCTCGGAGAGTGAAAGGGAAGTTAAGTTACCAGTGGATAATGCTACTAGTTTTGGTTCAGTCTTGTGCATCTGTTTATGGGCAAGTGTGTGAGTGACGCTCGCCGAGCATCAGACGATTCTTAGTTCCCTACCCAGATCGTTGAGGATAAGGACAGAACGGAACAGGCTATTGGCGTTAATTCTGTCAGTCAGTCAGTCTCCGAACCTAATTAGTGGAACAGCTCGCTGGAGCTGGAATTAGATCCGCTCCACGCATTTGCTAATTTCCAACCGAAGCGCATCGGTGAATTGAAAGTAAAATATTGTCCATGCGGATTCCGAGCGCGTGCAATGAGGCATCTCCAAGGACATGCGACCTATCCCGCGTCCACGCGTTCGGATGGGTCCAATCGGACAAATCCGCGGCCAAACGCGGCCACGCATCGCAAATGCGGACGGCGTGGTGTCCGGTACGACGGAAACCCGACCTAAATCTGGACTAGGTTTGCTGGCCGCGGATGGCATGCGGCGTCCGATTGCGTCCGCCTGCTCGCCTGCTCGTCTCCCTTGAGCCCAGCTATCGGTGGGAACATGCGCCATATTAAATGTGGACTGGGAGGAATCTGTCCCTGTCCAGTTCACTCCCCACTCCACTCCACCCGACGGTGCGGGACACACGCGCAACCGCCGCCATGGCCCCGGAGAGGGCTTTTGCTCCCTGCACCAACGACGGCGAGGCCAGCAGCAGCCGTCGTCCTCCGCCGGCGCTGCGGGCCGGAGGAAACCGCGACGATCTCCACATCGGAGAGGCCGCCCGTGTCGGCGTGGCATTGGTGCAACCCGCGCCGCTGCTGCTGCCGAAGCCGGAGGAGGAAGAAGACCCGGACCTGCACGCCGCTCTGTTGCTGTCCGCGGCGGAGGAGGAGGCTAAGTGGCCGCATCTCGCGGCGACCATTCACACCTCCACGATGGAGGAGGAGGCCCGGCAGGCGGTCGAGGACGCCGAGGCCTGGGAGTTGCTCGACCAGGTCCGCCGGGAGGAGGTAGCGGCGTGGCGGCGCGAGGAGGCCAGACTCCGCCGCGAGGAGGACATGCGCTAGGAGGCCAGGCGCCTCGCGGAGCAGGAGAGGCGCCAGAAGGTCAGACGCCTCGCTGGCAGGAGAGGGAGCTGCGCCTCAGGGAGGAGGCGCAGCTCCGGGCTGCTGCGGCGGAGCAGCGGGCGGCTTCGGACCCGCACTCGGCCTGGGAGGAGGCCCTGTGGACGCCGTGGCCGGAGTCCCCGGTACGGTCGAGCTACAACACAGCGCCTCGCCGCCCGGGGACGTCGTCGACGGTGACGGCGACGAGGCCCACAGGGACTAGGCCGGCGGCGCACCGGGGCCACATCATCCTCCTCAAACCCTAATGGAGGGTTTTTTATTTATTTTTAATTTTAAAGCCCATGTAGATGTCTTTTTTTGTTAGTTTAAATTTTCCTAAAATAGGGCTTATGTAAAAATTTGTCCAAAATAGGGCATATGCTTAATGAAAATTGGTATAGGTTTAAATTTTGCTTCATTTTTCGATTTTCTTCACATTTGCGATACGTTCACTCGTTGGGCGCAGCGTGCGACCCCGCGGACGCGGGTCGCTATTCGGATGTCCGCGGCCACCCAAACGGCCCAAAAATGACGGTCCAGCGCGTTCGTTTGGATCGCAGCATTGGAGATGCCCTAAGCACAATGTTTTTGCTCAGCTTGGTACTATTAGCCAATGGAGCGCGAGCGTCATTTCCCAGCTGGAGATAGATCGATCGAGCTAGATCGAGATCCGGTGCTTCTATGCTTAGTCAAATACGGTGATGATCCAGTGGCGTGGCGATGGAAGCGCGTGCACGGGGGAGAAGAAGAATCCGAGAAGCTAGCCCTTGCATCCGTTCGTATAAAAAAGGAAGTGTCAGTGTTATGGGTATACTTTATGGTTATATCAACGGCATGACCTGGATCCGGCAAGCCCGGGTGGCCTACAGACGGTGATGGTGGCATGTGGCCCGTCGGGCGGCCCAGTTGCTGTTGATCATGAATGATGAAGTCCAGCCCAGGAACGAGGAGCCGGATCTCAACCGACCTACGAAGGAGGCCGGATCCGTGGAGGCCCATAAACTATCCGGATCCAGCACGGCCAAGAAGGAAGGCGGATCCTTGACGTACACGGCAAGATATTGTACCGTAGTTAGGCAACTTGTATTCCGGCTAGGACTCTCGATGTAAACCCTAGATTCGTGCGTCTATATAAGCCGGATCCCGGGAGCCCTAGAGGCACAACCACAACCATTGTAACAACGCGCAAGCGCCCAGATAATTCCAGACAAGCAGCTGTAGGCCCTATCATCGTGCAAGTGTTCCGAAGCTGGGTAACTCGCGTACTACCGTCCCGAGGACACTCCGCCCTATGGCCCCTACTTCTTTTCCCCCTCGTGAGGATCCCTCCTCCGAGGTACCGTCTACTAAGGAACGACAGTTGCTGCCCACCGTGGGGCCTGAGGCGTCTGGAGGCCAGAACCGGGAGGGCTCCGCCATGGGAAGCTACGACGACTCAATCGCTGTGGGGCGTGTACTTTACGCCGGAAACTTTCCGATCGTCCCTCCGGACGAGTTCTGGATTCCGGCTAGGTCAAACCCCGTCAAGCTCTCCATCGTCCCAATCGGCAGCATCCACATCTTCATCGGCGAAACCGTCGATTCCGATGGAAACGCTCTGGTAAGTAACGCTGACGCGACCGCCGCTGAGCTGGACGCCGTCGCGAAGATCCGATCTGAGTCGCAGGAACTTCCTAAGGAAGATTCCGCCTTAGATCTGAAAAAATCAAAGCCCACCCAATCCGCCCTTGAGCAGGAGAAAACGGTGGAAGACCAATGCAGATCCGCCTGGGTCTCCCAGGTGTTAGAGAAGCAAAGGTGTCACTTCGTGCACTTCTTGGCCCATACCGCAGGAGACGCCCTCCTTCAGGACGAAGCCGATCCCTTGCAGGTTGAGGCACCCGGAGAAAACATTGCTCCGGATCAGCAGGAGGCTGCCGGAGATAACAATGTGTCGGATCAAGAGGAGGCCGGAGATCCTGAGGAATCAATCCTCGGCAACTTAAGCCCAATTTCGGACGATGCCTCTTCAATAGGCACTGAAGAATACAATCGCTTGACGAAGGAACTCGAGATCGGGGAAATCGCTGACGATGCCTCATCCATGGATACGGAAAAGTTTAATCGCAAGCTAAAAGAGCTCGGAGGCGATGAGCAGGCTGACGCAGATTCCGCCCAGCCGATGCAGGTTCTAGCAACCATGGCACCGCTGGATCAGCAGGATGCGGAAGACGAAGACTCCACCTCCGACCCAGGACCGTCCAACGCAGGACCTCTGTTAACACGGGAGCGACCGCGCAAGGAAGTCTTATCCCCAGAAGAGATGGTCGAGCAAGCACGCATGGATTTGGTCGCGAAGTCTGATGTCCTCAACAAACCGATAACCCCTGATGACGCCGCAAATCTGGAGGCTTTGGAAGCCAGAAGGAAGGAGATGCTGGCTACAGCCAAAAAGTTTGCCAACACCGCAGCTGCGATGCTGGAAGAGAGGACAGAAGCTGTGAACTTTGTGGTCCACTTTCAAAAGAAGGATCACGAGGTCGACGAATCACTTGCACAAGTCAAGCGGCTCCGAAAGTATTGGGAGGAAAAGATGGCCTATGCGCAGCAGGAGGCTGATTGAATCATTCGAGAAGCCATCCCTCCCCGCAAGATCACCTTCGCAACTCCCACAGAGCAACAGCCGCTCACAACTCCAAAGGATAACATGAAGAAGGCTGCGGAGCTCTTGAAGAAGAAGGACGAGGAGATTGACATCGACTACGTCCGCAAGCTCGTTGCTTCAGCAATGCAGCAACAGAGTAAGGCAGATACTTCGCGCGAGTTGGAATCCAATCCGGATCACTGCCTATCCACCGCGCAGAAGGACGCCCTAGGAAGTCAAATTCGTGATGGCGCATCGTGCACCGGATCTACGGAGCGCAGGAGAAAAGTCAGGGAACATCCGAACCCAATCCCAGTGCCCTCGTATTCAACCCCGAAAAACCCGGCAAAGGGAAAGGACCCGATGTATACTGGCAGAGACAAGTATCGTGTCCCATCACCACCTCCCCGGACTTCGCGTCCTCCGCTGCCCCCTCGTCGTCGCAGTCCTGCCGGAAACACCAGGCCCCATGGGCCAGGTGGAATCAACATCCGCGACAACATGCCACCGCCTAGAAACAGGAGCAGGGAGCGCACGCCGGAGCCACGCAGGAGCCGGAACCAAGACCGTGAGCCTTAGCCTCGTTGGAACAAAGACCGCGAGCCAGAGCCTCGCTGAAGCCAAGGACGCGAGCCTGAGCCCAGAAGGTGATAGGGCAAAGGTGGCCGATCTTTCGATGATACGTGGATAATGTCGATTTGTTGGTGGAGTTCGTGCTTGACGATCCGACTACACGTGCAAAGCTCGTGCGCCAATGCAATCGCTAGGACAATCTCCGGGAGTTACTGATCTTGCGGATGCACAATCAGCCTGACCAGCGAGGGTCTTAATTCCTACCTGAAATTGAGAACAAGTAAGAACTAATATTGCAATCAAAAGTATTGCGGATATAGATGAAAGCTTTATTGAAAAGGTGGGATTCCGAATAGTCGGTCTTGTTCTGGGCGTTGGCCTCAAAAGAAGTACACGAGAGTTGCAGCAATGGCTAACTTTTAATCTAATCAAAATCCGAGTCTAAACGTGACGGCTATGGGGGTATTTAAAGGAGGAAAATGTGGGGTTTCGACCAGCCATACGTATGGTGGCCGAACCAAACCCTAGAAGGCCTTTCCCCCTTCAATACGGACTCTAAAAAGTGGCTGACTTAATTCCTGCGAAAATGACATGGGCCTGGCCCAAAACTAAAGGTGACGCAGCACCATATTATGCTATGGACGAAATTATGAAGTGGAGAACTCTATATTTCGTCCATGTCTTCATCTCTTCTTATGGTGGCTTCAAAGTTATGAAATCTCCACTTGTGGCATCATCTTCAATCCTCAAGTGCTTGCTGCCATCTCCTCCATGTGTGATCATGCTCCAATGCTTGTCCTCCTCATCCATGCTAGGTCCATCATTCCTAAGAGTAACAAACATATCCGACTTAGGCAGCATCATATTCTCATGTATATGAGGAATAGTTCCAAGAAACGAAAGTACCTGATAGTTAAGTTGTTTGGCACGAGCTCGAGTGATTGGTCCTTGTATTTGTGTGGCTGTAGGTACAGCGGTTGTATCAATAGATGGGATGTCCTCATCAGAAGGAGTCGGAACGAAGAGCGCGCGCCTGAGCCTCGCAGGAGCCGGAACGACGGAGGCGACCACCACCAAGAGGAAGGGAGTCACCGAAGCCGGAGCCAGCCGCGGGAGCAGCGCCGGGAATCCGAAGGCGGAAGAACATCTTACAGGCCCCCTCGCAGATCTCCCTCGCCACCACCCAGTGGAGGCGGAGATGGAGGCGGAGGCGGAGGCCGGAGATCCCGTTCCCGCTCAAAGTCACCCGGCGGCGGTCCCCGCGACGCTCGGGAACGCCTCAACGAGTACAGATCCGACTACATCGGTCCAAAGTGCTTTGGCCGGATGATCCGAGAGGAACCAAAGCCAAGAAGCTTGAACCTTAAGCTACCCGGAAACCTGAAGCATTATGATGGCGGCGAGAGGCCGGATACCTGGATTGAGGATTACTACAATGCGAGTAACCTTTGCCGGAGGAACCCCGAATATAGCCTCGCCGCATGCTCCAGTTGTACCTTATTGGTCCAGCTCGTGTTTGGCTCAGCGACCTCGAGGAAAACACCATCTTTTGCTGGTTCGACCTGAAGAAGGCTTTCGAGAACCACTTCAGGGGCACCTACAAGAGACCGGCCACCACTAGCGACCTTCAAGCCTGCATCCAGAAGAAGGGTGAAACATCCAGAAGTTTCCTCACCCGATGGTTGGCGACCAGAAACGAGTGCGAGAACGTAGATAACCGCACAGCAATGCACACCTTCATTGGTGGCTTGCAGCGTGGAGGGCTGCTGCGCCACAAGCTTACCTGCCTGGTGATGCGCGTAAATGTACACGTCCGTTGGGAACCCCAAGAGGAAGGTATGATGCGCACAGTGGCAAGTTTTCCCTCAGAAAGAAACCAAGGTTGAATCGAACCAGGAGGAGCCAAGAAGCACGTTGAAGGTTGATGGTCGCGAAATGTGATGCGGCGCAACACCAGGGATTCCGGCGCCAACGTGGAACCTGCACAACAAAACCAAAGTACTTTGCCCCAACGAAACAGTGAGGTTGTCAATCTCACCGGCTTGCCGTAACAAAGGATTAAGCGTATCGAGTGGAAGATGTTTGCAAAGAAAACAGTAAAACACAATTGCGATAGATTGTATGCTATGTAAAGAATAGGACCGGGGTCCACAGTTCACTAGAGGTGTCTCTCCCATAAGATAAAAGCATGTTGGGTGAACAAATTACAGTCGGGCAATTGACAAATAGAGAAGGGCATAACAATGCATATACATGATATGATAAATATAGTGAGATTTAATCCGGGCATTACGACAAAGTACATAGACCGCCATCCAACCGCATCTATGCCTAAAAAGTCCACCTTCGAGGTTATCATCCGAACCCCATTCGGTATTAAGTTGCTAAGCAACGAGACAATTGCATTAAGTATGGTGCGTAATGTAATCAACAACTACATCCTTAGACATAGCATCAATGTTTTATCCCTAGTGGCAACAGCACATCACAACCTTAGAACCTACTCGTCACGATCCCGGTGTCAATGAAGGCATGAACCCACTATCGAGCATAAATACTCCCTATTGGAGTTAAGAGCAAAAACTTGGCCGAGCCTCTACTAATAACGGAGAGCATGCAAGATCATAAACAACACATAAACAATAGATTGATAATCACCATAACATAGTATTCTCTATCCATCGGATCCCGACAAACACAACATATAGTATTACAGATAGATGATCTTGATCATGTTAGGCAGCTCACAAGATCCAACAATGAAGCACAACAAGGAGAAGACGACCATCTAGCTACTGCTATGGACCCATGGTCCAGGGGTGAACTACTCACTCATCACTCCGGAGGCGATCATGGCGATGAAGAGTCCTCCGGGAGATGAATCCCCTCTCCGGCGAGGTGCCGGAGGCGATCTCCCGAATCCCCCGAGATGGGATTCGCGGCGGCGGCGTCTCCGGAAGGTTTTCGTATCGTGGCTCTCGGTACTGGGGTTTTCGCGACGGAGGCTTTAAGTAGGCGGAAGGGTAGGTCAGGGGGCCACACGAGGTGCCCAGATGACAGGGCCGCGCGGCCAGGGGCCAGGCCGCGCCGCCCTGTGGTCTGGTCCCCTCGTGGCCCCACTTCGTTATTTCTTCGGTCTTCTGGAAGCTTCATGCAAAAATAGGACCCTGGGCGAAGATTTCGTCCAATTCCGAGAATATTTCCTTACTAGGATTTCTGAAACCAAAAACAGCAGAAACAAGAATCGGCTCTTCGGCATCTTGTTAATAGGTTAGTTCCGTAAAATGCATAAATATGACATATAATGTGCATAAAACATGTAGGTATCATCAATAAAGTGGCATGGAACATAAGAAATTATCGATACGTTGGAGACGTATCAGCATCCCCAAGCTTAGTTCCGCTCGTCCCGGCGAGGAAAAACGATAACAAAGATAATTTCTGAAGTGACATGCCATCATAATCTTGATCATACTATTTGTAAACATATGTAATGAATGCAGCGATCAAAACAATGGTAATGACATGAGTAAACAAGTGAATCATAAAGCAAAGACTTTTCATGAATAGTACTTCAAGACAAGCATCAATAAGTCTTGCATAAGAGTTAACTCATAAAGCAATAAATCAAAGTAAAGGTATTGAAGCAACACAAAGGAAGATTAAGTTTCAGCGGTTGCTTTCAACTTATAACATGTATATCTCATGGATATTGTCAACATAAAGTAATATAACAAGTGCAATATGCAAGTATGTAGGAATCAATGCACAGTTCACACAAGTGTTTGCTTCTTAAGGTGGAAGGAGATAGGTAAGCTGACTCAACAATAAAAGTAAAAGAATGGTCCTTCAAGAGGAAAGCATCGATTGCTGTATTTGTGCTAGAGCTTTTATTTTGAAAACATGAAACAATTTTGTCAACGGTAGTAATAAAGCATATGAGTTATGTAAATTATATCTTACAAGTTGCAAGCCTCATGCATAGTATACTAATAGTGCCCGCACCTCGTCCTACTTAGCTTGGACTACCGGGTCTTTGCATGCCATGTTTCAACCAAGTATCACAAAGGGGTACCTCCATGCCGCCTGTACAAAGGTCTAAGGAGAAAGCTCGCATTTTGGATTTCTCGCTTTTGATTATTCTCAACTTAGACATCCATACCGGGACAACATGGACAACAGATAATGGACTCCTCTTAAATGCATAAGCATGTAGCAACAATTATTATTCTCATATGAGATTGAGGATATATGTCCAAAACTGAAACTTCAACCATGATTCATGGCTTTAGTTAGCGGCCCAATGTTCTTCTCTAACAATTTTGCATGCTCCAACCACTAAAATGATAGATCCTTCGAGACAAGACGGACATGCATAGCAACTCACATGATATTCAACAATAGTTGATGGCGTTCCCTGAAGCATGGTTATCGCACAACAAGCAACTTAATAAAAGATAAAGTGCATAAGTACATATTCAATACTACGATAGTTTTTAAGGCTATTTTGTCCCATGAGCTATATATTGCAAAGGTGGATGATGGAATTTTAAAGGTAGCACTCAAGCAATTTACTTTGGAATGGCGGAGGAATACCATGTAGTAGGTAGGTATGGTGGACACAAATGGCATAGTAGTTGGCTCAAGGATTTTGGATGCATGAGAAGTATTCCCTCTCGATAAAAGGTTTAGGCTAGCAAGGTTATTTGAAGCAAACTCAAGGATGAACAGGTGCAGCAAAACTCACATAAAAGACATATTGTAAACATTATAAGACTCTACACCGTCTTCCTTGTTGTTCAAAACTCAATACTAGATATTATCTAGACCTTAGAGAGACCAAATATGCAAATCAAATTTTAGCAAGCTCTATGTATTTCTTCATTAATGGGTGAAAAGTATATGATGCAAGAGCTTAAACATGAGCACAACAATTGCCAAGTATCACATTATCCAAGACATTTTAGAATTACTACATGTAGCATTTTCCAATTCCAATCATATAACAATTTAACGAAGAAGAAACTTCGCCTTGAACATTATGAGTAAAGCCTAAGGACATATGTGTCCATATGCAACAGCGGAGCGTGTCTCTCTCCCACAAAGTGAATGCTAGGATCCATCTTATTCAAACAAAAACAAAAACAAAAACAAACCGACGCTCCAAGTAAAGAACACAAGATGTGACTGGAATAAAAATATAGTTTCGGGGGAGGAACCCGATGATGTTGTCGATGAAGAAGGGGATGCCTTGGGCATCCCCAAGCTTAGACGCTTGAGTCTTCTTAGAATATGCAGGGGTGAACCACGGGGGCATCCCCAAGCTTAGAGCTTTCACTCCTCTTGATCATAGTATATCATACTCCTCTCTTGACCCTTGAAAACTTCCTTCACACCAAACTTCAAGCAAACTCATTAGAGGGTTAGTGCACAATTAATAATTCACATGTTCAGAGGTGGCACAATCATTCTTTACACTTCTGGACATTGCATAAAGCTACTGGACATTAATGGATCAAAGAAATAAATCCAACATAGCAAAAGAGGCAATGCGAAATAAAAGGCAGAATCTGTCAAAAACAGAACAGTCCGTAAAGACGAATTTAAAGCTGGCACCAGACTTGCTCAAATGGAAAAACTCACAACTAATGAAAGTTGCGTACATATCTGAGGATCACGCTCGTAAATTGGCAGATTTTTAGAATTTTCTACAGAGGACTGTGCCCAGATTCGTGACAGACAGCAATGCTGTTTCTGCGCAGCGATCCCAAATATAACATCAACTTTGACATAGAAACTTTACTTGGCACAAAAACATGATAAGGAGAGGTTGCTACAGTAGTAAACAACTTCCAAGACTCAACAAAACAAAAAATTGCTGTAGTAAAAACATGGGTTGTCTCCCATAAGCGCTTTTCTTTAACGCCTTTCAGCTAGGCGCAGAAAGTGCAAATCAAGTAACATCGAGAGTAGAAGCATCAACATCATAGCTTGTTCTAATAATAGAATCAAAAGGCAACTTCATTCTCTTTCTAGGGAAGTGTTCCATACCTTTCTTGAGAGGAAATTGATATTTAATATTACCTTCCCTCATATCAATAACAGCACCAACGGTTCGAAGAAAAGGTCTTCCCAACACAATAGGACAAGATGCATTGCATTCGATATCCAAGACAACAAAATCAACGGGGACAAGGTTATTGTTAACCATAATATGCACATTATCAATCCTCCCCAAAGGTTTCTTTTTAACATTATCGGCAAGATTAACATCCAAATAACAATTCTTCAATGGTGGCAAGTCAAGCATATCATAAATCTTTTTAGGCATAACGAAATACTTGCACCAAGATCACATAAAGCATTACATTCAAAGTCATTGAATTTCATTTTAATGATGGGCTCCCAACCATCTTCTAACTTTCTAGGAATAGAAGTTTCAAGTTTTAGTTTCTCTTCTCTAGCTTTTATGAGAGCATTTGTAATATGTTTTGTAAAGGCTAAATTTATAGCACTAGCATTAGGACTTTTAGCAAGTTTTTGTAATAACTTTATAACTTCAGAGATGTGGCAATCATCAAAGTCTAAATCATTATGAGCTACAGCAATGGGATCATTGTTCCCAAGGTTGGAAAAAATTTCAGCAGTTTTATTATAAGCAGTTTCGGCAGTTTTAGCAATTTCAGGCAGTTTTGTACGCTTTGCACTAGGAGTAGAAACATTGCCAACACCAATTATTTTACCATTGATAGTAGGAGGTGCAGCAACATGTGAATCATTAGCATTACTAGTGGTGGTAATAGTCCAAACTTTAGCTACATTATTCTCTTTAGCTAGTTTTTCATTTTCTTCTCTATCCCACCTAGCACGCAGTTCAGCCATTAATCTTATATTCTCATTAATTCTAACTTGGATGGCATTTGCTGTAGTAGTAATCTTATTATCAATATCATTATTAGGCATAACTTTCAATTTTAAAAGATTAACATCAGAGGCAAGTCTATCAACTCTAGAAGCAATAATATCAATTTTATCAAGCTTTTCCTCAACAGATTTGTTAAAAGCAGTTTGTGTACTAATAAATTCTTTAAGCATAGCTTCAAGACCAGAGGGTACACTCTTATTATTATTGTAAGAATTCCCATAAGAATTACCATAACCATTACCATTAGCAGAAGGATATGGCCTATAGTTATTACCAGAGTTGTTCCTATAAGCATTGTTGTTGAAATTATTGTTTTTAATGAAATTCACATCAACATTTTCTTCTTGAGCAACCAATGAAGCTAAAGGAACATTATTTGGATCAACATTAGATCTACCATTCACAAGCATAGACATAATCACATCAATCTTATCACTTAAGGAAGAGGTTTCTTCAACAGAATTTACCTTCTTACCTTGTGGAGCTCTTTCCGTGTGCCATTCAGAGTAATTTATCATCATATCATCAAGAAGTTTTGTAGCCGCCCCCAATGTGATGGACATAAAGGTACCTCCAGCAGCTGAATCCAATAAATTCCGCGAAGAAAAATTTAGTCCTGCATAGAAGGTTTGGATGATCATCCAATTAGTCAGTCCATGGGTTGGGCAATTCTTTACCAAAGTTTTCATTCTCTCCCATGCTTGAGCAACATGTTCAGTATCTAATTGCTTAAAATTCATTATGCTACTTCTCAAAGATATAATTTTAGCGGGAGGATAATATCTACCAATAAAAGTATCCTTGCATTTAGTCCATGAATCAATACTATTCTTAGGCAAAGATAGCAACCAATCTTTAGCTCTTCCTCTTAATGAGAAAGGAAACACTTTCAATTTAATAATATCACCATCTACATCTTTATACTTTTGCATTTCACAAAGTTCAACAAAATTATTGAGATGGGCAGCAGCATCATCAGAACTAACACCAGAAAATTGATCTCTCATAACCAAATTCAGTAAAGCAGGTTTAATTTCAAAGAATTCTGCTGTAGTAGCAGGTGGAGCAATAGGTGTGCATAGGAAATCATTATTATTTGCATTTGTGAAGTCACACAACTTAGTATTTTCAGGGGTATTCATTTTAGCAACAGTAAATAAAACAAACTAGATAAAGTAAATGCAAGTAACTAATTTTTTTTGTGTTTTTGATATAGAGAGCAAGACAGTAAATAAAGTAAAACTAGCAACTAATTTTTTTGTGTTTTGTTTAGGTGCAGCAAACAAAGTAGTAAATAAAATAAAGCAAGACAAAAACAAAGTAAAGAGATTGAGAAGTGGAGACTCCCCTTGCGGCGTATCTTGATCTCCCCGGCAACGGCGCCGTAAAACGGGCTTGATGCGCGTAAATGTACACGTCCGTTGGGAACCCCAAGAGGAAGGTATGATGCGCACGAGTGGCAAGTTTTCCCTCGAGAAAGAAACCAAGGTTGAATCGAACCAGGAGGAGCCAAGAAGCACGTTGAAGGTTGATGGTCGCGAAATGTGATGCGGCGCAACACCAGGGATTCCGGCGCCAACGTGGAACCTGCACAACAAAACCAAAGTACTTTGCCCCAACGAAACAGTGAGGTTGTCAATCTCACCGGCTTGCTGTAACAAAGGATTAAGCGTATCGAGTGGAAGATGTTTGCAAAGAAAACAGTAAAACACAATTGCAGTAGATTGTATGCTATGTAAAGAATAGGACCGGGGTCCACAGTTCACTAGAGGTGTCTCTCCCATAAGATAAACGCATGTTGGGTGAACAAATTACAGTCGGGCAATTGACAAATAGAGAAGGGCATAACAATGCATATACATGATATGATAAATATAGTGAGATTTAATCCGGGCATTACGACAAAGTACATAGACCGCCATCCAACCGCATCTATGCCTAAAAAGTCCACCTTCGGGTTATCATCCGAACCCCATTCGGTATTAAGTTGCTAAGCAACGAGACAATTGCATTAAGTATGGTGCGTAATGTAATCAACAACTACATCCTTAGACATAGCATCAATGTTTTATCCCTAGTGGCAACAAGCACATCACAACCTTAGAACCTACTCGTCACGATCCCAGGTGTCAATGAAGGCATGAACCCACTATCGAGCATAAATACTCCCTCTTGGAGTTAAGAGCAAAAACTTGGCCGCAGCCTCTACTAATAACGGAGAGCATGCAAGATCATAAACAACACATAAACAATAGATTGATAATCACCATAACATAGTATTCTCTATCCATCGGATCCCGACAAACACAACATATAGTATTACGGATAGATGATCTTGATCATGTTAGGCAGCTCACAAGATCCAACAATGAAGCACAACAAGGAGAAGACGACCATCTAGCTACCGCTATGGACCCATGGTCCAGGGGTGAACTACTCACTCATCACTCCGGAGGCGATCATGGCGATGAAGAGTCCTCCGGAGATGAATCCCCTCTCCGGCAGGGTGCCGGAGGCGATCTCCTGAATCCCCCGAGATGGGATTCGCGGCGGCGGCGTCTCTGGAAGGTTTTCCGTATCGTGGCTCTCGGTACTGGGGTTTTCGCCCACGCGGCAAAGGAGGCAAGGGCAAGAACAAGGACAATGAAGAGGACAGTTCCGAGGCAATGGACGAAGATGATGCTTCGCCGGATCCCAAAGAGGGTACCGCAGCTAACAAGTCCAACCCTTTCGGGAAAAAGAGTGTCGGAGCTTTCCACACCTTCCGCGGAACCCCAACAGTCCGTGCCAAGAAATCGGCGCTCCGGCTCTTGAATGCCACAGTTTCGGCTGTGCCGCAGTATGTCAAGTGGTCAGAGAAAGCCTGTACTTTTGACAGGTCGGATCACCCGGCCGTCATTCCCAAAGAGTGCTACGCTCTGGTTGTAAGTCCCCGCATAGACGGGTTTGACTTCTCCAAGTGCCTTATGGATGGCGGAGCTAGCCTGAACATCATGTACCTGGAGACTCTGAAGAGGATGAACCTCACCAAGGAACAGCTCAAGCACAGCACCACTGAATTTCATGGTGTGGTTCCAGGTAAGAAGGCAAACTCCTTGGGCAGCATCAAACTTCCCGTGGCCTTCGGCAATGTTAACAATTACCGCGAAGAGATGATCACGTTCGAAGTAGTGCCCTTCAAGAGCTCCTACCATGTAATCTTCGGCAGGCCCACCTACCACAAGTTCCACGCCAGGGCATGCTACATCTACAAGAAGCTCAAGATTCCGGGTCCTAACGGCATGATCACCGTGTCCGGAGACTACAAGAAATCTAGGGACTGCGTGGAGGGCGAGGCCGCCTTTGCAGAATCCGTCATATCTGGAGAGGAGCTGCAAGGCTACAGAGCCGCGGTGGATCCGGCCGAGATGCGGACCACCAAGAAGCAGATCTCCGAGCATAAGACCTCGTTTAAGGCCGCGATAGAAACCAAGAAGCATGACCTCGTTGAAGGCGACAGCTCCAAGCGAGGTTTCGATCGGAGCCAACATGGACCCCAAATAGGAAAGCGCGCTCGTCGAGTTCCTCCGAGCTAACATGGATATCTTCGCATGGCAACCTTCTGACATGTCCGGAGTACCAAGGGAACTCGCCGAGCACTACCTCAACATACATCCGGGTGCAAAACCGGTGAAGCAAGCTATGCGACGCTTTGGAGATAAGAAGTGCCGCGCCATCGGAATGGAATTAGCAAAGTTACTAGAGGCAGGTTTTGTAGTAGAAGTTATCCATACTGAGTGGGTCGCAAACCCCGTCCTTGTACCCAAAAAGAATTCTGAAATACTAAGAATGTGCATCGATTACTCCGGCTTGAATAAGCATTGTCCGAAGGATCCGTTCCCCCTGTCGTGCATTGACCAAGTCATTGACTTCTGTGTTTTCTTGACGCATATTCCGGGTATCACTAGATCCGGATGAAGAAGTCCGACCAAAAGGCGACCTCGTTCATCACACCCTTTGGCACATACTGCTACGTTACCATGCCTTTTGGCTTGAAAAACGCAGGTGCCACATACCAACGTACGATGCAGCGGTGCTTGAAGGACCAAATCGGTCGGAACGTGCACGCCTACGTCGAAGACATCGCGGTCATGACCCGAAAGGGATCCGACTTGATCAGCGACCTGAAGGAAACCTTCGATAATCTCCGACGGTACAAGATGATGTTAAATCCGCTGAAGTGCGTCTTTGGCGTACCAGCCGGAAAACTCCTTGGCTTCATTGTTTCTCACAGGGGCATTGAAGTTAACCCGGAAAAAATCAAGGCTATCGTGAACATCAAACGGCCAACTTGTCTCAAAGATGTGCAACGATTAACTGGTTGCGTTGCGGCAATCAGTAGATTTGTTAGCCGTCTTGGCGAGAAGGCCCTACCTCTATACAAGCTGCTGAAGAAAACATACAAATTTGTCTGGGACGAGGCAGCAGACGAAGCACTTCAGGGTTTAAAGAACATACTCTCCTCACCACCCATATTGGCAGCTCCAACTGAGTCAGAGCCTATGCTCCTCTATATGGCAGCCACCAACAAAGTCATCAGTCTCGTAATCGTAGTGGTGCGACAGGAAGAAGGACATGAGCATGGAGTCCAAAGGCCCGTCTATTACATTAGCGAAGTCTTGACAGAATCCAAACAAAGATATCCTCACTTTCAAAAGCTAGCTTATGGAGTATTCCTAGGTAGCCGGAAGCTGAGACACTACTTCCAGAAGCACCCTATGACAGTGGTGAGCAAGGCTCCACTGGCAACTATCATCAACAACTCCGACGCAACAGGGCGTGTAGCAAAATGGGGCATTGAATTATCTGCCTTTGACATCAACTACGGAAGCCAGAACTGCAATCAAGTCTCAAGTCCTAGCGGATTTTATCGCGGATTGGACTGAAGCGCCAGAGGGCACACCTGTGCCGGAACCTGAAGCTTGGGTTATGCACTTTGACGGATCCAAGCAACATCAAGGCTCGTGTGGTGACCCAGCATACCACTGCATGGTGTAGTATGCAAGTCTGATATAACACCAATGAAACACCGTTCCACTAGTATTATATCGCTCAGAGTGGTACAACAGAAACATATGCGGGTCCAAGGTATGTCTAAAGAATTACAACTCCGACTCTGTTACAGAAGATCAGCACAGCCTCCTACTTTACAATGAGGTAGAACTGCAAATAAACTCCAGAAGAACGACTCGTAGTCTAATCCTATCACGAACTCTACTTGTAGAGTAATTATCTAGCTATAGAGGCTATGAATAGATTCTAGCTAAATAGGAGCTAGGTTTAGGAAGCTAGTTCCTTTCTATTGCTAATCTAGGTTTTCTCCTTGTTGAATGTGGTATCTGACTCTCCTGACATGGTCCTGTTCCTTGAAGTAGTTGTTGACTCCTCGACCTTCGAGTTGCATTGTAGATCCTCCTTCGATGCCTCCATATCTAAGCGAGGGATTTAAGAGTGGGATGAGTACGAGCGTACTCAACAAGTTCATTATAGGAAAGAGGTGTTTAATGCACTAGCTACAACCATGGACCAGAAAGTCCAAGGCTATGCAGATTTTTGTAATCATTTCTTCAAAAGGTTGCTTTTATTCAGAAGAGCTATGTCCGTCAGCCTTCACCGGTTGACTAGAACTTCATGGAGTTCCTTTCCGGCCGCGTTCGCAGTTCCATATCCCGGAACAGGAGTGAGCGGTCACGGTTCGTTACACTCTGCGAGAGGTGTGTTGCTTTACCCATAAGAGATCTTAACCTTGGTGCCAACCGGGCAATTGTTCCCGTCCACACTTCCTTTGGTGTGAGGCCCGGTATAAGGTCATAGCCAATCATATTCCTCCGCTACCTCATACACCCACCCTTTGCTGCAAACTCCGACCCTGGGTCCTCGCCGGTGCTCTTATACCAATTAAGGACGGCCCCCGACCACGACAACGAGTTCAGGTCTCTACCATGAACTCCTTCGCCGGCAGTCGCAACCCATCATAGACCGCAATAACCGTGGGGACTTCATCGGGACCCCCACCCTACCACTTGTCCTCTCTTGGATCAAGGGTACCACTTGTCCTCTCTTGGATCAAGGGTCTACGGTAAAGCGCATCCGTTGATGTACAAGAGGTGGAAATACAATTGACTATTCCGTCCCACTCCGGATCTTATGGTTAACACGGGTATTACGGCACAAGAATCACCTGGACGACATTTGTTGTTTAATCCTAGATGGATATAAACCCTTGCAATGGAACCTCCACCATATCAACACAATCCATGGTTCCATTGCCCACCACATAGTCATATTCATAGTTATGAAAATAGTGGTTTTGCTTTTTATGCAATAGTGATAAACATAGTACTTTGCAAGTAATTTGGTAAAAATACTCAAATGACATGAGCAAGCGATGAACTTGCCTTTCTTGACCGCAAGATTATGCGAGGCAAGGTCTTCGATACGCAATAACACCAAATTCTGAAATAGCATCATCGTCCGGTAAGGACGATGTTTAAAAGATTGGCAAGGATGCAATAATGCATAAATATGAGATGCAATCGCTCTAAGCGTGACCTACCCCGATGATTTAGGATTAGTTAGTTGTAATGATTAGTTTCGGGGTGTGTTGCACTTTTAGAGTGATTCACAAACAAGGTTCTTATTCAGGTTTGTGTTGTTTTAGAATCTTAAGCAAGTGGTAATATGCATGGTAACAATCATACACATCAAGGAATAGTAGCTGTATAATAAGTAAAGAGCAGTTGTCAATTTTAAGTCCTATAGTGTCTGGTTGATGATTACTTGTTATATACTTCAAAAGAATAACTTTTGAAAAACATCTTCTTTAATAAAGAACCAGTATGATAATTAGGTTGGTGAGGTTCTATGGTTTTCTATGGTTCCCATTTGGTTTCTAGGGTAAGGATTAAATTGATCCCAACAATGTTGGATTCATCAATAGCTATAACTTGTAGGGTTGAGTTAAGCCTAGGTATCCTAAGCAATTATTCCTACACGGTTGCTATCAAGGTTGGTTCATCTTGTGGGTGATAGCTAGCTAGGGTTTATAGGTCCTATTAGGTAGGGTTGATGACTATTCTTTATTTTCTTCAAAAGAATAACTTTTGAAGAACATACTTCTTAAGGAATAAGAAGTATTACAATTAGGGTTGACGTTGTCTAGGGTTTGCTATTGGATCTACTAAGTAAGGAATAGTTGTTTCCTAAATAGGATGGTTCATAAGTATCTCACACTAGTATGGTTTAGTGTGTATGTAATATGATACATAATATTGGCATGGTTGCTATTAGGGTTCATCACAATGGTGTGATGCTAAATAGGAATGATTAAGGTTGGTGTCTCAGATGATAGGAACTAGGTTTCCAAGTTGTGATACAATTATTAAAGTAATGATTGATAATAGAGTTGGAATTATTAATAATCTTGAAATAGAAATAATAGTGGATCTAACATTATATTATTTTAACAGACTTAATAAAATATTGATAAATACTATTAGGGTTTAGGGTTTTATTTAATAGTTGAAGTAATGATCAATTAGGATTCTTATATGATTAAACATAACCATATGGAACAATTGTGGTATTTTAATACAAATTAATATTTACTATTTTCTTGAGGGGAAAAATAGAAACAAGAAAATTATATGGTTAGTGTTTAGGTTTTAATAGTTTAGGATTTAAAGTTCTAAAATTTAGGATAAAAATCTGTATTATTTTATTTTAGACATTAAATGGTTTGTTGTTATTTATTCTGTTTAGGAATTTTCTTTTGTCAAAAATATTTCTATTTGGATTTTGATTATATCTTTCTTTTATTAAATATATTTCCTAAAGAAAAATAAGCCAAAAAAAAAAAAAAAAAAAAAAACTAGTTGGGCTGAGCCCAACTGATCCAAATGGATCAACCGACCGAGTTAGCTCCCCTGGGTCGATCAGCCCCGAACCGACCCACCCCTCTCTTTCTCTCGTCGTCCTCTCCTCACATTTTTCACGCACGCGAGCACTCCCATGGCCCCTGCCGGCTGCCGCCTCTCCGATTTTCCCCGGCCATCACCGGCTCCTCCCGGCGTCGGAGAGATGGGGCTTTGCTCCGCCTTGACCTACTCTACCTCTTCCCCATCCCGATTTGATTATGGTCGCCTCTTGCGCGCGCGCCCAACCTCGGAACCCTAACTGCTGTCGACGAGTCTGGTCGTCGCTGGCCTCGGCAGGCACCACCGTCTGCCGTTCTGGCGCTGCCACGGACTTCTCCATTGGCCCCCTCAGCCACAGCTCCACTCTACTTCCCCAGGCGCGCCCCCAGCCCGCCTTGGTACTGCTTGCTGTTGGCCGCCACCGGCGCTGCTGCTTGCCGGCGTGGCTCCGCCACAGACCTCCTGGACATCAACCGATGCCCCGACGCCGCCTCGTTTCCGCATACGTGCCCCACGGCAACCCTAGCCGTGGCTTGGTCGCCGGTGTGGTCCTCTGGTTGCCACGCCTCCTGCTGCTCTGTCTCGCCGCCTACGAGCACTACCTTGGTCTTCCTAAGCTCTTGCTTTCAGTGGAGTGGTGCTAGTGTGGTGTGGCTGCAGTGTTGTTGTGATGGTTGTGGTGGTGATGTTGGTGGTGAATACGCATCCTCGACGCCGGCCGGACGGCGTCTACGGCCGCAACCCCGGCGTCGGTGTGCGGGTGGTGATGCACTCGGTGGGGAATGGTGTTGTGCTGGTGATGATTATTTCATCCTCGACGCCGGGCTGGACGGTGTCCGCGACCGCAAACCCGGCGTCCGCTTCTTGCATGAACCCTCTACTTCACCGTGAGCTGTTATTCTCTCTTCTCTTCTATTTATGTTTGATGTACCGCCTAAGCTATCTACTTGTGGTGATTGTAGCATTGCTTGTTAAGCTGTTGCTTGAAGAGTGGTGATTTCCGGTACACTGTGCATCTACTGCTAGTTGATTTAATGCGCCCATCGATTGGTGTGCTTATAGTGGGGATTGTGAAATGTGGTTTGGGCCAGTAATGCTTAGCTCGTGGTGATCTCTTCCATGAGCTTAATTTATAGCTTGATTGATCCTGGTGTAGCTGGTGCAAGGATGCCTCTGTTTGGGTGATTCTTTTCATCCAGGGCATGTGTGTCCGTCCGTGTTACTTTTATCGACGGAGCTGTATATACACTACAATATGGATTGTTGTGTTAATCGAAGAAGTTCAGCGGTACTGCTGTTTAATCTTAGTTGAGCTCAAACATGCTTTGGAAAAGCAATTCATGGTTAGTACTTGTGCTGCTTGGGCAATACATGATGCTTGTTGGCTGGGTGGCAATTAGATGATTGCTTTAATTATGGCTCCGCTTGGAGATAACTTGGTTGGCCTGGGATCGTTCTCGGACCCCAAGTAATTCTCTGAAATTTATCTATATGGACACTCTGTTGTGGATGTGTAGGTGTGGTGCCCCTGTTTGGATGGTTTATTCATCCAAGCATAATTATCTTGGTATAATAATTTGATGTTGCATGTATGGGTTGAGTTTAAGCAACAAGGTAGAGATATTGGTGCTTGATGTTTTACTTGATGGCTGGCTTGTATTTATGGATCTAGCTGCCCTCATAGATGGTTTCTCTGGTTCTAAATATAAACTGATAAGAACAGATTATATGCTTGATCTTGTAGCCTTGCCGATGATGCAAATTAAGGCTGAGGCACAACCTTGGATAAGAACATATACTATTTATGCCCATAAACTCTGTGATGAGACTAGCATACCATTTGTATGCAAATCTGAGAGTTTCCCCTACCAAAATGCCTTGAACTAAGCTGAGAATAATAATATGCTAGATGCTCTAAAGATCAACTCTGTCGTAGCGAGTGGATTAGCTTGTGGTGATGTTGTTCCAGTGGTGAATCTTAATCAGTCTGTAACTTGTGGTTAGCCTTGCTCCTCCTCGCTGCTTGTATATTTCCAAAGATCTACCAATATATTTTTGTGGCTGGTTTGGCTATTCTTGTTATTCCTCCAATGGATCTGGGTTTTTGTTTATGGGGATGGATGTGATCTTGCTGGTAGATCATGCACAAGTCTAGCAAGAGGATCTATTGATGCTGTTCTTGATATTTGGGTGGATTTTACTAGTGCAAACGATGGCTAGCCGGGCTGCTTGTGTCTAATGTGAATGTGAGCAAAGTGTGATGCGGTTGGCTGCTGTCCTGTTTTTATATTGCTGAACTGATGTTGTGGTGGTGACAGCACACAGGCTGCATGTTGTGACTGTTCTGCCTGTGTGGTACTATTCGGTGTATGTGGTCAAATTGGCCTCCTTTGCCTACAAGGCACGGCTAGCTTGTAGTTATCCTGGATTGGCTTTAATTTGTGGTGCCAAGCCTGTATTGTGCCTACTCGATCTATTGGCATGTAAGCTTTGCATTATTCCTGTGAGCCTTTATCTCCAATCTAGATCGGCTTTATTAATTAAGCCTTTGCTTAATTAACAAGTGGCTCCAAACAATTAGCTAGAATCATATTGACCATTCCATGTCAAAGATGATTCATTTGAATTAATTTGTGGGATTTAATGGACTCTAGCTAGATTAGAGGGAAAAAACATTGCTGTCTTGTTGCCTATAGTAATGGATCATTTCAGTGTTGCTCTTTGTCCACTGGTTGCCTACTTGATTTATTCCCTCATGATCCGAATGACCCATCTTGTCCCTTTAATTACATGATCCATTTGTTCATGATGTTGCCTAAGAAAGAATTCCCTCTAATCATCATTTGGCGATCAAGACTAGTTCTTGACTCCCATTAGCTAGTTTCCAAAACTAAAATGTCTCCCAAAATGCGGAGACAAACATTTTAACCTTAACACAACAATTCTTTGTCTATAGTTTAATTTTTTCTTGTTGCAGGAAAAGAAGAATAAGAAATGTTGAGAAGATTTAGATTAGATTTAGAATTTCTTTTAGTTCCATTTTGTAATCTCACATTTCTTATGTAACTTGTAATATTTCAATAAGGGTTGTACTAATACTTATGTGAATTCTTATTAGTAATATTTGATTCTTATTTATATTTGTTGTAACTTTGTATGTTATATATTTGTTTAGAATTCAAATTCTTATTTGAATGCATAGTATCCATATTTAATTTGAATTCAAATTTGTTCTCCCCAAAACACATGAATTCACAAAGGTCATGTCAAAATTTATCGCACTCACTTCGATGACTAACTCAATTCCATCGATGCAAGAGAAATCTCGATCACTTTGACAGTTTTAAACAAAAGCGCGAAAATTCCCCGGATTTTCTATGCATGAATGCAATGCACACATCTGTTTTCTTTATTTTTGTAACCCCAAATACTGGGATATTACAGTCTCTACCCCTTAAACTAAACTTCGTCCTCGAAGTTTGATCTCTCTCACACGTTTCCGGAGTGTGGATCAGACTTGTGCAGACTTCGACTTTTCTCAAACTCCGTGGTGCTATTGGTTGATATAATTGAGTATATCCCTTGTCCAGATTCTTCCTGGAATCCATTAGTGTTTGCCTACGAACAATGGCTTCTTCTTTCAATTCCATGAGTGTCTATCTCTGAACCATGGTTTCTTACTTTAATTTGTTTATTTCTTCCAATATTATGGCATGTTTCCTTTCTCTTTGAAGATTCAATGATTCGGACTTCTTCTGTGCTTGCTAGTCTTAGCCGAAGACTAATTTGATAACGTACTCTTAATTGGTAAAATGGGTCTATGTTTTCCCTTACTACCAAAAGCTGCAATAATGGTACTAAGTAAGGTACTTACCATGGAAATGGTCTTGAGTATTTATTTCCCTAAGAATGGATTAGACTCATTTAGTCTACCAAATCATGGATTATAGTAACAATGTTGGTTCCTTTAGGTTCCAGGAAAGGAATCTTTCAAATAGACTTTTGTTTTGGTATAGTCAATCTCCTTCGGTCTTTGGCCTTCTCGAGCTGTATTTGGTTTACGGTATTTTCTTCCTCCAACTTTATTAATATTAGCTGACTTGAGCTTAAGTACTTCTGAGTAAATATTACTCACTTGCTCAAGTGATAGTCCACTTCTTACTTCCTCGAGGTATAAATATCAGCTTCTGGTCTGACATCCTTCTGAAAGTAGTGTCCAACAATCTTATGAAAATAAGATCGAACTTCCTCTCAGTTCAGACCTTCTTCTTCTATTTTGCTCAAAGTATTGGGTCATTGTACATCCAACTCAATCTTTACTCTACCCCTTTGAGTTTTCTTATGATTTCAACTCCTTTTCTTCCAACCATTGGATTTATGGTTAGAATATTGGTCTAGGTCTAGCTTATGGGTTGTACTCTTCTAAGGTCTTGCGAAGAATATCTGTGGTGTATCCACTCAATTGTGGACATCCAACATGAATCCTCGACTAAATGATTATAGGTCATAGTTATTTGGCTGACAAAATTTTATTTGTTCACAACTTCTTGGTACGAATAATCCAATTGCGGACTACTTGATACCAATTGTGGCTATGTGTTAACTAAAAGTGTACTCTATTGTAGGTTTTGACCAATTGGTCGGGACATCTTCTACTTTATCTCACAATATTGATCCTATGTGGTCTTCTGATACCAACTATGGTCTTCTTATATCTGTTATGATTTCATATATCATCTTCACTGCATTCGGGGTTTATTTTGCATGGAAACCACTAGGCGACACTATGAATATAGTATCCTAAGTGATTTCCCATGCATTCCCTCTTCCATAATGACTATGGTTCTTCTTCTACTTCACCATAATCATCATATTTCTCACCTTCATGCTTCTCATGTACTGAAGTACTCCTCTGTTGAGGTTAAGCATGAGTTTTGATTGATACTTCTTTCAGGGTATTGTGGTTACTTCCCACAACTTTGCTTCCTTTTTCTGATGAACCTTCATCTTGTCTTCGGAATCTTCCAGAATTCGTCACTTCCTTACACGAATACCATTACCCTCTAGATCTATAACACCAAGTAAGAACTTGATATTGCAACATGCATTTGCATATCAAAGTCAAACTTCATGTATGGATCTAATCAAACAATAAAAAATCAATAAAATCCAAGAAGATTCAGCTTTGTGTATATAATACACACCATTATAAGCATGAATATAGTAGTTGGGTAAAACATCCCTAAACACCATGCTCTGATGTGTAGTATACAACACCACATAAGATAGGTTTATATCGTGATACTTAGCACGTATATATATGGCGTCCTACTATTTGTCTTGACATTTACCCGAATTGCACAATTGCAATGAGATAAACTTGAAACAAAGTGGTCTAGGATAGTTAAGATTAACCTAACTTCCTTTGGAAGTACTAACTTAACTTTTATTTTGTTGAGGACTACCTCTTGTGGTATCTCTGGGTTCTAACATGGTTATTCTAAACACATAACTATTGGAATATAGCTCATATACTTCCAAGTGTTTCTATCATAAGACTATGGTCATGACGTGTTTGGCACACTTCCCATGGTTTTGGAACACAATTCTTGCATTATTGTTGAACACTTGACTTTTTATAGTACTTCTCCTAAGTATTTCTAATGTTCTAATCCATCACATAATGACTCTCAGGTGAATCATATATGATTACTATCTCTACCATGTAAATAGACATATTTTATTCCTATCTCTCTTCCGTATCTCCCATGATTGACTCATCATGGTCTATACTACCTCATATAACTTATATTCATCCCTTACTATCAGTTGTTTTACAAGTTTGGATAATTTACTTACCCATTACTTATATTGGTTTACACCTTCTAGTAGGATATCTTCCTAATAGACTTATCTTTATCACACGATATCGTTCATATTGCAGGTATGAATAACTCTTACTTAACCATAACATGTGTTGGTACACATCTTCCAATAGGATATATTCCTTATGGTTGTATCCTCTCTTTGGACTACCATGTATTGTATACCAACTCTGGTCTACTCATCTATGATTTTAAGGACTTAATGGTGTTCTACATACTTGGGCTTAGCTAACTAACTTCACTTAAGAAAAATGGGTAAGAAAGGTTGACTCAAGTGTGTCAGGATTATTCTCAAGTGAATATCCATCTCAAGTCATAAAAATATTTGGTTTAACTAAGACAACTTCCTATAAACACTACCAAACCTATAGGTCTCCTTTGAAGGGTTTTAATCCTAAGGTCAAAGCATTTGCTCGATACCAACTGTGGTGACCCAGACATACCACCTGCATGGTGTAGTATGCAAGTCCGATATAACACCAATGAAACACCGTTCCACTAGTATTATATCGCTCAGAGTGGTACAACAGAAACATATGCGGGTCCAAGGTATGTCTAAAGAATTACAACTCCGACTCTGTTACAGAAGATCAGCACAGCCTCCTACTTTACAATGAGGTAGAACTGCAAATAAACTCCAGAAGAACGACTCGTAGTCTAATCCTATCACGAACTCTACTTGTAGAGTAATTATCTAGCTATAGAGGCTATGAATAGATTCTAGCTAAATAGGAGCTAGGTTTAGGAAGCTAGTTCCTTTCTATTGCTAATCTAGGTTTTCTCCTTGTTGAATGTGGTATCTGACTCTCCTGACATGGTCCTGTTCCTTGAAGTAGTTGTTGACTCCTCGACCTTCGAGTTGCATTGTAGATCCTCCTTCGATGCCTCCATATCTAAGCAGGGGATTTAAGAGTGGGATGAGTACGAGCGTACTCAACAAGTTCATTATAGGAAAGAGGTGTTTAATGCACTAGCTACAACCATGGACCAGAAAGTCCAAGGCTATGCAGATTTTTGTAATCATTTCTTCAAAAGGTTGCTTTTATTCAGAAGAGCTATGTCCGTCAGCCTTCACCGGTTGACTAGAACTTCATGGAGTTCCTTTCCGGCCGCGTTCGCGGTTCCATATCCGGAACAGGGAGTGACTGGTCACAGTTCGTTACACTCTGCAGAGGTGTGTTGCTTTACCCATAAGAGATCTTAACCTTGGTGCCAACCGGGCAATTGTTCCCGTCCACACTTCCTTTGGTGTGAGGCCCGGTATAAGGTCATAGCCAATCATATTCCTCCGCTACCTCATACACCCACCCTTTGCTGCAAACTCCGACCACGGGTCCTCGCCGGTGCTCTTATACCAATTAAGGACGGCCCCCGACCACGACAACGGTTCAGGTCTCTACCATGAACTCCTTCGCCGGCAGCACGCAACCCATCATAGACCGCAATAACCGTGGGGACTTCATCGGGACCCCCACCCTACCACTTGTCCTCTCTTGGATCAAGGGTACCACTTGTCCTCTCTTGGATCAAGGGTCTACGGTAAAGCGCATCCGTTGATGTACAAGAGGTGGAAATACAATTGACTATTCCAGTCCCACTCCGGATCTTATGGTTAACACGGGTATTACTGAGCACAAGAATCACTCGGACGACATTTGTTGTTTAATCCTAGATGGATATAAACCCTTGCAATGGAACCTCCACCATATCAACACAATCCATGGTTCCATTGCCCACCACATAGTCATATTCATAGTTATGAAAATAGTGGTTTTGCTTTTTATGCAATAGTGATAAACATAGTACTTTGCAAGTAATTTGGTAAAAATACTCAAATGACATGAGCAAGCGATGAACTTGCCTTTCTTGACTGCAAGATTATGCGAGGCAAGGTCTTCGATACTGCAATAACACCAAATTCTGAAATAGCATCATCGTCCGGTAAGGACGATGTTTAAAAGATTGGCAAGGATGCAATAATGCATAAATATGAGATGCAATCGCTCTAAGCGTGACCTACCCCGATGATTTAGGATTAGTTAGTTGTAATGATTAGTTTCAGGGTGTGTTGCACTTTTAGAGTGATTCACAAACAAGGTTCTTATTCAGGTTTGTGTTGTTTTAGAATCTTAAGCAAGTGGTAATATGCATGGTAACAATCATACACATCAAGGAATAGTAGCTCGTATAATAAGTAAAGAGCGAGTTGTCAATTTTAAGTCCTATAGTGTCTGGTTGATGATTACTTGTTATATACTTCAAAAGAATAACTTTTGAAAAACATCTTCTTTAATAAAGAACCAGTATGATAATTAGGTTGGTGAGGTTCTATGGTTTTCTATGGTTCCCATTTGGTTTCTAGGGTAAGGATTAAATTGATCCCAACAATGTTGGATTCATCAATAGCTATAACTTGTAGAGTTGAGTTAAGCCTAGGTATCCTAAGCAATTATTCATACAAAGTTGCTATCCAGGTTGGTTCATCTTGTTGGTGATAGCTAGCTAGGTTTATAGGTCCTATTAGGCAAGGTTGATGACTATTCTTTATTTTCTTCAAAAGAATAACTTTTGAAGAACATACTTCTTAAGGAATAAGAAGTATTACAATTAGGGTTGACGTTGTCTAGGGTTTGCTATTGGATCTACTAAGTAAGGAATAGTTGTTTCCTAAATAGGATGGTTCATAAGTATCTCACACTAGTATGGTTTAGTGTGTATGTAATATGATACATAATATTGGCATGGTTGCTATTAGGGTTCATCACAATGGTGTGATGCTAAATAGGAATGATTAAGGTTGGTGTCTCAGATGATAGGAACTAGGTTTCCAAGTTGTGATACAATTATTAAAGTAATGATTGATAATAGAGTTGGAATTATTAATAATCTTGAAATAGAAATAATAGTGGATCTAACATTATATTATTTTAACGAGACTTAATAAAATATTGATAAATACTATTAGGGTTTAGGGTTTTATTTAATAGTTGAAGTAATGATCAATTAGGATTCTTATATGATTAAACATAACCATATGGAACAATTGTGGTATTTTAATACAAATTAATATTTACTATTTTCTTGAGGGGAAAAATAGAAACAAGAAAATTATATGGTTAGTGTTTAGGTTTTAATAGTTTAGGATTTAAAGTTCTAAAATTTAGGATAAAAATCTGTATTATTTTATTTTAGACATTAAATGGTTTGTTGTTATTTATTCTGTTTAGGAATTTTCTTTTGTCAAAAATATTTCTATTTGGATTTTGATTATATCTTTCTTTTTATTAAATATATTTCCTAAAGAAAAATAAGCCAAAAAAAAAAAAAAAAAAACTAGTTGGGTCGAGCCCAAGCGATCCAAATGGATCAACCGACCGAGTTAGCTCCCCAGGTCGATCAGCCCCGAACCGACCCACCCCTCTCTTTCTCTCGTCGTCCTCTCCTCACATTTTTCACGCACGCGAGCACTCCCATGGCCCCCGCCGTGCCGCCTCTCCGATTTTCCCCGGCCATCACCGGCTCCTCCCGGCGTCGGAGAGATGGGGCTTTGCTCCGCCTTGACCTACTCTACCTCTTCCCCATCCCGATTTGATTATGGTCGCCTCTTGCGCGCGCGCCCAACCTCGGAACCCTAGCTGCCGTCGACGAGTCCGGTCGTCGGCGGCCTCGGCGCGAGCACCACCGTCGCCGGTTACGCGCGCTGCCACGGACTTCTCCATTGGCCCCCTCAGCCACGGCTCCACTCTACTTCCCCGGGCGCGCCCCCAGCCCGCCTTGGTGCCGCTTCGTTGGCCGCCACCGGCGCCGCTGCCTGCCGGCGTGGCTCCGCCACGGCACCTCCTGGACATCAACCGATGCCCCGACGCCGCCTCGTTTCCGCATACGTGCCCCACGGCAACCCTAGCCGTGGCTTGGTCGCCGGTGTGGTCCTCTCGGTTGCCACGCCTCCTGCTGCTCTGTCTCGCCGCCTACGAGCACTACCTTGGTCTTCCTAAGCTCTTGCTTTCAGTGGAGTGGTGCTAGTGTGGTGTGGCTGCAGTGTTGTTGTGATGGTTGTGGTGGTGATGTTGGTGGTGAATACTGCATCCTCGACGCCGGCCGGACGGCGTCTACGACTGCAACCCCGGCGTCGGTGTACTGGTGGTGATGCATCGGTGGGGAATGGTGTTGTGCTTGGTGATGATTATTTCATCCTCGACGCCGGTCGGACGGTGTCCGCGACTGCAAACCCGGCGTCCGCTTCTTGCATGAACCCTCTACTTCACTGTGAGCTGTTATTCTCTCTTCTCTTCTATTTATGTTTGATGTACCGCCTAAGCTATCTACTTGTGGTGATTGTAGCATTGCTGTTAACTGTTGCTGAAGAGTGGTGATTTCCAGTACCTGTGCATCTACTGCTAGTTGATTTAATGCGCCCATCGATTGGTGTGCTTATAGTGGGGATTGTGAAATGTGGTTTGGGCCAGTAATGCTTAGCTCGTGGTGATCTCTTCCATGAGCTTAATTTATAGCTTGATTGATCCTGGTGTAGCTGGTGCAAGGATGCCTCTTGTTTGGGTGATTCTTTTCATCCGGGGCATGTGTGTCCGTACGTGTTACTTTTACTGACGGAACTGTATATACACTACAATATGGACTGTTGTGTTAACTGAAGAAGTTCAGCGGTACTGCTGTTTAATCTTAGTTGAGCTCAAACATGCTGGAAAAGCAATTCATGGTTAGTACTTGTGCTGCTTGGGCAATACATGATGCTTGTTGGCTGGGTGGCAATTAGATGATTGCTTTAATTATGGCTCTGCTTGGAGATAACTTGGTTGGCCTGGGATCGTTCCTGGACCCCAAGTAATTCTCTGAAATTTATCTATATGGACACTCTGTTGTGGATGTGTAGGTGTGGTGCCCCTGTTTGGATGGTTTATTCATCCAAGCATAATTATCTTGGTATAATAATTTGATGTTGCATGTATGGGTTGAGTTTAAGCAACAAGGTAGAGATATTGGTGCTTGATGTTTTACTTGATGGCTGGCTTGTATTTATGGATCTAGCTGCCCTCATAGATGGTTTCTCTGGGTTCTAAATATAAGCCGATAAGAACAGATTATATGCTTGATCTTGTAGCCTTGCCGATGATGCAAATTAAGGCTGAGGCACAACCTTGGATAAGAACATATACTATTTATGCCCATAAACTCGTGATGAGACTAGCATACCATTTGTATGCAAATCGAGAGTTTCCCCCCTACCAAAATGCCTTGAACTAAACTGAGAATAATAATATGCTAGATGCTCTAAAGATCAACCTGCTGTAGCAGAGTGGATTAGCTTGTGGTGATGTTGTTCCAGTGGTGAATCTTAATCAGCTGTAACTTGTGGTTAGCCTGCTCCTCCTCGCTGCTTGTATATTTCCAAAGATCTACCAATATATTTTTGTGGCTGGTTTGGCTATTCTTGTTATTCCTCCAATGGATCTGGGTTTTTGTTTATGGGGATGGATGTGATCTTGCTGGTAGATCATGCACAAGTCTAGCAAGAGGATCTATTGATGCTTGTTCTTGATATTTGGGTGGATTTTACTAGTGCAAACGATGGCTAGCCGGGCTGCTTGTGTCTAATGTGAATGTGAGCAAAGTGTGATGCGGTTGGCTGCTGTCCTGTTTTTATATTGCTGAGCCGATGTTGTGGTGGTGACATGACACTGTGCTGCATGTTGTGACTTGTGCTGCTCGTGTGGTACTATTCGGTGTATGTGGTCAAATTGGCCTCCTTTGCCTACAAGGCACGGCTAGCTTGTAGTTATCCTGGATTGGCTTTAATTTGTGGCTGCCAACTCGTATTGTGCCCTACTCGATCTATTGGCATGTAAGCTTTGCATTATTCCCGTGAGCCTTTATCTCCAATCTAGGTCGGCTTTATTAATTAAGCCTTTGCTTAATTAACAAGTGGCTCCAAACAATTAGCTAGAATCATATTGACCATTCCATGTCAAAGATGATTCATTTGAATTAATTTGTGGGATTTAATGGACTCTAGCTAGATTAGAGGGAAAAAACATTGCTGTCTTGTTGCCTATAGTAATGGATCATTTCAGTGTTGCTCTTTGTCCCTGGTTGCCTACTTGATTTATTCCCTCATGATCCGAATGACCCATCTGTCCCTTTAATTACATGATCCATTTGTTCATGATGTTGCCTAAGAAAGAATTCCCTCTAATCATCATTTGGCGATCAAGACTAGTTCTTGACTCCCATTAGCTAGTTTCCAAAACTAAAATGTCTCCCAAAATGCGGAGACAAACATTTTAACCTTAACACAACAATTCTTTGTCTATAGTTTAATTTTTTCTTGTTGCGGGAAAAGAAGAATAAGAAATGTTGAGAAGATTTAGATTAGATTTAGAATTTCTTTTAGTTCCATTTTGTAATCTCACATTTCTTATGTAACTTGTAATATTTCAATAAGGGTTGTACTAATACTTATGTGAATTCTTATTAGTAATATTTGATTCTTATTTATATTTGTTGTAACTTTGTATGTTATATATTTGTTTAGAATTCAAATTCTTATTTGAATGCATAGTATCCATATTTAATTTGAATTCAAATTTGTTCTCCCCAAAACACATGAATTCACAAAGGTCATGTCAAAATTTATCGCACTCACTTCGATGACTAACTCAATTCCATCGATGCAAGAGAAATCTCGATCACTTTGACAGTTTTAAACAAAAGCGCGAAAATTCCCCGGATTTTCTATGCATGAATGCAATGCACACATCTGTTTTCTTTATTTTTGTAACCCCAAATACTGGGATATTACAGCTCGGGGGCTGGATTTACCCTGAAGTCACCTACCGGAGAAGACCTGCAGTACGTTCTGCAGATTCACTTTGAAGCTACCAACAATATGGCGGAGTACGAGGCTCTACTACACGGTCTGCACATCGCTAAGGAGATTGGGATCAAGCACATCATATGCTGCGGAGATTCCGACCTGGTGGCACAACAAGTAGCCGGAACATGGAACGCCAGAAACTCCATCATGGAGGCTTACAGAGACGAAGTTGACGAGATCGCCAAGTGCTTCCTCGGATACAAAGTCAAGTACGTCAGGAGAGACGATAACACAGCGGCAGATATGCTGTCTAAGATCGGATCCGGCAGGAAGCCAATTCCACCTGGCATTTTCCTTGAGCATCTACGGGTACCCTCAGTGAAGGGTGCAAACCCGGAAAATCCTGATCTGGCAATTTCTCCGACTAAGGAAGTGACGGCAGTCATTCCGGCCTGGACTCAGTCGTTCCTGGATTACCTCATTGATCGAAAGTTGCCGGAGGACGAGGTCCACGCACGACAGATCATCAGGCGAGCAAGATCCTACACAATTGTTGATGGACAGCTCTACAAACGAAGTGCAAACGGGGTGTTTCTCAAATGCGTCTCTAATCAAGATGGCATTGAAATCCTCCGAGAGATCCACGCAGGGGATTGCGGGCATCATGCCGCCCCCAGGTCCCTCGTTGCAAAAGCTTTTCGGTTAGGATTTTATCGGCTAACGACTAAAGAAGACGCTGAAAAGCTGGTGAAAACTTGCCGAGGTTGCCAGTACTACGCTACTCAACCAAATGCTCCAGCCCAAGAGCTGAAGACCATACCTATCACCTGGCCGTTCGCGGTCTGGGGGCTCGATATGGTTGGTAAGTTAAAGAAATCATCTCCTGGTGGTCATGAATACCTCCTGGTCGCTATTGACAAGTTCAGTAAGTGGATCGAGGCAAAGCCAGTGAGAAAAGCCGACGGTGCTACGGCACTAAAATTTGTTTGCAGCCTCGTAACGAGACTCGGCATCCCACACAGCATAATCACAGATAATGGCACAAACTTTGCGCAAGGAGAACTCAAGGATTATTGCGATGAAGTTGGGATCCGGCTTGATCTTGCATCTGTGGCCCATCCACAATCCAATGGTCAGGTCGAACGAGCCAATGGTCTTATACTAGCCGGAATCAAACCTCGCCTTGAAGAACCGCTGCAACGCGCAGCCGGAGCTTGGGCTGATGAACTAGACTGCTGCATTCGTGGAGTTTGCGAACTACCCCTAACAGGTCAACCGGATTTACTCCGTTCTTCCTGGTATACGGATCCGAAGCTGTGCTCCCCACTGACATCATCCATGATTCACCGCGAGTTTCCGCCTACGATGAAGAGACTGCTGACGAGGCTCATCAGCTATCTGTGGACCTGATCGAAGAAGCTCAGAATTTAGCTGACCAACGCTCCACCATTTATCAGCAGAAGCTCCAACGCTATCACAGCCGTCGAGTTCGGAACCGCTCGTTCATGGTCGGAGACTTAGTCCTCCGCCTTCGCCAGGTGAAAGATCACAAGCTGCAATCTCCATGGGAAGGACATTTTGTCATCAGCAAAGTGCTACACAACGGATCTTATTACCTTGTTGATTTCCGGGAATTAAAAGACAGACCTGCCAACTGGCACCGGAAACGAAAACGAGAGGATCCGGGTGACATATATGATGAAACAGATCGTCCCTGGAATATAGCACAGCTACGTCCTTTCCACACTTAGCGCTTTACGCATTACATACTTTGTAATATATATGATACATGATCAATAAAATAAAGCTTTTGGTTCAATCTTAGAGTCTTTTACCTCCTTTAATTTCTCATTTTTGGATCGTGTATGTTTTCCGACTAAAACCGCAGAGCTGGATCTTTCCGCCTAGGCGTATATGAAAGTTGTGATTTTCAAAATCATCCTTTAGGACGTAAGCTTAAGTTTTCTGGTGGAAAAGTTTTTCGTTGCGAACTCGTGGATTCCTGGTAGCGACTTTCGGCACCTAGGCTGGGGGCTTGTTTCCGCGGTTATGGACGGACGCCATTGGGCTTCGTCGCCGCAGGCGAGCGTTTCCGGCCAAAGATCCTCCGGCTCGTGGAAGGTCAAATGAGCAAGCCGGAAAATTAATAAGCCAGCACTTGCTTTTAACAAACAAAACATGCAAATAATATAATGGATAGCAGGATAAATTTTCTCTGCCCATGCATACGTGTTTTGTTCCTAGCTACTTAAGAGTTTAAGTTATATTACAAACCCTCGCTGGGGCCAAAATGATGCATTGTTTTTTCGCGCAGGAATAAAGTTTTCACTCCTCCTTAGCCGGAGAGGTATTGCCCTTTGGATCCTTTTCCTCGGCGTCCTCGGCCGGAGACGACACGTCCTCATCACTCTCTTCCTCTTCCTCCGAAGTTTCAGCGCTGTCCTTGGGTTCCTCTTGGGGAGCATCCTTGGAGCTGGTCCAGGTGAACTGGGTTCCGGATTCCACAGGTCGGGCCTCCGCGTCGCGCTCTTTTTGAAGTTCGGCTTCAAGGGGCTCGTCAGCAGGAAGAACGACCTTGTCGTAGAATTCTTCATGCCGGATCCTGCGCGCGATGCGGGTATCATAGCCACTCACTGCATCCAGAAGCACACCAACATCTGCCTCCGGAGGAACGCCTGTGGTTACCCGGTCAAGATCAAGCTCTGAGTTATGCGCCAAGCACATAGTTAAGGTCATCGCAGCTGCGCCTCGGGCTGATGATGCTTGTAGATCCGTCACCAGCTCCGGAAGAATGTCCATCTTCTTAACAAGTTTGCACAGTCCGCAGGTGCGGCTCTTCTTGAGGGATAAGTTGTGGCATATCTTCCGGGACTCGGAGATGAGATCTTTGCAATCGTCACCTGCAAGTGTAAGGAGATCGTCCCGGGGAAATAGATTCCGACGCCTTTCCGGGTATCCAAGCGGCTCTGCATGAGATAATCAGATATAAGCATGCAAGTTGAGCACAAAAAAATTAGACATCTAGATAAGATTCCGGTTAAGTACCCAGGATGTTCGTTCAGCAAGTCCCAATGACGTTCTGCGGTCTCCATATATTTCCGGAGTCCATTGAGCTCTTTCTGCTGCCTCTTGATGGTCTCGCTGTCAGCATTTCTCTTCAGCACGAATTCCCCCTTTTCCTTGATGAGCTCGGAGTTTTTCTCCGCCAGCTGCTTCTCGGACTGCTCCCTCTTTTGTTCCGCCTCCATCAGTTTCGTTTCCAACTCTTGGTACGAGGAGCGCAGGTTCTCAAGTTCCGAGGAGGTTGTGGCAAGGGAAGAGGATGCGCCGATAATGGTATATGTCAAAAACAAGTTCAAGGTCGGAATGTGAACTAATGACAAAAAGGGCGGAAACCAACCTTGGGCGTCCGCCAGTTGTTTGTTCAGTTCTGCATTTTCATTTTTCAAGGTCCGGATATTTTCCGCCCGACCCAGAGTAACGTGGCGCTGAAGGGCAATGTTCTTGTGCAGTTCAAAATGCAGCGCCTGCTGTTCCTGTAAAATAAGATCAGAGCAGGAGTAAAAATTCCGCCTATAACAGTGGGTTCCTTTGAAGCATTATTGCCGGAACCTTTCCGCCATAATGCTTGGGGGCTACTGGGACAATTTAAAAATCTCTCCAGAAGTAATCTTTGTCTAAGCATTTAAGCGCTAACTAGTATTTAGTTTCCGCCTACATGCTTGGGGGCTACTGGGGAGTACCTTTTGCTTGCAGATGAGTTTGTCGAAGAACTGGCCGACGTCCTTCTTGAAGTCCTGAATTTCCGACGTCGCGGCATCAGGCTTCCCCCAGGCGTTGTTCAGCATGGTGTTGAGCAAGTCTTGTTCTAGCTCCCATTTCTCCGCCTCGGTCAGTTTGTTGAAAAACTTGGTAGCATATGCCTTGGGGGTGGAAGTGAGGTCAGCCGGATCTCCAAAGTTCTTCGGAAATACGACGACGTCGCCAGCACCGGCTCCGGCTTTCTCAGAAGAAGTGACTTCAGCCTCTCCTTGGTCTTGTACTTCTGCTTCATCTTGGGCAGGGCCTTTGGCCTTAGGATCTTCTCCGCCCACCTTCTCGCTGCTAACCGGAACTATTTTCGGTGGAGTGTTTGCGGCAGGAGGGGGGATTGATCAGCCTGAGGGGGAGATGGCTGAGGAGCAGTGTGGGAGGTGCTTGGCGGAGCTGGAGTAGGAGGACCAACAGCCGGAGACTTTTTCATGTATTTCGTGATGGGCTCTTGGCTGGTGGTCCGGGTGGCGGTGGTACTCGGATTTCTGCAAACAAGTGAAAGGGATTACATAAGAAACAACTTCATCAAAATAGAGATGCACCATACTCGGAAACTTACGGGGCGCCGGGGATGATGGGGCGCGAGCGTTTGCCGGCTGTCGAAAGCATTTTCAGACGTTCACGCTCCGTCTTCTTCGAGTTCAGCGGAGGTGGCTGATACGTCTCCAACGTATCTAAAATTTCTGATGTTCCATGCTTGTTTTATGACAATACCTACATGTTTTGTTCACACTTTATATCGTTTTGATGCATTTTCCGGAACTAACCTATTGACGAGATGCCGAAGTGTCAGTTCCTGTTTTCTGCTGTTTTTGGTTTCAGAAATCCTAGTAAGGAAATATTCTCGGAATTGGACGAAATCAACGCCCAGCATCTTATAATTGCACGAAGCTTCCAGAACACCGGAGAGGCACCAGAGGGGAGCCTGGGGGGCCCACACGCCAGGGCGGCGTGACCTAGGGCCTGGGCGCGCCCCCCTACTGTGTGGTGGCCCCAGGACCCCTCCGACTCCGCCTCTTCGCCTATTTAAAGCTCCCTGACCTAAAACATCGAGACGGAAAAGCCACGGTACGAGAAACCTTCCAGAGCCGCCGCCATCGCGAAGCCAAGATCTGGGGGACAGGAGTCTCTGTTCCGGCACGCCGCCGGGACGGGGAAGTGCCCCCGGAAGGCTTCTCCATGGACACCACCGCCATCTTCACCGCCATCTCCATCAACGCTGCTGCTCCCATGACGAGGAGGGAGTAGTTCTCCCTCGAGGCTATGGGTTGTACCAGTAGCTATGTGGTTAATCTCTCTCTCTGTACTCCAATACAACGATCTCATGAATTGCTTTGCATAATTGAGATCCATATAATGAGCTTTGTATCGCTACTAGTCTATGTGCTACTCATGTGATGTTATTAAAGTAGTCTATTCCTCCTGCATGGTGTAAAGGTGCCAGTGTGTGCACCGTGTGGTTCTTGTCGTAGGTTATGATCATAATCTCTTGTAGGTTATGGAGTTAATCATCATTATGATAGTATTGATGTGATCTATTCCTCCTTTCATAGTGTAATGTGGACAGTGTGTATGCTATGTTAGTTCTCGGTTTATTTTGCAAAGATCTATTATGCTCTAAGGTTACTTAAATATGAATGCCGAATGTTGTGGCGCTTGTTAACTCCGGCTTGAGGGAGCTCTTGTAGCCCTACACAACGAATGGTGTTTGTCATCCAACAAAAGAGTGTATGTAGCACAAATGAGAAGAAGTTATTATAAATTATGTGATCAATGTTGAGAGTGTCCACTAGCGAAAGTATGATCCCTAGGCCTTGTTTCCAACACTGCAATCTCCGTTTATTTACTGTTCTGTTGCATGTTTACTCGCTGCCATATTTTATTCAGATTAGTATTACCACTCATATACATCCATACTACTTGTATTTCACTATCTCTTCGCCGAACTAGTGCACCTATACATCTGACAAGTGTATTAGGTGTGTTGGGGACACAAGAGACTTCTTGTATCGTGATTGCAGGGTTGCTTGAGAGGGATATCTTTTACCTCTTCCTCCCTGAGTTCGATAAACCTTTGGTGATTCACTTAAGGGAAACTTGCTGCTGTTCTACAAACCTCTGCTCTTGGAGGCCCAACACTGTCTACAAGAATAGAAGTGCCCGTAGACATCAGTGGCTTTATGGTCTTGGGCCCGGCTTCAGAGCCGGAAGCCTTGGCGCGGGGACGCTTCGAAGGTCGAGGGGCCGCCTTGCGGGGTGCCTGTTCCTCTTCCTCCTCTTCGTCGTCCGGAACCTCCACCGCGTCGCCGCTGACAGGGACACGAAGGATGGTGCGAAAGTTTTCCTCCGCCAAAGTATCGAGCTGGAGGGAATACGAATATAAGTTAAAGTCAACATCCAAAAACTTGTGAAGTTTGAAGTAACGAAGGAATCAGAGCTTACCGGAGGACACTGGTTGTTTGTGTGGATATCCTTGATCAATTCCGGGACCGGTTGGCCCCGGCCTATCTTCACGAGCGTTTTGATTCTCCTCTTGAGGGAGTCAGCCGGAAGGTCGTGGCGGGTAGCTCGGAGCAGGTCGTCCGCCCCGGTGTATGCGCAGATTAACCGCGCATTATACCGCAGTGGCTGGATCCGCCGGGTGAACCAGCTAAGAGTAAGTTGGGCTCCGGTTAGCCCGTCGTGGACTAACCAAGATATTCTCCGCGCCGCCTTCTCCAGGATTGGGGTTTGAGCGAGTGAGGGAACGAAGCTCCAGCTCGCGAGTTCTTCCGGAGGCTCGTTGACGAACTTGGGCAAACCGTCGTGGATGTCCGGAACTAAAGCGTTCTTCTCATAGAACCATCCGGCGTTCCAGTACCGGACGGATTCGTGCGAGTCATGTGGTGGATACATGCGACCAGGTCGGAGCATAAACGTCATGCTCCCACAGTTCACCATTGCTTTGTCCTTCGTCTCTTTCTTCACTCGGAAAAAAAACTGCCATAACTTGACATCTGGTCGGATCCCAAGATGCCCTTCGTAAAGTGTTGCAAAGTTGGAGAGGAGGAGGTATGAGTTTGGGCAGATGTTGTGGGGTTAGAGCCCGTACGTGTTGAGGATGGAGAGAAAAAACTCCGAGCAGGGGAGCGACAGGCCGCGCTCCACCGAAGCCTTGGTCATAACTACTTCACCGGCTCCGGGCTTGGGGATGTCGGTGTCGCGTATGAAGCTCCAGTGGGCGGAGATCATGCCCTCGTTCTGGAGTTCTCTAAGCTCCACGTCGGTGGTTTCACAGGGCCACCATTGACCCCGTTCTCCTTCGCGGATCAGAGCCTTGGAAGCCCTCTTGTTTTCCGCCTCCTGCACTTTGGCTGCCATTCTCGATTGACCCTCAAGTTCTTCCTGAAGCTCTTTGAGGGATGGGATCCGGCCTGGAGTGGTGCTGGAAGATGCGGAAAATGGTTGAGCTAGCCGGATGTCGGAAACATATGGTGGTAGATACGCTATGGGATCCGGGCAGATTGGTTCTAGCGAACTGGGATCAGGGCTACTCGGAGAACTACCAGTACAGTGTGGTGAATCGATTGGCATGCTTCCGGCTGCACCCATGCAAATTATTTGAGTAATCGGAATCTACGCTACACTTCTTCTTCTACAGGGCCGACGCACTTACCGTTAATGGCGCGATGGTTCTGTGGGACACCGGCGAGATTGTGCTGGCCGGACTTGCAGGGTTGCGCCTCAGAAGACCATGAATCGGCGGCGGAGGAAAAATCCCGATCAAACACGTGAAACTCGGGTCGAGGGAGACCTTGGAGCGGCGGCGGGAGAAGCTCACCGTGCGAGAGTTCGCCGGAGTTTAGATCTGGCGGGCGGCGCGACGCGAGGAAGAAGATGAAGAGAAAGGTGCGGTGAAAGAATGGGAAGTTACCGCGCGTGAGGGATATTTATAGACCTCGCGCGGAGATTCGTGTTTCGGATCTAACGGTGGAAACTGAACGGTCTCGCCGTTGGATGCTTGACGCTTGTCTTAGGTTAAAAGCGGTAAAATGATGTGGAGGTAACTTAACCGTGCGCTCCCGAAATTTCCGGCTAAAGATTTGCATCTCTGAAAATTTAGCGCGGGAAGGTAGGAAGTTGTGCGCGGGAAAGATGGAAACTCCGTTACATTATCGTTACTGAAGGACAGATGATTTCCGAGAAGATGATGTCGGAAACAAGAAAGTTTGGAAGCTCTTCAAGATTCTTTTCGGTTCCGAGTTGATTGAAGTTGGAGGAATGATGAATCTCGGAGAACTTCGGGGGCTACTGTTGTGGATATACTTTATGGGTATATCAACGACATGGCCTGGATCCGGCAAGCCCGGGTGGCCCACAGACGGTGTTGGTGGCATGTGGCCCATCGGGCGGCCCAGTTGCTGTTGATCATGAAGGATGAAGTCTAGCCCAGGAACGAGGAGCCGGATCTCAACCGACCTACGAAGGAGGCTGGATCCGTGGAGGCCCATAAAGTATCCGGATCCAGCACGGCCAAGAAGGAAGGCGGATCCTTGACGTACACGGCAAAATATTGTACCGTAGTCAGGCAACTTGTATTCCGGCTAGGACTCTCCATGTAAACTCTAGATTCGTGCGTCTATATAAGCCGGATCCCGGGAGCCCTAGAGGCACAACCACAACCATTGTAACAACGCGCAAGCGCCCAGATAATTCCAGACAAGCAGCAGTAGGCCCTGTCATCGTGCAGGTGTTCCGAAGCTGGGTAACTCGCGTACTACCGTCCCGAGGACACTCCGTCCTATACCCCTACTTCTTTTCCCCCTCGTGAGGATCCCTCCTCCAAGGTACCGTCTACTAAGCCACGACAGTCAGCGTGCACACATCTGACGCGGTTGCAGCTGCACCTATTGTTTCGCAAGGGAACATACCTCACGATGCAACGGAGAAAGCAATGAGATCAGAATGAAGAGGCAGATTGCCCTGTCATGCTGATGCAGATGATTCAAACTGACTTAGTTATTTACACCGTGATCCCTCGTCGGAGTACACGGAACCACCCGAGCAGGTTGGAGCAGATCACCGTGCGTGCGCCATGGCCGGCACGGGGACAGAGATGTTGAGAGAATCTCAGCCAGGATCGACGCAACGCAGCTAGCTAGCTCGTGCATGTGGTATCGGCATTGTACAGCTCAATGCCAATCCCCCCGATTTATTATACTAATCGATTGAATTTGAATGCCTGACAGAGATGAGTGTGCTGCAATGCTGCAAATGGCCACATTTAACAAGTACGTGTTTGGCGGGAGGAAGGCGCGGAGCCTACAGCAAGCTCTACAGCTGGGTGGTGACCAGGCAGAGCAGCCAGCAGACAGGGTACTAGCAGTAACAAGAATCTTGCTTTATTCGTGCACGAACCAAACTCAGCAGCAAAATCGCACGGAACAATCATGTCTTGCGTTACATTATTTGTTCCTAATCAGTTGGACGAGGAATCGACATGATCAGGACGATGTGGATTGATTGATGAGCCATATGTTGCTGCGGCAACCAGGCCGATCATTGAACGTTGCACAGACTAGTGACTGAATTTCTTTTTGCACACACCAGTAGCTCTACGGGTAATTGGTTGCTAGAAGCTCTAATGACTTGATTATTCTGGTTGATAGCTTACCTGGCAGCTAATGTGGAACCTCCGCAACATGCCAAGACACTATTTTCCCTCCAAAATAGCCGCAACTAGTTCTAACAATGATCACCATCATACATCAGTTTTGATGGTAAAAACAATAGGAGCAATATGGGGGATCTCGGTGCCCACCAGATGGCTAGTGGGGCGACCCGCGTCGAGCCCTAGCTCCGCAGGTGTTTACCCCTAGCAGTTTCTTCTTAATAAAATGCCGCAGGGTCCTTTCCCTGCTGGTCTCGTTTTTTTAATAGGAGCAATAAGGCATAAAAAATGACCGCAACTTATCGATTTAGGGGAGCAAACCTTCATGGGAAATAACTTTCATTTCTCCTTCGAGTTATCCTGGTTAAAACAAGAGAGTTTCTTTCAAAAAGTGGCTAAGGAGTGGACTTCGATTTCTATAGGAGATAACCCAATTGAACCGTGGCAACATATAATTTGCCATGTCAGGTGTGGTGGCCCAGCGTACCACCGCATGGTGTAGTACACAAGTCGTTGACATAACACAAGTGAAACACCGTTCCACTCATATTACATCCCTCGCAGTGGTACAACGAAACATATGCGAGTCCAAGGTATGTCTATAGAAGGATACACAAGCTGTTTACGGAAGATCAACACAGCCTCCTACTTTACGAGTGAGGTAAAACTTCAAATAAAGTTTCAGAAGAACGACTCGTAATCTAAATTATTGCTAACTCAAGCTTAAGAGCTACTAGGCTTGCTATAAAAATCTAGCTACTTAGGTGCTAGGATTAGGGAAAGACTCCCTTCTATTACTAGTCTAAGTTTCCACTTAAGTTGCTGCAGCAGATTGACTTCATTGACTTCTTTGCTTGGATTCTCCATCTTGTTGCGATTGACTCCTTTGTCTTCGAGTTCCACGGTAGTTTATCCTCCGGTGCCTCCATAGCTAAGCAGGGGATTTAAGAGTGGGATGAGTACGAGCGTACTCAGCAAGTTCATATTAGGGAATAGGTGTATCATGCACTAGCTACAGCCACAGACCAGAAAGTCATAGGCGAATGCAAGTTTTCATAATCATTTCTTCAAAAGGTTTATTTTATTCTGAAAACTATGCCCGTCAGTCTTCACAGGTTGACTAGAACTTCATGGAGTTCCTTTCCTGCCGCGTTCGCAGTTCCCTTCCCGGAACAGGGAGTGACAGATCACAATTCTTGATACCCTCTGCAGAGGTGCGTTACTTTTCCCATAAGAGACCTTATCCTTGTTGCCAACCGGGCTCGAGATTCCATCCACACTTCCTTGGTGTGAGGCCCAGTATAAGATCCAAGCCAATCACTGCCTTCTCCGCGACCCCGCAGACCCACCCTATTGTAAGTCTGTCCTCTCCTATATCTATGGGTAGACTAACACGGGCACTTGTTCTCTCCTATACCATTAAGGTAGACTGATCCGAACAACTTATGTGCCCTGTCCTATACACCATAGATAGACCGATCCGGACAACCCTTACAATCCTTCATAGACCAATAATAAGTCTACCCTCTCCCTGTATCTAATGGTAGACTATGCGGGATGATGACCCTCAAGTATAGGGGATCGCAACGAGTCTTCGAGGGAAGTATTACCCAATTTATTGATTCGACACAAGGGGAGACAAAGAGTACTTGTAAGC